>NW_028145713.1:1442500-1537500 GCF_977016875.1 Pavona decussata
TTTCGGCCGATGATTGACCTGACGGACTTTGAAGAATTCAACTCAGTTTAACGGCTGCGGTGTATTACAGTGATTTCGCACAACAAATCATCGAAAATGCGGCTGTATCCGACTGAAACTATAAATTGATATATTTTGAAATATTCAGTTCTCGATATTTCACGAGGTAAGTGGAATTTATCATTATTTTCTTAGTAAATCGTTATTTTCATGTTGTTATGCTAATTACGAAGGCGGTGTTTGTTGACAAAAGTACAGTTAAAACTTCTTCTTCTATAATTTTCTCTTTTTAACTGCCCAAAAATTTTATTGCATATTCTTACAGACGAGACATTGCTCTTTAACTGGGATGCTGTTTTAGGATGCCAACTAATGTATCTTTAGCGATATTTTCGTTTAAACTCGGCCGTTTTTTTGGCACTTGAAGAGTAGTTCAATAGGGAAGAAATTAAAAATTTTGTAAAAAAATCAGATCTCGATCAAATTCCCAAAAAAGCCTCTCAACACAACAACAAACATTTGCTTGTCTCGAATAATGAGACTTTGTTCGGATTTGTAACGCTTTCTTTGTAAGGCAAATTCTTAAAAGTGTGGCCTAAAATGGCCGCTGATAGCCCTCTCAGAGCGGTAAAACCAAGATGGTCGCACTACAGCTAAAATACGAATCGAACTGAGCTGAAAGTTATATTTATGTGAATCACTTATATAGACCATTCTTCTGAGAAAGTTTGAGGGATCTCATTTTTTCTCGTCCAAACGACGATAGTCGATATTTACAGAGGACGGCTCTTAAGACGTCACAAACACATCCACACAAGTGTAGAGTTTTGCAAGATCTTAAGACGTCACAAACACATCCACACAAGTGTAGAGTTTTGCAAGATCTTAAGACGTCACAAACACATCCACACAAGTGTAGAGTTTTGCAAGATCTTAAGACGTCACAAACACATCCACAGAAGGAGAGAAGTGTAGAGTTTTGCAAGATCCGAAAGACGTCACAAACACATCCACACAAGCGCAGAGTTTTGCAAGATCTTAAAGACGTCACAAACACATCCACAGAAGGAAAAAAAGTCCAGAGTTATACAAGACCTTAAGACGGTGTCACAAACACATCCACGCAACGTTAACAGTTTAAATGTATGGCATATCTCACTCGGCAAATGATCCTTTAAAGCTGGCTTGGACTTGAAACCTTCTGCTCTGCTCTGCGATAAGACCATAAGCGGTGACGACGGAAATCGAATCTTCTTGGTGCAGAGTTGTATAAGGAAAAAATGACAATTTGTTGTCTGGTCTTTACCCCAAGAAATCAGAAGTTCCCCCCCGCCCACCCGGGTTATGTTACACATATATCACTCGTAAAATACAATTAACGAATTTTTGGTGAATGGTGCAATTTCGGGATCAGTAATACTCGTAAGAATAAGGTTATAGCGAACATTATTTTCCTGAACTACAAGACTTAGAACGGAGGACACTTGAGCATGGCTGCCGCGTCACTCGGATATAGAAACAAAGCAAATCAGCAATCAGTATTGTTAACTTAGCTTCAGGTTTGGTGGTATGACATTTTTACGTTGGAGCGTGAAAATTCAATATTAAAGTGAAAATACTGGTTCTATAACATTTTAAAAAGTATTGTTCCTCCTCAAGCGGCCACAATGGTTGTGTTTTAAGCCAATTTATTAGCTGAACATTCTTTCTTGCTGTTTGTTTACAGATCGACATTTACTAATTACACTAATTTATTTGACCGGCATTTGTTTTCATTCGGCTACTTAACCCGGAATTTGAGTTGCTAAATTAAATATGGAGATTTACAAGAGCATGTTTTTCATGTTGATCCTCGATATATTGATGAAAAAAATAAGGGGGAGTTTCTTTCAAATGATTCGCTTAATGTCTCAACAGATGAGAAGGATGTTAATCCAACGTAGAACAACATTCATTGCCGTAAGCGCAAGAAGGCGTAGGCTTATCCAGGACCACAGTTTTTATTTTGAGATATCGTTGAAGTCATCTGCCATTTTTCTGTTTCGCAAGGTGAACCATGAAGCAAACGGAAACTCGAAGCTAGCGGTAAATGATATTGACAAATTACTTGACTGGGAACCGCAACGACATGTGATGTGATTGCCTGCAGTATTTACGAGGATAAGTGACACCGTCTCGCAAAGTAGTACTCCCTTGTTTTTTTTCTTGAAAACAGCTAAACTAAGAACGAAATGTTTTCACTGTGTACATGTATCCAGACTTTTCCGGCTTTTTCAAACTAAAATTGTCCTAGTGAAAGTACAACCACTATGGATCAAATCAGTTAAAGCGCTGTGACTGTGACTAAAACAATATATCAGCATAAAAGTTTCCTGCAAGGTTTTTTTCACTGGTACGTAGAAAATAGCAAAAGAGGGGTTTTGTCTGTTTTGTGGTGTAGCCTTAGTATTTGGATAACATCACATGAAACAATCAATATTTTTCACTGAAGCGCCTGTCAAGCAGCCTAAGAAAGAGCGTGCATGGTCATGGTCTATTAAATCCTGTTTCGTTTTCATTACTGTTCTTTTCCGGCAGCTCACACAGCAGGGAACGACAGGGGGCTATGAGAGGAAAACTGCTTTCTAGGCGCTCAGAAGATTTCTTTCCCCACTCCCTTCATATTATTACCATAGACATATGACAAAAGCGCTGTTTGATAGTAAAACAATTTATTTTTCCGGAACTTTCATCCAAAAACAAATTTAAATACTGTCCTCCGGGATATTGACACATTTTTGACATTTTTCCTGAATTCAGTGTCTATTTTTGGACCACAATCAAGTCGTACAATTTACATGCGTCTTGGATTAGCTGAAACATCGTGGAAGTTACACAGATTGAGATGGCCACTTTGTGCGACCTGGCAGGTCTCCCAGAGTCTCCGCGACTCCATCTGGCATCTTCAAGGACCAAGCTTAAGAAAAACGAAAAAAAAAAAAAAAAGATAAAAGAAATTGATTTTCACACCACAAGTGATAGCGCGTTGGAGAAACAATCAAACTCACACGGCCAAATGATACTAACCAAGTCGGCTCCTCGGCAATATTTGTGTCCAAGTACTGGGCAGGTAGTCGAGCTACGTCTCTGTTCAACACAGCTCTAACGCGTGTCCGGTCTTTGACTTCGATACATGAAGCATCTCGTGGGTTTTGGGGGTTGCGACATAATCTGTAACTATTCCCAGGGATAAGGTCCATGACAGGCTTATAAAAACACATGCCAACAGCTCGTACGCGTTCTCCTGGTAAGGCGTCAGCTTTCTCGGTGATTTTCACTTGTACACCTTGCTCAGTCATATTCGTGTCTTACGTCGCGTGGAAGAAAAAGGCTGTAACTTCTTGTCGCAGAATTGGCAGCACGTGAACGTCAAAAAGGCTGTAACGTTTTGGCGGATAATTGGCAGTACGTGAATGTCATTGACCGGGCCAATCAAATTTTCTCGCAATGCTTTGGGGTCCTTTGAGTAATGCAAGGTGTGGGATATCTGGTCTACGTTGTACTACGCCCTGTTTTTTATTGCGCGTTCATAGCTTTAGGCGGTAACGTTTCGGTTGAAGGCTTCAAACAAATTTTAAAAAACGAATATATCTTAGCTGGATAAAACGTTCATTTATATTCTCCGTTGAGTTCTAGTTGCGGGAAAGAACATAACTTCCAAGCTTAACAAAAGCAATTGAGAGTACTGCTAACCGGAAACAAGGATTATCGTGGCCGTGTTTCCTGTGTTTTCACGTGCTGGTTGTATCGCTTAACATTCCTGAAGATGAATTGCGAAAGCTGACATTTGAGGCGTGTTTTTGGTTAAAAAAAACGTATTTGTTCAAACAAGTCAATGAACTGCAAACTGAGCCAATTAAAATGTGTCAACCCTTAGAGTTGAGCAGTAACAATTTTTGCGGCAACTATCTCATGCACGGACTCGTATTTCGCTTCTTTTGTTTATCCCTCGCGTCTTGCAATTTCTCACAAAGAAGTCTTCGCTTTTGTTGAATGTTTTCGTCTCCTACGTGCAGAACGTAAACACGTACCCGTTTCTGTAGCCCGCTAGGGAGTTCAAAGCTGCGTTTCATTGGTTAGCGGCAGGGCCACGTTGACAACCGCTTTAATGAGGTGCGAAAACTGTGAATTTCTTTCCATGCCGAAAACTCAAGGTTTATTTTTGCGTGAATTAACTCAAATCAAATGAAATAAAAGGGTATGTACATTTATCAGATTTTAACGAAACTTGGAGAAAATCTTTGTCTCATATTAGAGCATTAAACTGTGTGAGGCAATATTTTTTTCGTGACGTCCCATTAAGGAACAGAAGCCAGAAAAATTCCTATTTTCCAACTTTCAAAGGGATTTCCTAAGCAACCAATAGAAATATCGAAAAAGCCTCACACACTTTGTTAGCCCATCATATCCTGAGTGATATAGTCCCGTTAGTTTGGACGTCCGCGCGCCGCGGTAACACCAAGGCTGGTAATTAAGTTTAGCAAGCTCGGTCATTTTTGCGTTTAAAGGCTTGCGCGTGCCTTCAAAGCAAAGATAGGAAAATATCTTGTTATTTTCGGATTCTACAGTTTATTAGCTTTACAATGATATAGAGTTAGCGCACAAAAAAGTACTTTCCGGAAGGCACCCCTGAAGCAATGTATTATTAGGTGTCAGAGTCCGCAAGGTCAAATGAACACCGGAACCCAAAAACATTTGGCAGACCACAACAGCTACTATCACCAAACTTTGCGCATTTTTACTTAAAGCCGCACTTCGGTCGTACTATTATGAAAGTTAAACCGGCATCATGTGAATCGAACTTGCTTCAGTTTTTTCGTATTTAGGGAAAGAGTGACCCGAAAAATTGTTTTTTCGAGCTAAGGTCATCATCATATATTTTCATCATCATATGTTTTCGCGCCTGACCTGCCCTTCAGGAAAATGAGGCACACGCAATAAAAATTCTGCTTTCGCTCCATTGCATCGCGATACAGTTTCGGGATTTGCGTCTCCCTAGTTTGTTTCAAAACTGCAAAAAAATACACACGCTAAAGTGTTGCATCGTTTTTAACCCTAGAAATCCAAGTTACCTTTCCCTTGCGTTCAAGCCGAACTCATCTGACTCATGCCAACAAAAAGGAACATTTGCGCGCTATTAAACTAAGTATAACCTAAATGGAAAACAAAGAAAGTCGCTTACAGAATTCCACCCTTAACACTTCAATACGCCAATTGCTTGGAAAATCATCAGGGGCACCAAAAGGAACGGTGGAATATCTTTTCGGAAGAAGTGTAAAATCAAAGGAAACCCGCTCATAATTTCAGATAATAAAATACCGTTCTCTTAAAGTTTGCGCTAAATTACCATTATTGTAAAAAATCTGAACACAACGAACTGCTCCATTTTCAATTAATATCCTTTCCATGTAGGCCAAAAATGATATAGCGAAAAACAAAACAACGGCATTCCGAGACTTTTGCTTGAATGTCCTGGTCTGTCGCTCTGTTCATGTGATGATATGTATGTACTCATATGACCTGTGCGCGATACGATGAGAATACTTGTGCATAGTATTTCTAAATTCAAATACTTATTAGCTGTGTATAAGCTTACTAGCTATACTAGTAAACCATCTAAAGTAGACGGCGCGCATACAGCGCATATGCATTTCTCAAAGACGATACTATTCTTGATACTATATTGCAATGACATACAACGGCATACAAGACTGACATACCTCAGTAAACGGTCTTTAGCTGCGTAGGTAGCGTAACGCAAAACGATTTTGGCGATTCCTAAAACAAAAATGTTAACATTTAAATAAATAAATCAAGGATTTTCTAAATGTGTTAACCAGCAAAGAAGATCTGGTTGTCGAAACTCTAAGCACACAACAAAGAAGATAATACACAATTACATAGAATTAACTGTTATCTAACTTGGTCAGAACAATAAGTCTTAACGGCATACTCAGAATAGTAGAGCAGAAACTACACAGCTACCCGAGAAGAGAAAGCACAGAAAACTTACCTTGTTGAAATAAAATCAAAACTATATTTCCCCACTCTCTAGAAGGATGTAGCCAAAAGCGTTTGTTGAGACGTGACCGCGCCGGCAATAACAACGTTTTTGACCGCTCGGCTGTCACACATGCACAGGGGTCAATAAATGTTGTGTAATATGACGCTGCGCATGTCTAGATAGACGAATTGTAAGTGACCATATAACTAGGCCGCACACTGAGTCCATTCTTCGCACTTCCAGGGTCTAATTTTCTAGGGGCCGGCTGGTAATCAAGTCTACCAGGGAAAACCTCACATCACAATTTACCAGCTAGATTCATCCCGAAAATGAACATTTTCCAGCTAGGATGAGCTTTTGAGTTTAAATTAGTAAGCAAGCAATTGTTTTGATGCGGGCCTCCCAGCAAGTTCCATGCCAGTGCATAAGAATCCCAGCCAGCGCACTAAGCCCTGGGGAGCGGATATTTTGTATATCGGCTCCGGTGAGCACTCCTGTCACGACATGCGACGGCGAAGTCATATTACATCTTTACAACAAGTTTGGCGTCGAGAGGATGGCACAGACGTTGGATGGTGTTTTCGCGTTTTGTGTCATCGATACAGAAAAGAAAGAAGTACACATTGGAAGAGATACCTTCGGCGTTCGTCCATTGTTTACCTTGATTAAGGCCGGAACAAAAAACGCAGGAGTTCTGGCTGTGAGCTCCGAAGCAAAAGCTCTGATGCCATTAATGAAGGACTTCCAACAACATGGCGATGAAATGACAGTAGCACCATTTCCTGCACGTCATTATGCGTCGTATGGCTTGTCACGTGACGGAAAAGCAATGTTTATTGAGCAAAAGGCATACACAGAAATAGGAATGTCTCCATTGTTTGAAACCAATGTAAAGGCAGACTTGAGTGATGTCATGCAGAATATCAGAAATCTTTTTATTGAGGCAGTGCGCAAACGCCTAATGTCCGAGCGCAGAATTGGCTGTTTGCTTTCTGGAGGTTTGGATTCTAGTTTAGTGGCATCCTATCTAACCAGGTTGGCAAAGGAAAATGGTATTGACTATCCTGTGCAGACCTTCGCGGTTGGAATGGAAGGAAGTACGGATATCGCTGCAGCACGAAAGGTGGCAGAACATATTGGTAAATCAAGGGGTTTGTTTCATTTCTTCTCCTATTTAGCTATGGGTGCAAACACTGATTGCAAACAGCCCTTGCCAAAGGCGAATCTTTGTTGACATGCTTAGGATCATTAACATGTGTTAACATAAACGACAAAACAAGCTTCAAAGAAATGGTATCCATTAATTGAAACAGCGTGGAAAACCTGGTCTTCTCTGAAATTTCAGCGAGGTGCTTTGAATGTTGTATTTTGAAAAACGAGCGTTAAAAAGTGTCATGATTATACAAAAAATCGCCACCCAGCCAAACATTCTTTGTAAATTTCACAATTTTTGAAAGGTACTTTCTTTCAGATATATTCGATAATATCACAGCAAAATTTTACACTGACTTCCAAGAGTAACATGTCCTTTAAGTCTATGGTATCCATTTGTCAGTTACAGCTTGTTGTTTGAAGTGTTATGCTAACGACACCAAATGTAAACAATGACCAGAAAATATTCTCCTATAGCTATGCACTCCATCTCTCGCTCACTTTTGATGTAATATATGAAACACAAGAAAGAGTGTTTCATCAGATTTCCAAACACCGAGAAGTGTGTAAAAAAAAAAAAACCGAGGCGCGCCAGAGATTTTTAAACCAACTTCTAGGTGTTTAAGTTAGAAAATCGGATAAAACACTCTTTCGACTGTTTGACATAGCTTCTCAAACAATTCAGTAGCAATTCTTGAAAGAAAGTTCAACGCAAAAGTTCACCAAATTCATTTATGATAATTAGATGACATTTCCAAACCTCCCTCACGGTATAGATTTCCTTTGTTTTCGCTTGATGAATAACTAATGTGCTTGAGAAAGTAAGGTGAGCAGTTGATAAACAACAAAGACAAAATAGGAAATACGTCGCTTTGAGAGGACCACTTCTCAGTATGAACATCATTTTACTGAAGAAAATACCATTTCGTTCTTGAGTGCTTAGTATAGAGGAGCGTTAAACTTTCAACTTGACTTGGGACCTGACTTTTGGCTTGCGACTTGACATGTGCACGACCTGAGCTAATTTGAGCAAACTTGACTTGACTCAACTCCTGTTGCCAAATTGTTAAGCAACGTTAGTCGAGTTGTCCAGAGGAAAAGACCTTAGACTTAGTTTGGTTCATTTCCTATGTCAACTCAAACTTTATCATGCTCTGCGGGTGTCGTTCGCACTCAATAATTCATAGCCCTCGTCTCACTCGCTAACCTAGTTGTTATTAGATCGTTGTACGGGAAACTCACGGTTTCGAGTTCCGATTGAGGTAGTTATGTTTTCAGGGTTACTTTGCTACTTCTTGACTTGCTAAAAATGAACGAGGGGGTCTCTTTCGCTCGTTCCTAGCTATAGAGCTTCACATTTGTAAACTTGGTGAATCTCCTCCTAATGTACCAGGATGTACAAGGGAAGGACCCTGGGAATGAGGCCAGCATGGCCGTCATTCTTGTTTCATTGCTATCAGTGATGCACTGTCGTGATTGGAACAATAGGCTTGTTGACAACCAGATTTAGTCATGTGATCTTGAATGTCGCAAAAGCACAATTGTCTCAGTTTAGCAACAGCCTAAGGTTACTCCCGAAAATAAAAGATAACTATGAAGATTTTTCCTCCCTATTCTTTAGTGGTTTAACTTTGTTTCAGTGATAGAGCAGTTTTCATTTAGTGTTGAAAGAAGGTTTTCTTTGGTTTGGCCCCACTCTGTTCCGTCATCGGTTAAAAGAAGATCGTATCCCTTTGTTATCCGATTAGAAAACAAACCAACGGCCAATTGTAATTTACACGCATGCGTTTTCGCACTACTTGTATCTGCATTAAGGTCTGGCTGGCTCATCAATTGCGTCTGTTGTGATTGGCCGGATTGGTTTCCAAACCACTGTAATTTCTATTCATCATATGTTTTAATTCTTCAGGGAGTGAGCATCATGAGGTAACTTTCACAGCAGCCGAAGGAATCCAAGCATTGCGTGATGTCATCTATTCCTTAGAGACTTGGGAGGTGGGTGGAATCCGCTGTTCGGTGGGAATGTACCTCGTGTGCAAATACATCAAGAAACAAACAGATACGGTGGTTATTTTCTCTGGTGAAGGAGCAGATGAATTGTGCCAGGGCTACATCAATTTCAAAATGGCCCAGAACCCAGAGGAGGCCGATGCAGAGTCTCGGAGGCTGCTCAGAGATCTTTATTTCTTCGATGTTTTGAGATGTGACCGCTGTCCAGCTGCTCATGGGCTAGAACTTCGAGTGCCGTTCCTTGATGCGCAGTTCACTTCCTATATCCTGTCTCTTCCTCCAGAGCTTCGTCAGCCAAAGGACGGTGTTGAAAAGTTCTTACTGCGAGCTTCGTTTGAAGATACGGGTGCATTGCCCAATGAGATTCTGTGGCGCGCTAAGGAGGGTTTTATAGATGGGGTATCATCTACCCAACCTGGGCAATCATGGAGTGAGCTGCTACAGAATCATTTCGAAAACGTCGTTTCTGATGACGCCATGACGCGTGCTGCAGAGCTGTACCCGTTCAACACTCCGAAGAGCAAAGAGGCCTTTTATTATAGGGAGGTCTTTGAAGAATTCTTCCCTGGACAGAGTCATCTTATTCCATACTATTGGAAGGCGAGATGGATTAATTCCGATGATCCATCACAACGTACCTGGGGCAATTACAAATGTGGAAAGCATCACTGATGTGGTTGTATCCCTGAATGGGAAAAGTTGGGACGTCTTCATTAAAAAGAACATGATCAAAGAGTACATGTACAATAATGTAGTTTCCATAACAATATTCAGTGCCACATTACGAGGTAATGCAAGTTTGTGGAAACCACAGGCGTAAGTTGCGTGGATGAATTTAAAGGTCGACGTCTTAGCCAAGCTGAGCTGCACATGACCTCAGAGTACTACCTCTCAATTCCAGTGAAGTTCAGTGACTGTGACTTCAGTAAGATATAGGCGTGTTTAGAATTGAGGCGCACCTTTTTTTTTCTTTTCTTTTTTTTTTTTTGTCGGGGAGGAGGGGGGATATATATTCCCGATATTCCAAAGTCAGAATACGGCGAACAGTTATTTTTATGCACTTAACAAATTATCATTTCAAATACAGTAATGGGACTGTTGTTACGCTACAAATTCAAAGCAACTTTAGACTCAATGAGTTCAGTATTAAGTAGTTGACGTCAAGCCCTTCAAGTCAGGCCATGCGTGGTCCACTCCGGGTAATCTTGTGGTCATGTAAATAGGTTTTGTCACTGAATAAAAACGGAAATTGTAAAACTGGTCCAATATTTGCCAGGTTATAACTGATAACTCAGCGTTAATTTCTGCCTTTATGCAAACAGAATCAAATGTTAGATAACTGTATTTTAAACATGGCCGACTTGCCACAAGCGCAGCTCAAACAAGATCATTTGAAACCATTTGATGTTATTTTAGCAACGAGAGATGGAAACGAGTTCAAGGCTCACAGATGAGTTCTTTCAGATGCAAGTATTTTCTTTGAAAAGTTACTCAGCTGCGACATGAAGGAAAAGAATGAAGGAGTTATTCGAATGGAGATACTAACCGACTCGCAGATGGAAGATGTTCTGAAGTTTATTTACATTGGTAAAATTGAGTTTTCCTCTCAAGAACATGCCGAGAACCTGATCGCATTGGCTGATTATCTGCTCTTGTCAAAACTCACGGTGAAAGCTGCAAATTATTTAGAACGTAACATTTCCATTTCTAACTGCCTGTCAATTTACTATGTGGCAGAAAAATATCGATGCAACGAGCTCATCTCAATCACCCGGAAGTTCATCTTCTCTCATTTTCGCACTATCGCAGAAACTGAGCTCTTTATGCATTTGCGAAGTCGTGAAGTTGAAGAATGGATTTCCAGTGACGAGATTCTCATTAACGCAGAGGAAGATGTTTTTAAAATCATTCTCAAGTGGGTTGACTATGAAAGAAGTAAACGGAGCGTAAAATTCAGAGAGCTGTTCTACCATGTTCGACTTACCCTTTTCTCGCGCGAGAAATTAGAGAAGGACGCTCTTACCAACGATCTTGTCAAAGAGAACGAATGTTGTCTCCGAGACGTTACTAGCGCATTAGCATGGATTGATCATGCAAAAGATTGTGATAATCCGCGGCCGCATTCTCCGAGAAAGTGTCTTCAGACTTGTGTTATTGCATTTAGCAGAAACAAGGAGCCTTTAAACACTTTTGTTTACCATCCGAGCGGAGGCAAATTTTACCGATTACCCAAGAGGGCCGTTGCCAATCGCCTACCAGAGCACATAATCTCATGCCAAGGAAAACTTTTTGTTCTTTCCAATGACATTCGGGACGCACAATGTTATGACCCGGATTTTAATCGCTGGTCTCCAGCGCCATGGACAAAAACGGATGCCAACCAAGAACTTAGCACAGGGGGACATGCACTCAAGGGTGTATTGGTTGTCAGAAACATAATGTTTTTCCTATTGGAAAAATATGGAAACTCAACTTCTCTGTGGAAATACGACTTCGAATCAAATTCTGCAGCCTCCTTGACTCCTTGGTTGGATAAAATAAAAGCTTGTTTTGTTTCTTTAGACAAGTACATTTACGCCATCGGTGGTTGTGTAGATGATTTAAGTCGTAACCATGACTGGTTCACAGTGTTCGCCCAGTCAGCACGATTTGACACAGAGGAGAACAAATGGCAGAGCATAGCAAATTTGCAAGAAGCGAGATGTCATGCCAGTGGTGTTGGCAGAGAGCAGAAGGTCTTTGTTGTTGGAGGGTGGGGAATTTTTTTCAACGTTTTGAAAAGCTGTGAAGTGTACAACGTAGCGGCAGACGAGTGGCATTTCATTGCCAGTTTAAGGGTTCCTCGTTGTGCCGCTAACATGATGTTAGTCGATGAATCGTTGTGCGTCCTATGTCCTACCTCTGATTCGAAATGGGAAATTTTGTTTTACGACAAGAGCAAAGATGAGTGGAGGGTTAAGGCATGTGAGTCTATTAATCGCAGAGGATGCACGGATGTCTATTTGAAAGCCTCCTCATTAAGCCTATTCAATGAGGTCTTAAAGAACCTTGAGCCCATAAATTCTGATCCGTGTGAATTTTAGAAATCGAAATGGCAAAAGTCCCCGTTCTATTATTGTCCTATCTAGGAAAGCTTGCTGAATTCATGAATTAACAAACCTCCTTTACGGTAGTGAAATCCGTTGTTTTTTCCAATGAATTTCAAAACTACACCGAGTACATTTCAGGCAAGCAAAAACCCAGATGTTTATTTCAATTAATTTTGTACTTTTTTGCTAAAGGGCTCTTTCAGAAAAAATCCCCATTTGTACATTGATCTTCAGGATATGGATTCTCAGGAAAATGCTGGCCTTAGTACTTATCAAGATGAAAAATGTTGCTTTATCTTAACAAATTTTATGCTTTGGTATGCAATTTTGGTGCAATTAAAGCTGTGTAACATTGTCGTGAAGTTCATCTATTGAGTTTTTGCACTAGCTGATTTTGAACATCTATCTATCTATCATCTATGCTTTGAGGAAGAAGTAATGATTCCCAAACGTGTTTGGCTGGAAAGATTATTTTCAAGGAAAGTAAACAGTGAAAGAAGCGAAAAACAAAATAAATAAATAAATAAATAAATAACTACACCAGCCAAGAATACAATGTTGGATGGTTATTTTGCTAACCTAAAATTTAAGTTTAAAAAAAAAAACAACAACTAAGAAGTTAGCTTGTAAAAAATAAATCCCTAAGAAATTCTCATCTTGGTTAATTCTTCAGTTGTTTTGATTTGGCAGAGCCAGTTAGCTGCTCAGTGACTGCATATGAATGTCTTTCCTGTGCCAGTTAGATTTACACATCTAGAAGGAGAAATAAACGACAAAATCGTGTGACTTTAATAATAAAACGTAAAATGACTTGAACGTGGCGACTAAAAGAGGGTATGGATGGGAGTATCTTGGTACATTTAACACTTAAATTTTTTACTCGGTAACATCAAACAGTTAAACTTAATAAGGCTCAGTCTTTAACTGTTAAGAAACTTAACCAACACACCTTTCCTCTTGAACACAACGTTTAATGCTCATTAGACATCGATATACAACCTTTTGACGTCCGAGCGAGATTACAACACTTTAGATTTACGAGCGAGTAAGATGCAAACAAGGGCACGTGACTTACAAAGCTAATTTACTAGGGTAGGGTAGGGTTAATCATAGTCATAAGTCGTCTCTTACGTTTCTTAACCACCCTTCTAGATCGGGTGCGACGGACTGTAATGCATCAGTCAATTCCAACAGTGCCCATCCCCTCCCCGGGCCGACCCCCAGGAATTAGGATTTTTTAAAAATAAACTGGCAAATGCCCCACTGCCGGGACAAAATAGTTGTTCAAATGCCCCGGGGTGGTGGCTCAAACATGTCAAAAATGTTTTATTTTCTTCGTTTCTCGTCTTACTTTCAGTAAAATCTAAGCTACTTTAGGCCAAATTAAGTCCTAGCTGGGTCTTGTTTCCCGTAGTTAGTGCAAAAATAGGTCATTCTACAGATCTAGCGTTCCATTTTATGTCCTATCTAGACGTATTCAATAAGAAACTTACTGTATTTGAGATGAATTTGTCATTAAGGAAGCGACAATGCTGTAGGGTTAAAAAAGTGAGATGGTCAAATGCCCTGGGGTAATTGGGTGGAAGGCTAATGCCCACCCCCGGGATGGACAGTGCAGGAAAATGCCCCACTATTGCCCGGGGGGAGGGGATGGGCACAGCTGGAATTGACTGATGCATAACATTAACATCTAACAGTAAAAACGCTTTGGTGAAATTAATTTTGGCACAAGCTAAAACAAAATGTATCCAAAAGGGCCAGCATGGCAATAGAAATGAAGGCTGTCATTTGTCGGTTTGATGTGGCACTGAATAAGTTCTATAGCTGACCGATATTCACAAAGTCAAGCCATCACCGATTGTTACACCTTTGGTTGGTGGTTCTCATCCTTGCTCCGAGGGTTTTTCTCCGGGTACTCCGGTTTTCCTCCCTTCATAAAAACAAATACTTCCAAATTCCACTTCGACCTGGAAACAGTGGAGATCAGAGCCACTTCCGTAGAATCCACTGAAATTCCCATTATTTGTATTATTATTATTATTTTCGTTTTATTCTCAACAAAATGACACAACGTTTTTCCTTCCTTTCTGAATTTACATGAGCCACGAGCTTTTCAAAGCCAGTTTTCAGTTCGTTTTGCCCTCAAAGTTGAGAACTCCCTCCAGGTATATCTCGGCTACGCTTCAATCTGGCTCGTGCGTCAAAATCTTGGTTCTTCGTACGATAAGTAGTCATGTGTTCGACGGTGGATTGATGGTGCAAATGGGAATTTAAGCAACGATGACGGCAACGACAACGAAAACGTACTCTGTAAATATAACTTCATTTTATTTTTGCTACTCCACGATTTTACAGAAACGGCGAACTACCCAGGAACCGTGGCGTTCGAGCCATATACAGCTTTTTTACAAGGCATATATTCAAGTTCTTCTGATGCATGCTCACAAGATCAACAGCAACTATGAAAAAGTATCCGTTATGTGCTCAGTTTCTCCACAATCAATCAATCAATCAATCAATCAATCAATCAATACAACAACAACAGCACTTTATTAAAACAGACAGTTACAAGCTGGTTCATGGCCGGGGCGGGGTGATATACCCACCCGCAAATAGCTGAAGCTAGTCGAGGCGGGTAGGTATGTCTATACTAAACTAAATACAAATAAATTTGGTGATTACAAATTGACTAAATAAAAGTTAAATAAGTACAGTCGAACCTGTATATAAAGGCCCTGTATTAAGCGGCCACCCTCTATTAAGCGGCCAATTTTCAAGGTCCCGAGTTTTTGCTCATACAAACGCTGTATTTGTTACCTGTATTAGGCGGCCACCTCTATTAAGCGGCCGCGGCCACCCTGTAGCAGTCCTATGTTTGTCTTTCTTTGTTATTTTTACCGCATTAAGTGGCCACCCTTGAATGGAAACTAAGCCATATGTTTTTTTATGAGGTATTTTATTGTTTAAAATGCGATCCATCGTCACGATAACGAAATAACATGTACAAAGCTACTGTAAGCTGATAAGTCAGCCGTTTAGTATCGTTCTGACGTCCAGTTTCAGATGTCCACAATGTGCTGAAGTACATTACCATATCACGAACGCTAAAACAAGTCTGTTTTGAATATGCTTCACTCTTTAGCTAGAAATTCCTCTTTAATTAGCTTGTTCTTCTGTCATATGATGGAGAATGAATCGCCTTCAAAGATCACTGTCGGATGCTATAGAACATGCAGAGCAACTACGGGCGTTTGCGCAATACCATGGATAACAGGAATTGTTGCTGGCAGTGTCGACAGTTAACGACTTGCTCTACAAACAAAAGTTTCAAATGCCGAAGCGCCAAACGCACGTGTCCGACTTTTTTAAGTCGCCGTAATTCTTACTCTATTCCTATTTTAACTTGAAGAATTTTTTTTCTACTGTACTTCTTTTAATTAGCAACATTTCGGTTATAACTCCACTTCGAACGTAACAACTATGAAATGACGGAATGAGTTATTTTATTGTGAACTGCAAGTCATAGAAATACAGTCCTGTATGCCGTAGAAGAGTAGAGGACAATTTATTGCACAGTGCTTTTACACAATGTTACGTATATTATAGCTGTTACAAGCTGGCACTGAACTTTGTTTAAGGACGGTGCCTACTAATACCGAAGTATTTTTGTGCGGTTTGTGACAATACGGGAAAAACAGATCTTAGCAAGGCCTATTGGAATCCAAAAAGAAAATTGGGGGTGACCATGCATTTTTCAGAGATAATTATGGAATAATATATCTAAAAAGCGCCAAAATTTAAAGCAATGTATGGGATTTTTTCCTAAATTGAAGCTTAATTATCTCTGAAAAATGCATGGTTACCCCCAATTTTCTTTTGAGATACCAAAAGCATTTGCTAAGTTCTGCTTTTTCCGTATAGCTTTAAACCGCGCAAAAATATCCCTGTATTAGTAGGCACCACCCATAGGAAACCCGAGTATCTCGTGATGCGCAGAACGTATGCGCAGTAACAATAGTAGGCACCGTCCTTAAAGTATTGATCGCTTGAAAGAGTGTTGATTGTCCTACTGTTTTCTTTGCATGTAATGTTTTTGTATGATACGCCATTAAAATTGACATAAGACCACGCCCAGTGAGTATTTTTAGTGATCCTGTATTGAGCGGCCACCTGTATTAAGCGGCCAGTTCCTCAGGCCGTTATATACAGGTTCGACTGTAGTAAACAAACAAGTGACGCAAAAAGGGTTCGCTAGCTGATAGATCGAGGGCTGATCGATCAATCAATCAATCAATCAATCAATCAATCAATCAATCAATCAATCAATCAATCAATCAATCGATCGATCGATCAATCAATCAATCAGTCAATCAATCAATCTTTATTGTATGTTTATCAACTTTCAGCTAATTTAAGGCCGATGTTCACGGTCAAGCGCATGCGCGAGCAGACCGGCTCAAAAATAAATTGTACGGGTCGACACTAAATTCGATACGAGCTTGTGGTGGAACAATTTGGTGAAATCGCGCCCGAATTTGAATCATCCACTCTTCGTTCTTCACTTTTTATAATCTTTGTTTTCTGTTGTAAATATAAGTTTGATTTTTGTAAGGTTAAAAGTGTTTTAGCATCCGAAAACGACATTTTTGTCGATGGATCGTCAAAGGAGACATCGCAGCCGACCGGCGACGGGACGTTCTGTGGACTCTCTGGAAGCACAGAAGTTAAAGCGGACAGAGTGGAGTGGATATAGAAATCCTGTGTGGTTAACAAGATACGTCCACCAAACGTGGAAAATTGGTGAAGGGATAAGTCTGTTTAAAATAGACAACGATTTCGTGGCACATCTGCTTTCGCTGGAAATGGCAAAGGTCACCAACTGGCTTTGGATGAACTCGCCAGGATTTTCTAGATTTCAATCGTACTGCCGTTTGTTCATATGGAAGTCAATTGTCAAAAACAAAGAATTCGACGGACAAACAGCATCAAACATCAGTGTTTTGCTTTGGATGGAAAAAATTGTACAACACCGAGACGCCAAGGGAATAAATATGTGATCAAATATGCGAGTTAGTTGTAGTCGTCTATTAGCGGGCTAGAGTAGCGGGCAGTAGAAAAAACCCCAAAAGATTTGCGGCAAACTGCAAAATCTATTGTAAGGTATTCATTTATCTATAAAATTATGGTCATTGCGAATGGCAAACGCAGTTTTAATTTGCCACCATGGCAGAGTCTATTCTCAAATGCATTTCAGCATCTCAGAAGGACGCTCAGTGTTGTTGTTACTAAACGGTCCCATCGCTTCTTGAAGCTTGCGGATTTCTCGTTCTTCGCCTTCTCGCTGGTCTAATAAAATCAGGCTATCGAAAGAACACACTATAGTAAGTTTATCACTGAATGCTGATGAAATACTGGATTTAAGTACGTAAGTTTGAAGGAGCTTCTCGGCTTTTCGAACCGCGCGTAATAAAAAAAGGTCGCGGATGCCGCGAGATATCGACATTGTACTAAGTCATAAGTTCTGGCATTTCTTGGATGTCATGGGACATGCACGAAGCAGCGCTGCAAAAATCCCCATTTGTTTTTCATGGACAGCCTTTTTGTTTCTTTCTGAAACGTGAACGAAACACTGGCCGGTCAGTTTTATTTTTATGTGAGCAAGTTATAAGACTTGCCCGCCGTATCCCGCCGGTATTGTGTACTCGTTTCTAATTGGTCCAAAAACAATTGGCTTGAGAGCGCTTACGTTATCGCTCGCACATGTGCCGAACCGTGAAACTCTCCCTTTAAACTGGACCACAAGTAAACCTTGAACTGGTTCGTTAGAGTTGTTGTGTTTTACGGAGGACGGCAAAGAATGAACCAAAATTTAAAGCACGTGCAGAACGATTATTTTTGCTGATTAAATCACTGTTTTGCTGTTTGTTACCGTTGTCGTCAATTGAAACGCCTGCCGAAATGCACTACATGGTCAATTTATCAATTTATTTTTCGTCGGTCAATGTACATTGGAATTATGACAAAAAATAAAATTGACATATACTTATATTTTTCACTAAATCACTAGCAAGGGAAACCAACGAGAACATATTAACAATAATATATAAAGCACTGTCTCATGTGTTGCCAGATCGTGTTGTGCCCTTTTAAAAGCATAGTTGTATCAACTAACACAGTTGGATCTGTTCGGAGGATTTCGCTAAACATTTAAGTTCCTGAGGGCTTTAGGGAACGAATTTTATACCCCGAATTTTACGAGCTATTGATGGCTTTACGAAAACTAATGTTAGCCGACTTTTTTCTTGTATTTTTAATGAGACTGATCTGCCTTCTTTTCCAGTTACAAGAATTTGAGGTGGCATTTTGCAAAAGAAAACCTTAGATTTTCTTTACCACTAAATCCGAATAGGACTGAGAAATCGACAAATGCTTCAGATTTATATAGGCTTCAACCATTGTTTACGCTTCCCCCCTCCTCTTTCACCTCCTCATTTCTATTTTTGCTGACGTTCCCTCCTCTCTCCTCCTCCTCCTCCTCCTCCTCCTCCACATTTTTCTACACAACCTTCACCTCGTTTCTACTTTTGCTGACGCTGGCTCCTCCTTCTTGTTCTCCTCCTCCTCCTTCTCCTCCTCCTTCTCCTCTTCCCCATTCTCTTCCACATTTCGCTACTCTTCCTTCACCTCATTTCTATTTCCCTCCTCCTCCTCCTCCTCCTCCTCCTCGTTCGCACCACTACCACCACCACAATGCTATTGTATCACTCCATATCGATGTCAATACACTCGATTACAAAAACGTTGACACCTAAAAAGCATAAACCATGAACAATGAGACCCAACGGATTTGTGGGTAGTGTTTAAGAATTAACCCTTGTTGGCCAACTTGACACTTAAAGGAAACCTTAGACAGTTCCTATCATTCACCACGTGCAACTAATTTTGGTTTTCAACCGTGGCACGAGAACGGAACATTATGCAAATAAATTTAGTACACTTTTACCCATAAAGCCATTGGGTCTCATCTTCACGGTTTATGCTTTTTAGGTGTCAACGTTTTTGCAATCGAGTGTATAAAGCGCGTCACAGGGGAGTCAATGCCATTTGAGTCTTGCGTTCGACAGCGCAAGCCGGCGTACTTTAAATAAAGCGACATAAAGAAAATTCACGCGCCAAATCCCAAGTTATACTGAGAATATTAAATGGACCAAACGAAAGTAGTAAAGAGCAATACAGGCTACCTGCAACTCCTTCCTTGCTGCCCGACCATCTTCGTCAGTTTTTGAAAACCGCTACTTCTCAACAGATGCATGCGATAGTACAAGCTATACATAATGTGCTTCATAAAAGACTGGCATTTAATAGAGCAGCCAACAATTGCTCAAAGAAATCTACAAAGACCCTCCCCTCATATGTACACTGAGAGGGCGGTCAATCAAAGGTATACCTGTGAGAGCCAAATTACAAAAATGGCTTAAACACGCGCTAGGGAGACGTGCAGGCCTGTCACTCTCGTGGGCAATATGATTGCTTGTGATAATCCTGGCTGTCCTATAGAGTTGTTTCATTTATTTCGAATGCGTTGGACTTGTGGATGCACCAAGTGAAAAGTGGCTTTGCACTGAATGTGCTGTTCAACATTTTCAAAGCTATCACTGCTCAGAAATGCTCTGTTGCAATGTAAAATTCACATTCTTTGTAACCAGGGGGAGGGGAATTTGATATCAATATTTTCCCCAGGGACTAGAGGTTTTGGTATGATTTGATCAGGGCCTTTGTCAAATCCCCCTACCTGTTCCGGGTCCGGGGGGATGGGGGTTTCAAATGAGTAGTGCATAAGACGTTGCAAACGGTCCAGGGGTGAGTTGCATAAAATTTAACGTCGGGTGTAACTACTAACGCCAGACCTTCAGCCCAGTCACATTCATTATTTAACGTCTGACGATAGCATGTACGCCCGCCGTTAAGTTTTATGCAACTCGTCCCAGGTCGCCCCCAAATGGCGTTTTACATTAAATTCTGAAAGTCTGACCAAACTTCGATAACTTTACTTCACATCTAACTTTTATATAAATTGCTAAGCTATCATAAACTCTACTAAGAGTGAAGTATGTAACCCCGGTAATTATTCCAATGTAAAATAAATTATGCCGATACGGAAGTTGGTTTACCGTCATGGTGGTCGAACACGTCAGGAGTCACGCAATTTAATCAGGTTTTCCGAGAAATCAATGAACATTCGACTCGTGTATACCTATGATATGAAACAAGGTAAGTAACGTTGACATCTTATCTATGAGCTTGTGATTGCTATTTGGAACTCAAAGTAGATCAGAATGGTGAATTGTAAATGTACGATTCAGAATTCAGTGACAGGTCCCGATACATGACAAATTACCCGTAATAATTGCGAATGAAAATATCAATTACGTGAACAAACGCTGTCGGCCCATAGATCTATGCGCCAGTGGAGTTTGATATTGTTCTGATTCACCAAACTATAGTCATGACATGGTCTAGTTCAACTACAATCTTAGAACAGTAAAGCTAGGCTTCTATGAGCTCTACATTTAAGAAAATATACCCGACGCCCAAACCAAGAAGGAAATTTTAAACTTTCGAAAGTGAAAGTTGGATTTACATTCCGTATTGCGCAAATGCACAAAATATTTGCTTTGACGAAATGAAATGGTGCAAATTAAATCTGGTATCAGTTACTTCCTTTTTGAACTTATTTCGGTCACAGGAAGCCGCAGATATTGATTTCGTGTAGCTCTTTAACTAGCTTTCAAATAATGTTCGACGCGATCATTGTCGACATCTCCCTTGCAGAGGATGTTAATTTGTTCATCAAGTACTCCGTTCAAGGAGGATGACTGCATGAAGCCGCGTTGCGGAACTATGGTGGTCTAAATACACTGATAATACACGCTCGATCGTTGGCGATCACACCAAGTGAACAAGTGGACAATCGTTAACAAGTTGAAACGAAATATCTAAGGCCAAATATATAAAGCAAATATATAAATATATAAATCAGTATCGGGTGAAATATGTAAGGCAACATAGACGCACAAGTTTCCTTTGGAGAATTTGTAGATGTGTTCATGCAATTCGGTTCCGCAGGGGAAATGTGGCCAACATTGAATTGAACTGAAAGGGTTTGCATGGCAATTTAGAGATTTTAAAACCTTTCGCTGATATATGTTGGTACTTTTCAATTAAGATCTGACCGTATACGAGCTCAACAACGATTTTTTCTCTGAGCTATTTTTGGACGGTTGACTGACAGGAAATGAATTCGAGAAATATCAATGGCCAACAGAGATAAAACTTAAGAAAGTAAATTAATCCAGAAAATCTCCTAGGACTGGCGGACCATGATATAAACTCATTTGCATAAAGGACTACTTAGCATGTTGAAAGGTATAATGAAAAGTTGTGACGCTACCAGTAAAGAGACAAATGATGGATCACAGAATTAACTCTGCAGTGTATGTTGAAGTACCAAAGTGAACCCATGAAATTCCTACCGAGCGTTAGCCCTAGTAACGAAATGAGAGAGTACAGTGGACGCAGAGAAAAAAAAAACCGACCTCGGTGGGGATCGAACCCACGACCTCCAAATCTCTACCGACTGAGCTGATTTTAAAAGGTGCATGGTAATTTGCGATAATGTGAATTTGAAGGATACTGGCACGTGAATGGTGCACCGCTGATCACTTTTATCTTTGCCCCGTGCGGTCTTCCATTTCCTTACTAGGGCTAGGGGAAATTTTTGGGTTCACTTTAGCGCTTTAAATAACACACACCCCAGAGTTTATGCACTAGTCAGTGGGAAGCCCCGCACCCCTATACCCGGGGAATAGCGGGGCATTAGACCAGGCGTCCCAACTAAATAAGGCAAATTCCCCGCTATGCGGGGCAATTTCTTATGTCAAAACCTCATTTTTGTACTCCGCCCCCGGGGCAATACTTGAAAAATCCCAAATACACAACGTTGACCAAAATTAATTTATTTCAAGAATTGGGCCTCAAATTTAACTCTTACAAAAACTTTTTCAATGTCTTCATAAAATAGATGAAACAATCATGGCTTCCTCTACTCCTCTTGTTAAGACATAGTTCTGTGAACTTTTCTCTGGACGTGTAAATGACTAAACTGGAACATGGTGATTCAAGCAACGCATCAACACAAAACAGGTTAAAGATACACCCGAAATTGTAAATTTGGAAATAACTTCCTTTAAAATTGGCAAAAACCACTCCTAAAACAGTAATATCAATTAAAGGGCTTAGCTATACCCGAACACGAACTAAAGTAAATACTAGATTCTTTGACATAACAAGTCCCAACATGCATTTGACATACAACTACATCTAGAGTAAGCCAGATGGCAGTTGAATAATCCCAAATAATGGTAGTTTACACATACTGTGTTTGAAAAAATGCATGATTACATGTAGAAGTGCCCAATGTGTATATTTCAGACACATCATTTGCAATGTGTTTGAATGTCCTTTTGTATGAGAATAAATTGAACAGTTTGGAGATATCACTTTTAGGACATTTCAACTGAACGAGTTGTTGGATTCGCATGTATTGCTAATAAGCCAAATTTTCATTTCAAATTCTACAAATGCTTATCTGTTGCTGTCTTCACAGTCGGGCCTATTCAAAAGCGAAATCCCCGCCAAAGCCCCGCTAGCCACGCTAACGGTCCCCGGTCGCTTTTATTTGTGTCTAATGTTGTCGAACACCCCCCACACTGGGGCAAAGATGACCACTAAAAACCTCTAAAATCCCCCACTAGTGCCCCGCATTCCCCGGGTATGGGGGTGCGGGGCTTTCCACTGACTAGTGCATTATTCTCTCTTATCCGTCTATTTAACAATTATTCCATGAGCGCGCGTTGGATATGAGACAATAGATAGCCAGCGAGGCGCGTAGCGCCGAGTTGGCTATAATCATCTAATATCCATGCAACAAGCGCAAGTGCAATAATTGTTTTTTAAAAAAACAATCGAGAAATATTGCTGGAGCTTACTGATTTCGCTGTGCAAGAAATAACCAGCAGACAATTTAATGGTCGCTGTTTCTCGGCCATGGTATAATGGCTCATATATCATGGCCACTAAGCCAATCAAATCCCTCGAATTGCATTATACAATGATTCAATTTTTAATAATGAAGAATATTCATCGCTATAATAGATGCTCATTAAGAGGAATCGTACGCACGTAGAGGCCAATCATTCAAGTTTGATTGCACCGATCATATGGAAAACAAAAGTTTTGCACCACTTTCGGTACATTTGTTGTCATTCATTATTTCCATCGGGAAACCATTGCATCTTACTCTTTCACTCTTTTTCACACAGGCAATTGCAACAAATGGCGTCCGGCGTTGAGAACAAAATAACGCAGCAATTGGAATGTGCGATATGTTGGGATAAATTCAAGGAGCCCAAAGTTTTGTCATGTCAGCACACCTTTTGTAGGGAGTGCCTAGAGGAGCTAGTGATTGAAGCTGGGACTTGTGTGACCAAATGTCCTGTGTGTAGACGAACAACACTGGTGAGACACGTACAAACGATGTTTACTATATAATAATTTTCTTATAAAATATTATATAAGTTATTATGTAAGATTTTTCATTTTTGTTGCACAAAAGAGATCGAAGTGCAGATAGGAAGATAAAATTTCAACTAAAGTTACAATTAACCAAGTACCGACTCCTACATATACTAACTATAGTCTCTCGCGAACTGACTACCGGTGAGTCTGGTTGTTCATGGCCTTCGTCCATCGGACTCAGTTTGGGTGTATTGGACAACCCTCAAACTATATAAATAAAGTAGCTTAAGGCTGAGTTTACATACAAAGGCATCAATGATAGTGGTATTGTTTCTCAGTCATTGACCACTCATGTCCAATACACTCGACCTGAGTCCGGTTGACTTCACTCCCAGGTGGATTGAGTCCGAGCGCGACCGGAACCGGACATGCGGCAGTCCGATGGACTCGTTCCACGGCAACCCAACTCCATCGGATCCGATGGAGTCCGTTTGCCAACATTTTCCACCCCCCTCCATTTATACTTTGCTGTATAACGTACTAAGTCTCTCGCGAACTGACATGCGGCAGTCCGATGGACTCGTTCCACGGCAACCCATCTCCATCGGATCCGATGGAGACTGTTTGCCGATATTTTCCACCCCTTCTCAACTATACTATGCTGTATATTTACTAAGTCCCTCGCGAACTGACATGCGGCAGTCCGATGGACTCGTTTCACGGCAACCCGTCCTCATCGGATCCGATGGAGTCCGTTTGCCGACATTTTCCACCCCCTCTCAACTATAGTCTCTCGCGAACTGACTACCGGTGAGTCTGGTTGTTCATGGCCTTCGTCCATCGGACTCAGTTTGGGTGTATTGGACAACCCTCGATTAAATGATGGCGGTGTTTGTTATGTCTTAAGCCTAGTGAATAAATGATGGCGGTGTTTTTTCAGAATCAATGCTTACGCATAAAATGTTTCATTTCCCACCGCCCGACTGTACCAATGTTTTTTTCTCTTGTTCTAGAAAAATGAAAAGAAGTCTGATTTCCGTTGCGTGCTACTCCCCTTTTCTTGTGCTTCCAAGAAATGAGTCTCCAATCTGAATCAGCGCCTTTTTAAAACCGACCGACCCATTGTTTCAAAAGAGAGGTTGATGGAAAAGAAAAATTGGGGCAGATGGTTTAATGAGAAAAGCACGATTTTTATATGTCATGTTCATTTACATTTTTTTCATTTGAGCAACAGCACTGACAGATTCTTGGTATCTTAGGAATTTTAGGTGTGTAATGCTTTGCAGTTTTAATTCTTAAACCGTTCATTTGCTACATGAAGCTATGAAGTCAAACGTACGCGTACCACCGTCCAAAATTGCCGGACAATTTCGCATGATATATAAGGTAAACAAAAAAGAACTTTGGGTCCTACAACCCAGCCCACCTTACTTTTGTCTGCGTCATCACATAATTATGATTCGTGCAATTACCTTAACTCACCCTTTTGAGGAAATCCTGGTCGCAGCTTCATCTGAAGTATTCGCTAATGAGAGCGCTATGTTTCAAATACTTCCAGCAATCTTTTATTTCGCTCCTTGTTTTCACAGATTCCAGGTGGTGACGCAAAGTGTCTACCAAGCAACTTTCTCATAAATAAACTTCTAGCAGAACTCTCGATCGACGATGGCCATACAGACACTGGTCTTTCTTGTGAAAAGCACCATGGCAACGAATGAGGGACATGCACGCGCAGTTGGGATTAATGGCTCCGAGAAATGCTATCCAGAATATCTAATAATCATATAGGACTTGACTGAAGTAAAATGGTAAATCTGGATTTCCTCTCTCTTGCTAATAGTATTCCAACGTTTGTTAGTCGGGTTCATTGCTAGCACATTTTGGGCTGCCCCCGGCTGCTCTTGTTACAGGATCACAAGGCAACAAAAACACACTTGAAACTGAAGCAAGTGTGTAATCTTCTCTTTCTGCTACGGCGCAATGCTCAAAACAGAGACCATTTTTCAATTCGATGACTATGTAACCTTTTCAGATACACTTTGTAACCTTTCCCTAAAACTATCAGTACACCGAGAATAGACTTAGGACTGAATTGACGTGAAAGGGTGGGGGGGGGGGGGGGGAATACAATTTTCCCTTCGAGACGTTATCGGGCCCCCAGATGACTGAAGAAATGGCCTATTTAATTTACTACAGTTTTAGTTAAACCGGTTTTAGAACTAACTCGTGAAATGCATTATCTTTATTACGCAACTAATAAAAAGGGCGATTTATTTCAATCGTTAAATGTTGTTAAAAACAACCGAATCAGTGAATTGTGTGATCGAGACGCCATTTTTTCTCCTTCCTGGCCACTAGTCACTAGTTATGATATCAGTGGTAATCAGCACTAATGGCGTGACAAATGGGCAACAAAGTATTAGATCATTCAACAACTCACTGATATTAAGTCCGCCACCCAGCCAAAGATACATGCTCGTGGTATACTTTCCTGTGATCTTAAGATTGCTTCATCCCTGGAATCAGTGAATTGTGTGATCGATACGCCATTTTTTCTCCTTCCTGGCCACTAGTCACTAGTTATGATATCAGTGGTAATCAGCACTAATGGCGTGACAAATGGGCAACAAAGTATTAGACCATTCAACAACTCACCGATATCAACTCCGCCACACAGGCAAAGATACATGCTCGTGGTATAATTTCATGTGATCTCAGGATTGCTTCATCCCTGGACGACGCAATCATCCAAAAAATTGGTATACGGTAATCAAATGGTAACATTATTAGTGAAATTAGGAAATAATTTCACGCGTGTTTTGTCAAAATTCTAATAATTTCGCGGGCCTAAAGGCGAGGGAAATTATTGGAATTTTGAGAAAACCTGGGCGACATTTTTCCTAACTTTATGCATAGACCATTTGAATGGGTGACAAATAAATATACACGATGGTCGGTTGCTAGAGCTTTTCCTCCCTCACCTCTCAAAACTGAGAGTTATAGGCTATAGACATAAGTAGAATACATCAAAAGTAAAGAGACTTGGAAGGGAAGTAGGTGGATAAATTACCTAGCAATTGGTTATTATTTCATTCTATTTGACTGCTATTGTGACGTCATAAATGATGTCCAAATTTTGCATTGAAATTAAAATTCAGGAATTTAATGTGAAAAATGCTGTCTTGGTTTTCGGTATAGAATTCTATGATTTCTGGTGAAAACTCCATCTCAATCGGATAAAAAGGCGTAAAGTAACAGCTAATTAAAGAAATTCAAATTTCCCGCCACATGGCCATATGTGGTCAAATTTTAGGGGTATTTAAACGCGAAAACAATAAAAATAACATACGGAGAAAGGACAAAGTTGCATAAAATCGAAATTGTAGTTTTTTAAGCTTAGCATATGGGGTACTATGAAGATAAGTCGATCTTCATCTTCTTTTTAAATTAAATCAGTCAGTCGTCAGTCGATTTGACATCCAATGTGAAAACGACAACAAGACAACAAGCCACACTGGTGGCGTTCTTTGGAGACCAAGTATTAAATTCGGTTTTCTTCATAGGAATTGCAATCCAATGCGCGTGCACTAAGTGTGGGGCAAGATTGGGGCGTCTGTTGTATGTGGCGATGGATCGCGAACGTGACAAAGTTTAAGTTGTGGTTCTGTTAAATGTTATGAGTGTGTACTAATACTTATAACCATTGCAGGTAATATTTTTGGATATGCAAGAAAGTGTTTCCGAGTGGTGGCGTTAATTTAAGGATGATTTCAGTCTTTGCGAAATGTGGTGCGTCATGGGATTGAACCAAGTTATGGACGAAATTGAAAACCTTGGGTGTTATCTAACTGGGCGACATGTTAAATGCAGCAATGAGTCAATAAAACAGTAGTAAAATAAAGCAATGCAATGATATGCGACTTGAAAACCGCAAGGGGAATAATTTTAGTCGGTTTGTTTGAGTTGGTCAGTAAACCTTGGTAACTCTATCCCGTGATGGTCATGTTTTCGAGCTATGACGGTATGTTGTAAACAATACAAGGCAATTCTATCCTGTTAATCAGTCATCGTCACTACAGAGTCACATGAAATGCACATGCGGAGAGCTGATCAGTGCTTCGCGTTGCTGGTCAGTTTCACACGTTTCTTTACGAAAGATTCGAAAATATTTTCACCTTGGGCTGCTTCTTACTTTGAACTCAAGAATCGTCTTGACACGAGGTACGTACAATATTCTTTCATCTTGTTCGAAATCTTTTACATTTCTCAAGGATGGCAGAGAACAGTGGCTCCCGTTCAATCCACTCGAACGACGAGGGAACTGCACAACTACAAACCGACGAGAATCCTTCCCTTACTGTTGCTCAGCAGCTAACACATCCAACAAAAAACCTAATGGGAACTACCGTCCCTTCCGCCAGAATGACCGTGGCGGGCTTAGTTAAACAACTACCGTGGCAAATCCCAGAGCAGGAATTTTTTATGGAGAAGCCGCTCCAAACCATTCAGACAGCGAACACCTCAGGGCCAAAGGACAAACAGCAAATTATTGAACAATTGAAAGAGATACGTAATCCAGTGAGTGTTTTTGAACAGTTTTTACCTTCTCTGGTATTCTATTTACAGAACTCATGCTCCAATTTCAGAGCTGGTAGCATAGCTACCAAATTTGCAGCCTGGACTGAAATAACTAATGATAAGGAGATTTTGTCTGATATGTCAGATGTAAGCATTGAATGTACTGAAACACCAGTTCAGCACTGGCTACCATCACAGAAATTTGATGACCATAAGTTTAATAGAATAAATCAAGAGATAAATACACTTGTAGACAAAAGGGTCGTTGAAACGGTAGAATACAACCCACAGCATATACTTTCTAGTATTTTTCTAACCCCTAAAAGGGATGTATCATACAGGCTTATTTTGAATCTAAAGAAATTTAACAGGTTGGTTGTTAACCACCATTTCAAAATGGACTCCTTATATACCATCACTAAGTTGTTAGTTCCTAACTGTTTCATGGCTAGTATTGACATTAAGGATGCATACTATTCAGTCCCCATAAAAGCATCAGATCGCAAACTGGTATCTTTCAAATGGAAGGAACAGAGTTATCAATTTACTTGTCTTCCCAATAGCTTATCTTGTGCTCCCAGAAAATTTACCAAGATACTGAAGCCAGTTCTTGTACATTTGCATACGAAGGGCTTTATATCTGATGCCCATTTGGATAATCTTTATTTGCAAAGTCAAACGTATGAAGATTGTATCAGGAACGTGATTGAAACTACCTTGCTACTTGAAAAATTGGGTTTATAGTGCACCCTATGAAGTCAGTTTTGGTACCTACTCAAAAGATAGTTGTTCTTGGTTTTGTCATAAACTCATTAACTTTGACTGTAATGTTGACAAAGGAGAAAGCAGTCAATTTAAAGAAGTCTTGCACACAATTGCTTGGGTCCCCCGAAATAACCATTCGACAAGTGGCAAAAGTTATTGGGCAAATAGTGTCCCGCTTTCCTGGGGCTATGCATGGCCCATTATACTATAGGAATTTGGAAAGTAACAAATCCCAGGCCCTTAAAACCAGTAGAGGTAATTTTGACGCACATATGTCCTTATCAACGGAGGCATCACAATAATTGAACTGGCGGATAGCTAAAGTAGAAAATAAATATAATGTTGTATCACATGACAGGTCCCAGCATACAATAACTGCAGATGCTTCTCTTTTAGGCTGGAGTGCTGTAATGGATAGCATCCCCACAGGGGGGAATTGGACAAATGATATGAATCTTTACACATAAACTGTCTTGAAATGTACGCTTTGAAAGCCTTTGCTACTGATAAATCACAAACGCACATCAGAATTATGACTGATAACTCAACCGCTGTAAGTGTCATCAACCATATGGGGACTAGCCATTCTCATTCCTGCAATTCTATGGCCAAGAAAATTTGGGAATGGTGCATTGAAAGAAACATCTGGTTAAGTGTAGCAAACATACCCGGAAAAGATAAACTTGTTGCAGACTTTGAGTCTAGGCGCAATCAAAAGGAAGCAGAATGGATGTTATCAAAAGCATCTCTCCAAGATGCCCTAAACCAGAAATTGGCTTGTTTGCATTACGTATCAATAATCAGTTCACAAATATGTCTTACAAACCAGATCCATCTACTTTGGCTATTGATGCTTTTACCGGATTGGTCTAAGCTAATGTTCTATGCTTTTCCACCCTTAAGTGTAATTCCAGCTGTCCTGAGCAAGACAGTTGCAGAAGAAGCCATGGGTGTTTGCATTCTCCCAGACTGGCCCACTCAGGGCTGGTATCCAAAAGCAATACAAATGTTACTGAAGGAAAGAATTATCTTAAAAGCAAGGAAGGATCTTCTCAGTCGTCCAAGCCACCCCAAGGAGGTTCACCCATTGTGGAACAAGCTCACACTAATGGTGTGCCTCTTATCATGGACAGCTTAGATAACTATGTACTAATCCCAAGCGCTCAGGAAGTTCTCATGGCTTCATTGAGAACTGGGACTACTAAACAATATCAAACGTATCTAAAGAAATGGCTAAGTTATTGTAAGGAGAATGCAGTTGATGTTTTTCGGCCTGGTGTCACCCAGGGTGCTGAGTTTTTGGTATCACTTTTTCGTTCCGGTTTAGGTTATAGTGCAGTCAATACAGCTCGTTCTGCATTATCGTCAATTATTACCCTGGGTGATGGCAGCAAAGTCGGGGAGCACCCTTTAGTCTGTCGCTGTTTAAAAGGGATTTATGAACTGAGGCCAGCCCTTCCTAAGTACAGTCGTATTTGGGACGTCAACATTGTTCTTAATTTTCTCAAGACCTTGGATTCTGCAAGTAAACTGTCACTGAAGGACCTTTCATTAAAATTGACTATGTTATTGTGTTTGACCAATGCCCAGCACGGCAGACCATTTATTCTTCTGATGTTAACTATATTTAAGGACGGTGCCTACTATTGTTACTGCGCATACGTTCGGCGCATCGCGAGATACTTGGGTTTCCTATGAGTAGTGCCTACTAATACAGGACTATTTTTGCGCGTTTTAAAACTATACGAAGAAAGCAGAACTTACCAAATGCTTTTGGTACCTCAAAAGAAAATTGGGGGTAACCACGCATTTTCCAGAAATAATTAAGCTTCAATTTAGGGAAAAAATCCCATACATTGCTTTATATTTTGGCGTCTTTTATAGATATTATTGCTTAAGTATCTCTGAAAAATGCATGGTTACCCCCAATTTTCATTTTGGATTCCAATAGGCCTTGCTGAGGTCTTCTTTTCCCGCATAGTCATAAACCACACAAAAATACTTCGGTATTAGTAGGCACCGTCCTTAAGCATTTGAAGACAAGTACAGAATAACTGTCATACAGAAGTTAAAATCATCTAAACCAGGGGTGCATTTGGAACCAATTGAACTGCAAGCCTTTAAGGAGGACAAAAAACTTTGCGTGTTTGAGCACCTTAAGGACTATATCAGCAGGACAAGGGATCTGCGAAATGGACAATCCCAACTGTTGATTAGTTATATGAAGCCCCACAAACCCATATCAAGGTGCAATGTTCCTAGGTGGACCAAGCAAGTTATGAAATCTGCGGGTCTTGACATTACCATTTACTCGAGTCACAGCACCAGAGCTGCATATCTGCTTCCTCATGTAAAGCAAAAAGTTTCAGTGTTGAGATTTGCTATCACAAGCCTATTGATAATATGATAATATGATAATATACCTATTGGTAACATGGTTTTACAGCAGTGGTCTAAAGCAAATGACGCTTTTGGCTTTAAGATGTGAAATGTATCCTTGTGGCATTTACTTGTTTGCTTGTGTATCAAATAAATCAAGGCAGTTGTGTCTATTTATTCCTCTATTTGGGTTCGTTGCACAGGACTTTGAAATTTCGTGTGACTCCGTAGTGACGATGACTGATTGACAGGATAGAATTACAAAATTAAATGAGACTCACCTGTAAGTTGAAGTTTGATTGAGATTCTATCTTGTCATCAGTCCAGAACGAAGGAGTCACATGCCCGTATCCCGCCCTCTCTGTCCTTCGTTCCTTCAGTGTACTGTTTCCTGTGTCACTCTCGTTGAATACTGATCGCCTCTGCGCATGCGCATCTCATGTGACTCCTTCGTTCTGGACTGATGAAAGGATAGAATCCGGCCCAATAAAACTTCAAGTTACAGGTAAGTCTAATTTAATTTTGTAATTTTCCCATAACATTCCGACATGACATCAGCGCGACAAAAGTGCCCGATTATTTTGTCGCCTGCATTTAAAGTATTACGCAGTCTTGTTAGCGAATGTTATAGTAACTTGAAAGCATTTATGCAGAATAATTGTTTTGCTTGTATGGAAATGCCAGAAATTAAGTTGTTTCACCCTTTCCTTGTACGGGATATTAATGCCGATATACGGTGAGTCGCTGTGTGGTGTTACCGATCGAGCTTGAAAACATTTCACATTGCATTCTATACTTTTCTTCAATTCTTCCGCGACCGACATTTGATTTGATTTTATTTACTTGTTTTATCATTGTCACGGGAATGAATCCAGTAATCTCTCCGTGTCGCTCGCAAAGCCGGCTGAACTTATTTTGACGGACTCACGGTATGGAAATCAGTCTCTACGAACTAAGAATTATCCTGGAATAGAATTTTCTCAAACACCACATTAAAGCTTCAGTTTTTAGTTTTGATTCCATTTAAAGGTTCGGCATGGTAGATTTGAGGCAGGCAAAAGAAGTTCCTTCGTGGGCACGCGCCCGCCCAGCCGCACACACCGACAGCCAGGATTGGAGTCAACAATCGCATTACTCAGATTACCTGAAGAGTTTTTTTTTTTTTTGACACTCTACCCCCTGGGGAGGGAATGAGGGATAAGTGCACCCACGTCATCCTTTCCTCAATTGAGGTCAGGTGTCATATATAGTTGAATGGAAGAATGCTACATGCACTGAACACCCTTTTTAAAAAGGCCTACCACTATCTTCATGCCTCGTTGCCACTGTTGAAAGTATGTTTTCTGGAAAAGCAAACACCGAAATAATCTAGTAATCACTGGCCATCTGATATGATATGATGTAGAGGAAGAAAAAAAGGTTTCTTTCAATAGCAAATTCCATAGTTCAATCATGGTAGCAAATACATACCGATTGAATTTGACAGTTATGTGAAACAAACCATAGCTAAGTCATTCATAGAACAATGCACAGCCTACAGCACGATGCTGAATTAATAAATTTATGAATGCTGTAAGAGAGCTAAGTTTGTGATGTGCTGTTGTCTATAATTGACTGTGATGATCTTAAGACGTGGCCTGTTAATAGTTTATTTATTTATTTATTTATTTTATTTATTGATATAGTTAGAATGTTACTCATTAATTGATCATCTATTTTTTTTTTATATTTTTTGATATTTTTATATTTTTCTCGGCATATTAGCATGATTGTATTGCTAGGGGCCTAATCAGCCTCATCAACCCGAGCTGAAATAAAGTTACTTACTTAAACCAGGACACCATATTTTCGTCCAAAAATCTCGCAAACTGAACTCACAGTACCTTTAATTCGTTTATTACCTTAAGTTTATAAAATGTAAGCTGTAATTAATTAACACTATCAAAGTGATTCATGAAGTCCCACAGATTCTTTCGGTTTGCAAAATATTCAAAACATGTTGCAAACAATGATAAAAGAAGCTTTACTAAAATCCGGTCATAACAGTCGCACACTGGTCACTTGACCATCAAAACCAGGAAACATTCTTGTGAACGTGTTTTAGTTCTGATTAATCAAAAGTAGAAGGTGAGTAATGAACGTTTTTTGAATCACTTCTATTCTTCTTTAGTTTAAACGTAACATCATGTATTAAGCGATAAACATATTAACATATCACTCGATTCACTTCCATGTGAAATAGTTCAACTTCGACGGGCGAGCTGGCCTTGGCATTGATATAATGTCCGTCGATAAGGTTTGATTCGGTGACCTACTCACCGAATTGCCTCGCTATGCGAGCTATGTCGACCTACCGGAGTTGTGTTTAAGATCATTAATGTAACCATTATATGACTAAAACTTGAAGAAATTGCTACAGATAGGTCTCTTCCCCTCAAATAATGTTAAGTGAACGTAATGAAATCGACAAATATCTAGTTTGGAGAGAATATGGTTAATTTGCTCAACCTCACGTAACTAATTTGCTGATACACACAGCATGGTGGACTGTCTGTTTTCTTTTTCTTTCTATTTACGGCTGGAAGTATCACAAATTGAAACCTACAGTCTGTTTTCGCCAAATACCTTGCAAATTATCTCTACGTAAAATACTGTACAAACACAGACTTTTTGAATTCACTGTTTCTGGTATGTAGATGGCACGTAAATGTATCTCAGTTGATTTTATATAAATGACGATTTTCAGTTTTACAGACATATTTCGGCAGTAACTTCTGCTTTCTTTAATGCAAATGTTACAAAAAATGCAGGTTTAAATATAAATGTCTAGCAAATGTATTTTCATTTTTACTGAAGAAGGCTGAAGTTTCTGCCGAAACAAAAGGTTGAGCAAAACAATGCTGATTAATAAGTGCTTATGACAATATTCTTTAAATTTGTTGTGTCTTCAATGATTTACTATGAAATAATTAAGAAACCAGGATGCCATATTTTTGTCCAAAAAAGCTTGCAGACTGAACTCACAGTACCTTTAATTCGTTTATTACCTTTAGTCTATAAAATTTAAGCTGTAATTAATTAAGACTCTCAAAGTGATACATGAAGTCACACAGATTCGTTCGGTTTGCAAGTTATTCATGACATGTTACAAACAATGATAAAAGAAGCTTAAAGAAAGCCGGTCATAGCAGTCGCACACTGGTCATGTGACCATCAAAACCAGGGAACATTCTTGTGAACTTGCTTAAGTTCTGACTAATCAGAAGTAGAAGGAAAGTAATGAACGTTTTTTGAATCAATTCTATTCTTCTTTAGTTTAAACGTAACATCGTGTATTAAGCGATAAACATATTGACATATCATTCGATTCACTTCCATGTGAAATAGTTCAACTTCGACGGGCGAGCTTGTCCAAGGCTTGGCATTAATATAATGTCCGTCTGTAAGGTTTGATTTGGCGATTTAGGTTCACACCAAGTTGGTTCGCCATCCAAAATTGTTTTGGCTTCTAATATAAGTTTGTCTTCGCATGACTATGACACCGCACATTTTCTATTTTCCCCAAAGGAAGCGGTAATGCCCCACGATACAGAATTCGACGTTTTAGGAACTGTATCTGTCATTTGTCCACCGCGTGCTTTCAGTGGATAAATGCGGGCTATGTTGACCTGCGGGAGTTGTGTTTAAGATTGTGAATTTAACCATTATGTGACTAAAACTTGAAGAAATTGCTACAGATAGGTGTCTTTCCCTTAAATAATGTTAAGTGAACGTATTAAAATCGACAAATATCTACTTTGGAGAGAATATGGTTAATTTGCTCAACCGCTCGTCACTAATTTTGCTGATACACACAGCATGGTGGACTGTCTGTTTTCTTGTTCTTCCTATTTACGGCTGGAAGTATCACAAATTGAAAGCTACAGTCTGTTTCCCCCAAATACCTTGCAAATTACCTCTCAGTAAAATACTGTACAAACAGTTCTTGAATTCACTGTTTCTGGTATGTAGATGGAATGTAAATTTATCTCAGTTTATTTTATATAAAAGGCGATTTTCAGTTTTACAGACATATTCGGCAGTAACGTCTGCTTTCTTTAATGCAAATGTTACAAAAAATGCAGGTTTAAATATAAATGTCCAGCAAATGTATTTTCATTTTTGCTGAAGAAGGCTGAAGTTTCTGCCGTAACAAAAGGTTGAGCAAAACAATGCTGATTAATAAGCGCTTATAACAATATTCTTTAAATTTGTTGTCTTGAATGATTTACTATGAAATAATTAAGAAACCAGGATGCCATATTTTCTTCCAAAAAAACTTGCAAACTGAGCTCACAGTACCTTTAATTCGTTTATTACCTTTAGTCTATAAAATTTAAGCTGTAATTAATTAACACTCTCAAAGTGATTCATGAAGTCCCACAGATTCTTTCGGTTTGCAAGTTATTCATGACATGTTACAAACAATGATAAAAGAAGCTTAAAGAAAGCCGGTCATAGCAATCGAACAGTGGTCACGTGACCATCAAAACCAGGGAACATTCTTGTGAACTTGCTTTAGTTCTGACTAATCAGAAGTAGAAGGTGAGTAATGAACTTTTTTTGAATCAATTCTATTCTTCTTTAGTTTAAACGTAACATCGTGTATTAAGCGATAAAAATATTGACATATCATTCGATTCACTTCCATGTGAAATAGTTCAACTTCGACGGGCGAGCAAGGCTTGGCATTAATATAATGTCCGTCTGTAAGGTTTGATTCGGCGACCTACGTACACACCGAGTTGGTTCGCCATCCAAAATCGTTTTGGCTTCTAATATAAGTTTGTGTTCGCATGACTATGACACCCCACATTTTCTATTTTCCCCAAAGGAAGCGGTAATGCCCCACGGTACAGAATTCGTCGTTTTAGGATCTGTATCTGTAATTTGTCTACGGTGTGCTTTAAGTGGATAAATGCGGGCTATGTTGACGTACGGGAGTTGTGTCTAAGATTATGAATCCAACCATTATCTCACTAAAACTTGAAGAAATTGCTGCAGATAGGTGTCTTCCTTTCAAATAATGTTAAGTGAACGTATCAAAATCGACAAATATCTACTTTGGAGAGAATATGGTTAATTTGCTCAACCTCTCGTAACTAATTTTGCAGTTACACACAGCATGGTGGACTGTGTTTTTCTTGTTCTTTCTTAATTTACGGCTGGAAGTATCACAAATTGAAACCTACAGTCTGTTTTCGCCAAATACCTTTTAAATTACCTCTCAGTAAAATACTGTACAAACACTTCTTGAATTCTCTTTTTCTGGTATGTAGATGGAATGTAATTAAATGTATCTCAGTTAATTTTAGATAAAAAATGACGATTTTCAGTTTTACAGACTTAATATTATTTCGGCAGTAACTTCTGCTTTCTTCAATGCAAATGTTACAAACAATGCAGATTTAAATATAAATGTCTAGCAAATGCGGTTTCATTTGGAATGCACTGGAAGGCTGAAGTTTCTGGCGAAACAAAAGGGTTTTTTGTTTTAATTTAAAGCGAAACAAAAGGTTGAGCAAAATGATCGATGGCTCTCCCCGTGCGATAACAAATTAGTACATTTCTTTGCCGTCCTCTGCTAGACAGCGACGCGTGAAATGACCAAATTTAAAGTTTTAGGTGAACATTTATTTTTAAAGGCTGGTTTCCATATGATCGCGGATCGCAGATCGCAATAAGGTCTGCGATCATCGCAGACGATCGCAGAAAATAGAACCATGTTCTATCTAAAGGCTGGTTTCCATATGATCACGGATCGCAGATCGCAGATCGCAATAAGGTCTGCGATCGTCTGCGATCATATGGAAACTACTTCTGCGATCGTCTGCGATCCTGCGATCGTGATCGCAGACGATCGCAGAAGATAGAACCATGTTCTATCTCCTGCGATCAATTGCGTTTGTTTGCGATCTGCGATCGTCTGCGATCATATGGAAACCAGCCTTTAGATAGAGCATGGTTCTATCTTCTGCGATCGTCTGCGATCACGATCGCAGGGTCGCAGACGATCGCGGAAGTAGTTTCCATATGATCGCAGACGATTGCAGACCTTATTGCAATCTGCGATCCGCGATCATATGGAAACCAGCCTTAAGTCACGTTTTTGTTTGCGTTGCCGTCGTGCATTCGACAGGTCTCTGAAAAAAAATATCTCAGTTGATATATTTGAACTTTTATACCATTTGGGATAAATGTGTTAGACTGCGTTCACACTTGAGGAAATTAAGTTCAATTTGAACAGCTTTAGAAGATCTACAAACAAGTTTTTCCCAAACTTGTTCTCAAAACAAAATTGTTCGCACTGGAAGTCTTGCTTAGACTTAACACAACAGAATAAAGGCTATTATTTGATACCAGAAGGAACATAATTTAAAGGCGATTAAAGAAACTGGAACGGAACTGAGTGGAACTTTAATTTTTGCTGCCACAGGCGCCTTGTGCAATGGTTTGTAAAACACGCAGAAGAAATTTTCTCGTTTCTCATCCTGTTCTGCTTCGAACCGGCGTCTTTTCTCTTCTTGCTCGGCTTCTTGTCCAGTTCAGAATCTTCGTTCTTCAGACTCCTGGGCCCAGTTGTTCAAAGCCCGATTAAGCTAATCCTGGATTAACGCAAACTTTGACTCGAGTTTAAATGCTAATCAATAAAGATTCTTCTAGCTAAAAGATTTTTGGCCCTCAGTTTTTACTTTGACTTCTCTTTATCTTTAGCTGGAAATTAGCCTTTAAAACCATTTTCAATGAGGAAGATGAAAGCCTCGATTAACTTCTAATCATTGGATTAGCGTTAATCGGCTTTCGAGCAACCCAACCCAGAAATCGTCTTTCGGACTCTTGCTGAATTTCAAAAAATTTCTCCACGAAACTGTCAATTTTGTCCGCAGATGTTGACTTTGGCTGTTTTCTTTTCTTGCCTTCTTTGTTCTTCGACTTTTGCTCTGGTTCTGAAGTCTTTTCAGAAGTAGGTAGGGTAGGTGCATCGTCGTCCTCGCTACCATTGACAGATACGTTTTCTGCATAGATTCGGTTTCCAGTGCATCCAACGTCTTGTCACAACTGCTTGACGATCAACCCGCAACTGACGACAGTGTTGACAGTGGATTTACACTTGGTTTGTGACCTAGCACTTTATCTATTTCCTCATAGAAGGAAAACAGTTTTTCCTTTGACCCGAGGTATTGTTCAGTGTTTTAACCTTCTTGTATTTCTGCTGCAAGTTGTGCATCCTGGTCTTGCATTGGTCGCCGCTTCGACTGAGGCCGCTTTCTTGAAGTTTTATGGCTATGCCTTCCCAAATGTTTTTCTTACGACCCATGGATGCGAGGTGGCGTTAAATATCTTCTTCTGCCCAAAGACCGATGAATTTTTTCGTTTCAACAAAGCCCCAATTTTGTGTTTTCCAAGCAACCAAAGAAACGCCACTGTCCGCCATCTTGAAGTTGCTCACAAGAACCACGATCGAAACTACCTCGCGAGGTGGTTTTGATGTTGGTTTTGTAAGTATGTTTCGATCTAGTTTCGCGGGTTCAGTCATCAGGTATAAACACTTGTTTTAGTCAAACATGTTTCAAACGTGATCAATTTAAACATGATTCGGCCTAGTGTGAACGCGGTCTTAAATGTCACATTTGAACCACATTTGTGCCACGTTTGTTTCATGTCAAATTCATTTTTTTTTTTCAAGTGAATAATTAAACAGAAGCATAAACTAAATGCATACAGCGAAATTAGAGTTGTTCACTTATGCTCTTGTCATCGAGGTTCGAGAACCCCAGGCCATATGTGGGGGGGGGGGGGGGGGGGACTGGGGACGTAAGGTAAGGTAAGGTAAGGTAACTTTATTTAGACACGGTAAATCCTTCAGCAAATATGAGATATACATTCAGAGAAAAAAGATAAAAGATAACCAAAATCATACCTAACTAAACTAACTAACCTACACTACTGTTAATCATATACTAAAAGCTGCTTTACAAGGATGCCGTGTTAAAAACTCATTCAAAACTGTGGTGACGTAGATTAAGTTTAAAATTATGTAAAGATGTTGCTGCACGAAGGTCACTAGATAGGCTGTTCCACAACCCGGCTCCCCTGTAAGAGAAACTCTTCTTTAAATAATTGGTGCGGGGCTGTGGAAGAGCCAATTTATTTTCAGTATTCCTTAATCGATATGATGTTACGTCGTTTCGAGAAACAAATCTAGAACTCAGATATTCAGGGGTCATTCCATGTAAAGATTTGTACATCATGATAGCAGCTGATTCCAATCTTTGGTATTTTAGTTTACGCCAACCCAGTGCCCGGAACAATTCATCGATGTTAGAGTCATAATTGGCACACATTAAAATACGGGCTGCACGATTTTGGAGCTTCTGAAGCTTTTCAGAGAGACCACTGCCACAGTTGCCCCAAACAACACTACAGTAATTAAAATGTGGTTGAACTAGGGCGTCATATACATTAATTAATATGTTAAAAGGTATAAGATGTCTTATTCGCTTAATTGCGCCCAAAGCAGAAGCAATCTTTTTACAAATGTTCTGTATATGACATTCCCAGTTCATGTTTTGGTCGATGTGCACACCAAGAGATTTCGTGGATGACACCTGCTCCATTGGATGGTCATTTATACTGAAAGAAGGAATTTCAGGAAATGTTGATAACTTCTGTCTCGACGCAACTAACATGAATTCAGTTTTTGTTAAATTCAAGGTCAGTTTATTGGCAGATAGCCATGTATACACCCTGTTTAAATCATAGTTAAGGCAGTCATCGATATGTTTTAAATCTGCGCTAGCGAAGGTGAGGCTGGTGTCATCTGCATACATTCTTGGTTGTGAAAAATACAGACAATTAGGCAGGTCATTAATATATAATAGGAAAAGTAAGGGTCCTAGAATTGTTCCTTGGGGGACACCACATTTAACTAATTTTGGAGTGGACATAAAGGAGTTCATTAGACAAGTTTGAGTGCGATTGCTTAAATATGACGTAAACCATTTGTGACAGAGACCGCGTATTCCATAGAATTGCAATTTTGTTAATAGAATATTGTGGTCGACGGTGTCGAAAGCCTTTTTTAAGTCTAGAAAAACAACGGCATTGACGAAACCGCGATCAATATTCATGGCCCAAGTATCCGTAGCTTCGAGTAACGCAGTAACCGTAGAGTGTAAAGAACGAAATCCGGATTGATACCGAGAAAGAATACAGTTTTCAGTAAGATAGTGGTATAACTGGTCATACACAACCCGTTCAAATATCTTGGCCACGACTGGGATTACTGATATTGGTCGATAGTTTGAGGGATCATTGCGTTTTCCAGAATTTTTATACAATGGGGTAACCCTAGCAGACTTCCACTCATCAGGAAAAATACCAGTTAACAGGGATTGGTTAAATATATAAGTGAGAGAATCTGCAATTAAATCTGGGCACTCCCTTAACAATTTAGCTGAAATATTATCTAGTCCTGTAGCCTTAGACTTACAAAGTTTTGAGAGCAGAGAAAAAATATGTGCCGATGATGTTTCCTCAAAGACGAACTCCTTGTCAGTTGCACAAATAAATTCTTCATAGGTGGTATCAACATTCTCAACATGTCGGCTAAGGTTAGGTCCAATTTCAGTAAAGAAAGTATTTAATAATTCAGCGACGTCTGCTTGACTCTTCGATTTATGCCCTTGGTATTCTATTTCATTTATGACAGTTTTATTTGATTTGCGAGATGTTAATTCGTTGACCGTTTTCCAGGTTTTACGTTGATCTTTAACGCAACTATTGAAGACAGTTTCATAGTAGGCCTTTTTAGCAGACTTGATTTCCCGATTTACTTGGTTTTTCGTTTTTCGAAACTGGTTCCACGTGGACGGATCTCTGGTTTTAATAGCTTTCCTCTTTAGCCGGTCTCTGAAGTTCATCCGCTTTTTCAGTACGGTAGTAATCCAAGGAGACTTAGAGGGACGTGTGCGTTTAGTCTTCAATGGGGCATGTCTATCGCAAACACTTATAAATAGATCTTTCCATTTTTTCCACATATCATTGGGGTCGTAAAATTCCTTAATATCATCCCACGATTGTGTCAAAATGTCGTTTCGGAAATTAGTAGAGTTAAAGTGTTTAAATTGCCTATAATTAATTAAGTTAATTCCTTTTGAACAAACGGGAATTGAAATTTTACGGCATGCATAGACTAAGCTGTGATCGCTTATCCCAACGTGAGACACCCCAGAACAGATAATATTGTCTTGATGACTAGTAAAAATAAGATCAATTAAGGTGCTTGATGAAGGTGTGATTCGAGTGGGCTCATCAATTAATTGTTTCAAACCATACATTTCGGTAATGTTCAAGAGGGCCCTTGTGTGAATATTATCACTAGATAGTAAATTACAGTTCATGTCGCCAATAAGATAATGTTCAACATGTTCAGAATCTAGTCTTCCTAACACAGTATCAAGATGCGGAAAAAGATCAGGAGAAGAGTTTGGCGGTCTGTACCACGAAGTGACCACAAAAGGTTTTGAGTTAGGCTTACGAATTTCTATGGATAAGATTTCCAGGAGGTGATCATCCAAATCCTCGCGGACGACGTAATTTATGTCCGAACGAATATAAAAGCAAACACCCCCACCAAATCTACCATTAACAGTCCTGTCACAACGGATCACGTCATAGCCCTCAACTTTTACTTCCTGGTCAGAGATACTACCGTCTAGTCTTGTCTCATTGATAGCCAGCAAATCAATACAATTATAATTTAAAAGAACCCGAAGTTCATCTAAATGTTTCAGTAGACTTATAATATTTAAGCTAGTCATTTTAAATCCGCGGCCCTTAGGAATTATAGAGTCTGGATTGCACCGGGAACTAGGTGGCATTAAGAGAAAATCAGAAGTCGCCCCCACAGATGATGAATGAGGATTAAATCAATGGACGATATGATTAACTAAATTACTTGCTAAAATGGCGATGCCCTTCTTGTTGAGATGGAGCTTCTGATTGTTTACGCATGTTTCATCAATGTTTGGGTGTTTAATAAAACCCCATCCATTTTGGTTACAAAAGGATTTGATGACTTTGTTACAGTCGGTTACCTTTTTACCAAGACACTCCTCGTCATAGCGCTGTGTCAAAGCCGAGATGGTGACTTTGGTGGCTGGAGAGGAAGACGAAATTAGGTTTCCTAAGTCGACAATCTGTTCAGCAACAACACGTGACGAGTGATCCTTAAGGTCATTGGTACCAACATGGAGTACAATTTCGCTAGGTCTAAGTTGCAGGGAAGGCTGTAAATAATGCTTCATGTCACCAACTGTAGCACCAGGGAAACTTCGGACTGTCACACGTCGCTTCGCCGCGCGGCTCAATAGGTCTCTTCGGAGACCTTTAATTATGGAATCGCCAACAATGACAGTTGTATCAGTTGGAGTGTCGATTTCGGGCTCTCGATCTGCTGTAGCTTTAGTTTCATCTTGATTCGATCCTTTATTCTTCTTCTTTTTCCTCTTTGAATTCACGTTATTGAAGTCAGCAGTTTCAATAGCCTGATTCCCATGCCGGTCTGATAATTCAGCGAGCTTAGCAGACAAGACGTGGTTGTCGTTGTTTAAAATAGTTATGGTTTCTTGTAGGCTTTTATTCTCAGCAATCAAGTCTACGTTCGGTAGTTCATGCTGAGAATTGTTTGTGGATTCCTTTAATTCCTTTGACAAGAGGCGCAGGGAGGTGAGAAGGCATTGTTTCTCTTCATTAGCAATACGCATCTCATCTGCATATTGGCGGTTTTTACTTTTTGCAAGATCAAGTTCTCTGGATAAATCGCACAATTTCTTTTCGTAATCACCGATTCTACTGTTGTCAGGCGAAGGATCGCGGGTGAAAGAATTAAATTGGTTCTGTAGCGAGTTCACATTAATTTGCAGAGATTCAATTTTCTCAAGCAATTTAGCATTAAGTTCACCGCAATGACAATTATGAATACACCCTTCAATGGTATCCACATTGTTGGTACGAGTTTCGAGCGACATATCAGGTTCCTCCTCTTCAGAGTCCTCAGTCAAGGGTTGCAAAACTTGAATTCCTGGTGAGCTTTGGCGGTCGATAGTTACGTTCACTGGACTAAAGTCATTTGTTGATTCAGTACTTTCGGCACTATCTTCACTCTTGTCGTCATAATTACTCGTTTGGGCGGCAGGCACATTCTTCACAATGTCCTCTAAAAACTTCCTAATATCACCACATGCACTTCCCTGTATCTGTAGCGTCTTAGTGGTCAGATAGAAATTGAATGTCGCGCAAGGTAGCAAGAGCCATTGCACGATCTCTTCAGCTTACCGCTAGTACAGTCGCCATCTTCGTTGCCATCTTCATTGCCCTTGACAAATCTAGCATCAAGGAATTGTTCAAGTTCATCTGCAGAGCCATTCCAACTGAACCGGCTTTTCCTTTGATTAAACGACAAAAACCGGTCGAGATGCAACGAGATCTCGTTCGAAGCACTGGAAATAGCTGATTCTGAGAAAGGGTTTTCGGCACAAGCGTATGCACGTCCGTTCGCCATCACGTTCGTTCGGACGTAGTGGGGACTTTGCAACAAATTCGAGTCATTGTCAGGAGGGGCGAATGTGGGGACTTAGATTTATGACGACCCGACCCGCGGGATAAATGTGGGGACTTTGCATCTCGAAAAGAGAGAGGAGAATGGGAACAAGTTGTCTTTTTCATCGATAGATACAATATGGCGGGGGAAAACGAGAAATGTGATAACAAGTTTTTGCCTGGGGAAGTCCTTAAACAGATCTCGAGACGAAAATCTTCAAACCTGATGAGTGGTCATTTCACGTTGTTGTTTGGAAGAGCACGGTGGAGAAATGTACCAAAATTTTTAACGAACGTGCAGGGCCTTTGTTTTTCCAGTAAATCTTATTGTTCTGTGACCGGTTCTCGTTGCCGGCTTCGTAGTAGCTTCTAAAGCTCCCTAATCTTAGTTTCCTAGCGACTGTGAGACAATGAGAAGAATTGCGTCACTTAAAATTATAGACATGGGAGCTGCGTGTTCCAGTATTCCAGAAAGAATGACCTGATTTACTACTGCAAAACGTTGTTTTCGTTTCAGATCTTTTAAAATGGAGACCATACGCGACCCAACCAACTATCATACACTAGGAGAAAGAGTTTCAAAGCAGATGAGCCAAAAACTGCGATATGTCCCGATAGAGAAACGGAACGACAGTGGGGTTTTAACAGCTCAGATGATGTCATCAATTTGCCATGGTAGATAGAAAAGCATGATAACTATTAATTAATGTGCATAGTGTCTTGGTAAAATACCACAGTTTCTTAGCTTCTTTCTTAGTTTCTTAGCTTCGACAAATGCTAGTTACGACAAATGTTGGAGACGACCTCTAGGAGGTTTCAATCATTGTATTTGATGACAGTCATAAAAGGAGACTAAATCCTATATTCGAGCCAAAGAATGTCCCATAGGTAATGGTAAATGAGTGTCCATGTAAAAATGCTGGAATCTGACTTACCGAGTTGAAAAATGCACCATTCCTTAGGTGATGGTTAAAATTGTGGCCAAGTCTGGGTTTTTATTTAAGTTCACCCTAATCCACGATCGCGTTTAAAGCCATGTCCGTTTATCGATAGAGGGAAAAATTAATTACATGTTCTCTATAAGGCTTACTCCAATTGAGGCCCTCCTGCATTTGTTAGGGCAACGTTCTTTAGGAATCATAGCACAAGCAGCGGATCCCGATTGTTGAAGTTGTTGCTGGTAATAGTAGATTTTTACGCTGAGAGCGCGCGTCCCAGAGAAAATACATTTTAAGCAAATTTGACAGCCAAAACACGGCAACCGGCCAAACAAAGTTTGATTTGAAACATTTATAGTCTGTGCCATATAGTTGGCAAAATAAACGAATTGAATTGTTTTGTGTTCGTGCGTTTTCTTGTTCATTTTTTGAATAAAGAATGTTTAGAGAATTTAATTGCAGTACTCAGATGCAAAAAATTACCTTGAAAAACGTTTACTGCGTGAATGAACACTGATCGTGAAAAGAGCAATATTTTCGCATAGCACGTAGTATCTTACTTTGTTCCTGTCGTTTAATAGATCATTTACAGAGATACTAAGTGAAAATTATTTTGAATATTCCTTGTTGTCTGTTTCTTGTTTGATATAATACCTCTGATTCCCCTTACTGAAATTTTCTTAATGAACACTTTGTTTTCTGCCTTAGCAATGACTGCCTCTTTTTAATTTTTTTTTTTTCCATTTGAAGACAGTTAGAAACACAACTTTATGGTGAATATTGAATCTCAAATCTTTCTACTATTTGCTTTTGAGGGAAATACTATACCTCGTGGCGAGGAGTGCCAATTCTGAAAGATCCCTTTGACCTCACGATAGCCCAGCAATTGCTATGGGAACTGAAGCCTCGAACCGTTATTGAGTTTGGTGCTTACAAGGGAGGCTCAGCTCTGTGGACAGCAGACATGCTAAAAATGTTCGGATGTAAGTCACGTGTCATCTCCGTTGACATCGATCTGACTTTGTTGGATGCTGAAGCAAGAAAGTCCCCGGATGTGGAGTTCATCGAGGGAGATTTGTGTGAAGTTGAAAAAATTTTTCCTGCCCATTTTCTGGAGGTAATTTAAATTGTAATGCGAAAACATGAGTCAACTTAAACAATCAGAGAAGTGCGTGCAGGCAAGTTATATTTGCGTTGCCCGGCAGGGAAGTATTCTTGGACTGTAAATAGATTTAAGAATAAAAATTAGCGATAAGAGTTTTGCACAACTTTTCGATGCCGCCATGACATCATTTTCAAGTAAAAACAATAACAGTCAACAGTCTAATTTTTATTCTTAAATGTTTGTCCAAATTTAACCTCATTCGAATATGAATAGATTGTCATTACAATAGGATAGGCAGAAGGGCTCACCTTTCTGGGTCTGGCGTTTAAGCTGCTCATGGACACTTCGTGACAACAACTATAGAACCTTTGCTAATTTCAACCAACGCCATATATATAGAACAAAACACTGCTTTTTTATAATGGAGGTACAAACCAAAGGAATCAAAGTCCAAAGAAATGGAGAGATCGCATATTTGAGTCTCGTCAACCTCGTTCCCAGGGTCTCTCCGTGAAGAGGAGAGACCTTAGGAACGAGGTTGGAGTCTATATGACTGACGGAAGGAAATAGGCAACAGGAACGCGTGTTTTATACTTTTTCTTTCTTTATTGGCATAGAGTTTGGAACATCCTTGGCTGCTGTTCGAAGACGCGCACGTAAATATGGTAAGGGAATTGGAGCATTTTGACAACTTCACCAAACCTGGTGACTACCTTTGTGTTGAGGATACCAATCCACTTGCTCCTAGCCAGGCCGGACAGGGTTTCATTAAGGAACTCGGCTATAAATGCTTGGGTCCAGCAAAACTAAACAGTCTCAGGAGGTTTTTGAGTGGTCGTGCTGATAGGTACCTGGTGGATCAAAGATACGTCGATATGTTTGGGTAAGTCTAAAGCTTGCGGGCTGAATACAAAGAAGTATCTTTAGGTGATAGGAAAATCATAGTGCCAAATAGATGTTGAAGAAGAATCCATACGTTTCGGTCTTGGCCCTTCTTCAGTGGATCAACGTAAAGTGAATTAATTTGGATCTAACGACACATTGATCCTCTGTAGAAAGGCTGATCCCGAAAAGTATGGATTTTTTTCTTACGTGGCACTTTGATTTTCCTATCACCTAGAGATACTTCAGCAATCTTTGCTTGTACAAGTGCCACGCAGCGCATGCACTTTCCGGCGAATACAAGCCCGTCACACCATGTACGTATATTTTCAAAAACCTTAGCCTTCATTTCCTTTCTCCCAGTTGACTGAACAGGTTTCCTCCGGGAGTTATTGACACCTTGGTTTATCCTTGAATCGCATGCTCTCGATTTAATTGTCCCTTGAAATAAAATGAAGATATTTCTTGAATGGACGCAAGTGGCTGATTCTTGTTGAATTGGTGCTCCAGACCTGTAACCAAAAAATTGAGTGAAAAGTGTTTGTGTCAGGAGAAAATCTCTGCTCCAAATTTTCCGATCCCACCCAGTAAAGCCACTTGTAGGAGAGCCAAAATTTTGCTTTGGATAGTATACAATGGCCTTACGTCACATGTAGAGGTAGGCCTAGAGGCTTGGAAGGGGTTGCGGAGGAGAAACAACAATAGAACAGTATGAATGTAAATATATGAAACATATATTCTGAAGTGCAGATGAAAGATCAAATAGAAGAAAGATCCTCGCAGTTAATACGCAACTTAAGCAGCTGCGAAAAGAAAGCCTGAAAAAATTCAGGCGTGAACGGGATTCGAACCCATGACCTCTGCGATGCCGTTGCAGTGCTCTACCAACTCAGCTATCAAGCCAACTGGGAGCTGGTCATATTGTGAGTTCGTAATATACCCGTTGAAGCCTGAATTTTTGCAGCTGCTTAACTTGCGTATTTACTGCGAGAATCTTTCTTTTATTTGAGTAGAATTGTAGTTAGTAAGTTCCTTCTCCAGAAATAGCTTTATTGCTGTCAATTTTCAGTACTGATCGTTTTCTCGACGTTTGGCTATTGCTCATTTAACAGAAGGATTCAATAAATTCAACAGATTAATTCTTAAAAAGTTAGTGCATACCCTGGTCCCACTTGTATAAAGCATCATAGGATAAGTGAGAATTAGTCGTGCAGGCCTTCCTTGTCGGATTTTAAAGGATTTCCTACCGGCGCTGTCGCTATGTTCCCAATCCTCAATAAACTGCTTTCAGGCAAGGGATCTAATACAGCGCTCCAAATATTTCTTTGAAAACTAGGAAACGTCTGCAGGAAATTCCCACAAGTAGCTTTAGATGCTTTATGCAACAGGGACCCGGGGAACGGATTCATGCACGAAGCTCTCCTCAGTTAAAATGTATCCTTGGCATTATTTGTTAACAATAGGATATTGATATTTCAACAATCGGCCATGTTTAAAAAAAAAATACTTAGAATACATCTTAACTATTAGGAGAGCGTCGTAAATCTGTCCCCTGAAATAGAACTCTTTCAAATTCTCAAAAATTGGCCTTAATAAATTTGTTGCCTGTCTACGATCGGTTGAATGTAATATTTGTAAGCATTTCAGCTACCTAAAGTAACGCTGACATATATTTTATATTGCAACCCTTATTTTTAATTGTATTCAAGTTCTTTTAATTTATTTGTTTATTTATTTATTTATTTATTTGTAGCTACAACGCCACCTGGAACATGAATGGCTTCCTGAAGAGGGTGTAGTCTTTAACAACTCCTTAAGTGTTGGATTGAACACGCGTATATCAGTGTTTGAATAAAAAAGGTTCATTTGACTCACTTTTGGTCCACTAGTCACGTGGCTCACACTGGCTCCGTATCCTTAGTTTTCAAGCAGCAATGCTGTTCGTTAAGCGGTCCCATTAAGGCAGCTTGCAATACAATTAATGACAGTAGCTGCGAGGAAAACAGATCTTAGCAAGGGCTATTGAAATCAAAAAAGAAAATTGGGGGTAGCCTCGCATTTAGAAGAATAAGCGACAATTATTTAAAAAGTAGTAACATACAAAAGAATGTACGGTTTTTATTCCAAATTGAAGTTTTATTACCTCTGAAGAATGCATGGTTAGTCCAAATTTTCTTTTGGATACAAAGAGCAGTTGCTAAGTTCTGCTTTCTCTGCATAGTCTTAAACTACGCTAAAACATCCCTGTATTAGTAGGCACCACCCATAGGAAACCCGAGTATCTCGAGATGCGCAGAAAGAATGTGCAGTAAGAAAAGTAGGCATTGTCCTTAATTCGACCTTTTTCTCGATGGCCAGTGGACCTGTACCTTTCAAAAGCTCTATATTTATTAGACCCTGATAACCTGAAGCTGCATTGTTTTATTTTACGGTTGGCAACATTGTTCTGTTGTTCGTTCGTTTGTCCTTTGGACCATGCCAGACGTTGCAAACGGTCCAGGTCCCCCCCAAATGGCGTTTTAAATTAAATTCTGAAAGTCCGACCAAACTTCGATATCTTTACTTCACATCTAACTTAAATATAAAATGCTAGGCTCTCATAAAGTTTTGTAAAATCATCGCATGTTTAAAACACGAAAAGCAGTGTTTTATTGGGATTTAAAACCAAGAGGCGCAGCCGAGTGGTTTTAGACCCGATAAAACACGTGCTGCGAGCTTCCCTTGGATTTGGATGAAATCATTGACTTATTTGCTTCTCTTCATCCCAGACGAATGAGAATGGCCAACATTTTATGCAGAGATGACTAAGAACTTCCACTTTGCCATGCAACTTTCCTTTACTTTGGATTTAAACCTAACTCTGGTAAAAACACCAATGATATGTTGGACATTATTTTTACAAAATGTTTTTTAGTAAATGTTGGCCAAGAAAGATTGCTAAATTTTGTGGACTTAAAGCAAATTTTAATACTTGTTTTGATCCTAAATATATTTCCAAATATGCCCCAGCTTGCATTACAGAGTATCACAGTTTCAAAGATTTTCCGGGGGAGCATGCCCGGACCCCCTTAGCAAGCTCAGGGCTACGCCCTTCGATTTCACATCTCATGGGAAAATAAATTTTCGTGGAAACTAGTCACGAAAATTGCTGGATCCACCCCTGTTTTACGGGATATTAATGCTGATATACGGTGAGTCGGCTGTGTGGTGTTACCGATCGAGCATGAAAACATTTCACATTGCATTCACTTTTGTGGAACAAAGGAATATAGAACTCCGGAATAAAGATTTCTATATTTTTCTTCAATTCTTCCACGACCGACATTTGATTTTATTTTATTTACTAAATTGCAATTGTTTTATCATTGTCATGGGAATGAATCCAGTAATCTTTCCGTGGCGCTCGCAAAGCTGAAATTATTTTGACGGACTCACGGTATGGAAATCAGTCTCTACGAACTAAGAATTGTCCTGGAATAGTTTTTTTTAACCACCATATTAAAGCTTAATTCTTTTATTTATGATTCCATCTAAAGGTTCGGCATGGCAGATTTGAGGCAGGCAAAAGAAGTTCCTTCATGGGCACGTGCACGCCTAGCCGCACAGACCAACAGCCAGGATTAGAGTCAACAATCGCATTACTCAGATTACCTGGAGAGTTTTTTTGACACTCTGCCCTCTGGGGAGGGGATGAGGGATATGTGCATTCGCGTTATCCTTTCCTCAATTGCGGTCGGGTGTCATATATACTTGAATGGAAGAAAAGGTGTACAGCATAGCTTTAGGCATTTAGCACGCTTTACGGGCCTACCACTATCTTCTATAGCGACGCATTATATCAAGCCGATTTGGAGTCGCTCTCTCGATGCAGACAGTCCATCACAACTAAGCTTTTTGATTCCATTACTTGTAACCCAGACCATAAATTGCATGAGCTCTTGCCACCTCGTAACATTTGTGAATTCAATTTAAGACGAAAGAGGAATTTTAATGTCCCTCTGGCTAAGACGAAGAGACTTATGAACACATTTATACATAGTAATTGTGATTAACTTTCTAGTTATGTATAGTGTACATTTTTCTTATCTTTTTTTACCTTTTATAAGATTTTTTATTAGAGTTATTGTAACGATTAAGCTAATTTAGCCTCTGGCTGCGATTTTGATCCGAATAAACTATCTATCTATCTTTGACACTGTTGCATGTTTGTTCTTGGGAAAGCAATCACTGAAACAGTCTAGTGATTACGCGCCATCTGATACGACGTAGACCAAAAAAAAAAGGTTTCTTTAAAAGCAATTTTTATAGTCCAATCATGGTAACAAATACATACCGATTGAATTTGACAGTTATGTTAGTAGAAACAAACTATAGCTAAGTCATATTAATATTCGGTAATGCTATTTGTTATAAAACAATGCACAGCCTGCAGCACAATGCCAAATTAATAAGCGCTTATGACAATACTCTTCAAATTTGTTGTGTCTTGAATGATTTACTATGAAATAATTAAGAAACCAGGATGCAACATTTTCGTCCAGAAAACATGCAAACTGAACTCACAGTACCTTTAATTCGTTTATTACTTTTTTAGTTTATAAAATTTAAGCTGTAATTAACTAACACTCTCAAAGTGATACATGAAGTCCCACAGATTCTTCCGGTTTTCAAGTTATTCTTACATGCTGCAAACAATGATAAAACAAGCTTAAAAAAAACCGGTCATAGTAGTCGCACACTGGCCACGTGACTATCAAAACCAGGGAACATTCTTGTGAACTTGTTTTAGTTCTGACTAATCAGAAAAAGAAGGTGAGTAATGAACGTTTTTTGAACCAATTCTATTCCTCTTTATTTTAAACGTAACATCATGCATTAAGCGATCGATAAACATATTAACATATCACTCGATTCACTTCCATGTGAAACAGTTCAACTTCGACGGGCGAGCTGGCTTTGGCATTGATATTATGATGTCCGTCGATAAGGTTTGATTCGGCGACCTACACACCGAATTGGCTCGTCATGCAAAATCGTTTAGGCTTGTGATATAACGGTTCGTCTTTGCATGACTACGACACCGCACATTTTCTATTTCCTCAAAGGAAGCCATATGGCCCCACGATGCAGGATTCGACATTTTAGGAACTTTATCTGTAATTTGTCTACGGTGTGTCTTGAGTGTATAAATGCGGGCTAAGTTGACTTACGGGAGTTGTTATTAAGATTATGAATCTAACCATTATCTGACTAAAACTTGAAGAAATTGTTACAGATAGGTCTCTTCCCCTCAAATAATGTTAAGTGAACGTATCAAAATCGACAAATATCTACTTTGGAGAGAACATGGTTAGTTTGCTCAGCCGCTCGTAACTAATTTTGCTGATCCACACATCATGGTGGACTGTCTGTTTTCATTTTTTTTTTTATTTATGGCTGGAAGTATCACAAATTGAAACCTACAGCCTGTTTGCGCCAAATACCTCTCAAATCACTTCTAAGTAAAATACTGTACAAACACTTCTTGAATTCACTGCTTCTGGCATTGAGATGGCGTATAAATGTATCTCAGTTTACCAGGGCGAAACATGTCGAAAATTTCGAAAGTCGATAGACATCGATCGTTATTGATCGAATATCGGAAAATCGATAAAAAATTGATCGCAAGATTTCTTGTGATTATCAATTTTGATCGAATTTCAATGTTATTATTCGATTTGATCGATTTTAATCGACAAGTATCTGAATATGAAAGAGATGCATGGCAAGAGATAAGACTGCAGTCGAACGCGGACTAACGAAGCGAGAGCCGATTGGCCATAGCAAGACTTCATTAAACCCCCATTGACCACATTGTATTAGAGGCTAAACCTTATTGCCCTAAACATTTATTTTAGAGCTGTTTAAGAAGGCTCGCGGCAGTTTTTTTGGACTTAGGGTGGAAGTTTTGAAATTACAATCTCGCATACAAGATAAACTCCGATCTTCTTCATACTACATCATCATTTCAACATATGATCAAAGTTAATTTTCTTGTCGATTTCGAAGCAACAGCTATTACCATAGAAACAGTAGCGCATAGCCTCTCATTTTAAACATTGTCGATTTTCTCGAAATCTAGTCAGACATTTCATGACGAAACGTTAGGGATTTAAACTCCTCAATGTAGACAACTTGTAGCCGAAATTAGAAAAAAATCTGTAAGAGCGTTTTCAAGTAAATAATGAATCAATTTTTACGGGATGATTTTGTTTATTCCCCCATTTTTCACCAACATCTCTGGCGAAATAAAACTTGACACTTTGTATTTTCTGTTAAAGAGTCTTTCCTCATAGCAAAACATTCTAAATGTATATTAAACTTTATGGGTGTCTCCGATTTTATGATATTTATGTTTAAATACAGTGAAAATAAAGTGCAGATGAATGAAAAAGTTCCTACTTTGCATAAATCGAGACATCTTTAAAATGCCCAACACATTTTTCTGTTAAATTGTGAGCGGTTAAAGTAAGGATTCTTTTCGATATCCACGCAAGTTGGCTTAGGAACCGAAATTGGTGTTAGATAAGAAGGCTGAATCTTGGTCAAGTTTCAGTTGTTATTCGCTTTCTCCGAACGAGAGTATTATTTTGTTTGTCCCGGGCTTTTTCACTACTATACAGTCATATGTATTAAAACATGAAGGAACTGCTTCGTAATACAGCTTTTAATTGATTAAATTTTATCCTTTATAACATGTTTATACCCATCATGGATAGCAAGAAGAACTTGGCAAACGGAGGAAAAACTGAGCAAACCAGAAACGCAAACGAACCAACAAACAGAAACCCGAGCGAACGAACATCCGAACGAGCGAACTGATCGACGAATGAACGAATTAACGATCAAACGGTCAACCGAGCGCTCGCCTCACTATGACGTTCACGTATCTCCCTCGTGTGTTTTTTCGTTGTTTGACGTTTTTTGAACTCTCTACCGGATCTGTTCTCGGTGCCACTGACGAGATTGACAGACCTTCTGAGCAGACGGAGCTTTATTTTGCTTTTGTAAATCTATGCTGTTTCTTAATTCTCTTCATTTGGTGAGCTAACTACAATAGGTGCGTAACAGTTTCAATATTTACTTAGCATTAAAGTAATTAGAACTTATCTGACAGATCGCTTGTCAATTGTTCCGAAAAGATAAGCGCTTTCAAATTTGCATTAGAATATCAGAAAATCGATCCTTATAAACACCTATGACTGCAAACAAAAGAGCTGTCCACTCGGTCGTTCAGCTGTTCATCTAGTTTCGCAGGTTTGTTCACTCGGTTTTTTGCTCGTTCTTTTTCGCCGGCGAGCGCTCACTGGACCATTTTGATCATTAACTCGGTCATTCGGCTATCCGTTCGCTCGCTTGAATGTTCGTTCGCTCGGGCCTCCGGTTGTTCGTTCGTTTGCGTTTCTGGTTTGTTCAGTTGTTCCTCCGGTTGCCCAGTTCTTCTCGCTACCCATGGACATAAACATGTTAAAATATGAAATTTAACTAATTAAAAGCTGTACAGTCGAACCTGTATATAACGGCTCTGTATTAAGCAGCCACCCTCTATTAAGCGGCCAGTTTTCAAAGTCCCGATTGTTTGCTCATACAAACGCTGTATTTGTTACTTGTGTAAGGCGGCCACCTCTATTAAGCGGCTGCTGCCATCCTGTAGCAGTCCTATGTTTTTATTTCTTTGTTGTTTTTACCTGTATTAAGCGGCCACCCTTGAATGGAAACTAAGCAATATGTTATTTTATGCGGTATTTTATTGTGTTTAAAATGCGATCCAGCATCACTATAAAGAAATAACATGTACATGTACAAAGCTACTGTAAGCTGATACTCGGCCGTTTAATATAGTTAACGCTTTTCAGATGTCCGCAATGTGCTGAAGTACAGTACCATATTACGAACGCTAAAAAAAGTTTGTTTTGAATATGCTTCACTCTTTACCAAGAAATTCCTCTTAAATTAACTTGTTCTTCAGCCATGTGACATTGAACATTGAGCGTAACAACTATGAAATGACGGAATGAGACATTTTGTTGTGAACTGTAAGTCATAGAAATAGTGCAATGTATACCGTAGGAGAGTAGAGGACAATTTATTGCATAGTACGTTGACACAATGTTACGTATTTTATACCGTTAAGTTACAAATTGGCACTGAACTTTGTTTAAAGTATTGATCACTTGAAAGAGTGTTGCCCTATTGTTTCCTTTCATGAAGTGCTTTTGTATGATACGCCATTAAAATTGACATTAGACCACGCCCAGTGAGTATTTTTAGTGATCCTGTATTAAGCGGCCACCTGTATTAAGCGGCTAGTTACTCAAGTCCCGAGGGTGGCCGTTATATACAGGTTCGACTGTATTAAAACATTACGAAAAAGTTCCTTCATGTTTTACTACTTATGGCTGTCTTGCTACAGAGAAAGACTTCTTCTAGTCTCCACTTATCTGGCAGAAAAACGCGAGCTAATTCAAACCTCGATCATACACCTTTTATTTCTTGCTAAAATATTTTCGTTGCCGACCTTTTAATTCAAAAGAAAAAAATGGCTTTTAAACCTTGGACAAAAAGTTCAGTAAGGAGTTTCTCCTGACAAAATATGATGAAAACCGAAATTTCAGCTTTGTCCCCGAGTTCTCTCGTCCTCTCTTTCATCTCTCTGTTCCCGCCTTTATGATTTGCAATGTTTGTCCGTTTGTATGTCTACAGATACTATGCGAAGACCCAAATGCAAGCACATATTTTTGGCTTTGGTGATCGTTACCCTGCAAGTTCTCCTTGTCACACGGCCGTGGAACGGTACGAACATGAAAGCAAGGTTGACCATCAATACGACAAACTCAAGAACCAACACGACAAAGGCGAATATTAGCAACAACAAGCCAAGGTTAAATGTGATTATTTTGACCCACATAAGATCTGGGTCGTCTTTTACTGGGAACATATTTAACTTTCATCCAGACGTGTTTTATCTTTTTGAACCACTTAATGAATTAAGGATGGTAACGTACGCTGATCGAGATTTAGGCGAGTGGCCTCCCTTAGATGAGAAGGCAAACGAAGCATACAGGATCGACTTTTCTAATTTGCTTCAGGACGTATTCACGTGCGACTTTAAAAGAAATACTACACTCAAATTAATATTTCCCGATTGGTTAAGAAAATCAGTAAGTGGTACTACCTTTGCATGGAAAAGCAACAACACAATCATCTCTAACGAATTAATAGCAGAACTTTGCAAATCCCGAAAGATTACAGTTATCAAAATCATGCAGACAAGACTTCCAAGAGAAAATGGAATACGTGAACTTCAGCGGGTATGTACCACTGAACCGACACGGTTTGAATGTTTGATAATTCATCTTGTTAGAGATCCCCGAGCTGTCATAACGTCTGCAATTGGGAGAGGGTTCTTTTTGCCAAATGGGCCAAAGAGAAACCTGATTACTTTAAAAAATACAACCAGCGAGGGAAAAGAAATCATAAAGAATAACACGCGAATGATATGCTCCCTAGTTGAAGAAAATCTGAATTATGTAAACGAAGAGTGGTCCAACTGGTTCAAAGACCGCTACATCCTGGTTCGTTACGAAGATGTACCTGGGGATTTGTTAACGGCAGTACACGATATGTACAATTTTACTGGTCTTCCAATGGTCGATTATGTTCGAAGTGGATTATTGAGGGCAAATCGCCCGGCGGTATAAAAAGAAGCGAACCCGAATTTGTCATTTCCAAGAACGATGTAAAAAATCGCGATAAGTGGAGATTTGGCATCGGCTCGTCCCTGGTAGCCGAGTTTGAAGAGGTCTGCTGGCCACTAATGTACATTATGGGGTATATTTCTATTAATGGATCTGAACGTCTTTTGCATGATACGAAGTACAGGTTGTGGACTGAAAAGATGCCCTTCTCTTTTGGAGGCGCAATGATGGCGACGAGATAGAGTGCAATGCCTACATCCGTCTCTCCATCCCTCCTTCTCGTCCTTCATCCCTTTTTCCCTCCCCTCCTTCTTTCCTTCTCCCCTTACTTTCTTCTTTGTGTGCTTTCATCCTTCCTTTCATTCCAATCTCCTTCTCTCTCTCCTTCCTTTCCTCATTCCTTCCTTTCTCCCTCCCTCCCTCCCTAATTCTTCCTTCCTTCCTTCCTTCCTTCCTTCCTTCCTTCCTTCCTTCCTTCCTTCCTTCCTTCCTTCCTTCCTTCCTTCCTAGAATGGCATTTCAGGTTTGCTTTGGTATTGCTTTACAACATTGTGTTATCTTCTGAAAAGCAAAGCGAACGCGCTTCTTTCCAGCCCGTCTTTTTAGTGTTAGTTTTTTTTTTCCGACGCCATAATAACACTCAACACTGGTCCCCAAACCGTGAAAGTGTTTACACGGGGAACGCGAAACGGAAGCTTACGACATTTTTCATTCTTCGCACTCACGTAAATCAGATGGATACAAATGCACACTCATCCGCCTCTCAGACACACCTATATTTGCCTAATCCCAGATTTTTAGATACACGTGACCAGACCAGATCGGGGTCTCTTTCTTTCTCGATCCAGGGATGAGGAAGAAGAGAAAGACAGTGGCAACGAGCTTGTACCTTTTCCTCCACCGCTTCCAGTGCATTTTCCCGCCATTTGTAGGAATTTGCTCTGAGTTCTGATTGGCTCATTGCCTTTGTTTTCTATTTGCATTTGATATGATTCGGTTTCCTACACTCTAAAATCTACCCAGTGGTAAGGTTTTCAAAAGAATAATAAAGCGTTTCCAAGGGTCGTGAACCTAAAACCCAAACGTTCATATGTTTTGGTATTAAGCGCGAGAGACGCGTGCAAGCGTGTTCCGTTTGACTTTGGTTCGTTAATCATCAGAAGGAAGTAAAGCAAAATCAAGGCAAACGCACAGTTGCTTTCGACAAGACGTCCTTAATTATTTCGTAATAAGGAATTTTTATCCCCCGGCTCCCTTACGGCACTAGACATATACTTCCAAAGCCTTTAATATTACTGATCGTAAGAAGGTTTTGAAAAAGTCCGTAATAGTTTTTTTGTTCATTGTTCATTGTTTATTGTTTATTCAAAAGTCGTTCATTGTTTAACTATTGTAAGTAGCAAACGTCGTTGCCATTTCGTACATGATTAGACGTTTGTCCGTGCTATAAAGCATGTTTTTTTTTATACGTTTAAAATTAGGTTAGCTAAATGTATTTGAAATATACATTGTCACGGCAAGGGTATTAAGGTGGTAATATTGTTGCAACTATGTAACCGTGTTTTAGCAACATATGTGTATTGATTCAATACATACAGGAGACTCTCAAGAAAAGAGTGACAAGTTCGAGATAGTGCCGAAAGTAAATTTCTGTAAACAAAATATAAGGGAAAGAAGTTAAAAATGGCGGGAGTGCACTGATTTGTCTCTTTCAAATTCCCGAGATTACTGAGGGAGATCAACACTCGAGCGCTGGGGCATTTTTCGTTAAGATGAATTTGCTCCCAAAATTAGGACAGGTTCTAGTAAATTAAACTTAAAAGCTAAGTATCGAAAATTGTCCGCTTCTTCCCCGGCCAATGCATGTTTCAGTTGTGAAACAGTGCATGGTTTTTTCTCGTCATTTGTTTTCACCTTGCATTTTCCAGTCTAGTATTTTGTGTTTAAATTTTTGACCTGCTCCAGTGTAAAATGATTCGCCGCAGCAATGCTATCTTCTGGGCCGGGTTGTTCGAAAGCCGATTAACGCTAATCCACGATTAGAAGTTAATCAAGGTCTTCATCACGCTCCTTAAAAATGGGTTTAAAGGCTGATTTCAAGCTAAAGGTAAAGAGAAGTCTAAGTCAATACTGGAGCACAAAAGTCATTTGGAAGAATCTTTGTTGATTAGGTATTAAACTCGAATCAAAGTTGACGTTTATCCAGGATTAGCTTAATCGAGCTTCGAACAACTGAGCCCTGGTTTTTGAGAGCGGTTTCCATTTGAGTTTTGTAAAACCAAAGCCAAAGTAATTACTCTGGCCAATCACGAGAGATTTGCACAGCACAATGAACCAATCAGAACTAGGAGCAAATACATGTCACTGGCGCCAAGCGCAGGAAAACGCGTGGGAGCAAGTGACAATTGGTTTTGATTTTGTTGCTCATTTCCAGTCATTGGTCCGTTGAGAAAGTGGTGCGAGTGTTGACCAATTACAAGGCGAAGTATAGGAAAACCAAAGAATTACTAAATTACTTTAGACAAGTCAAAACTTTAAAGAAGATGCCGGAATAAATTGCCTTCAGACGATAAGTTTCTTGCACGTTGACAACAGGTTAAAAACATGTTATCCAGAAAGAGGGGGCCGAAGAAATTGGGATGAGAGCCTTTCATATGGTCAGTACGCACTGCATGCACGTGATGTGGTCATCCGGTAGTATAACCACTAAGAGTTGATGTTCTTGGACGTAAATATGTTTTTGGCACGACTCAGGCTCATTTTAGCTCCAGCTATAATGAGTTCTGAGAATGGCCAAAAACCGTATTTACGCCCAAGAACAGCAACTCTATTACTGTTATAATAATTTGAGAGGGCATTCAGAAAAGGAATTCGATATATCTTGTACGCTGACGGCGTCGCGTAAGCGTAATAATAGAGATGTTAAGCACCACGTTTACGGCAAACGGCAAACGGCAGAAATGACCACGTGATCATGTTTATCCTTAATTTGCCACTCGATGTTTTCAGTTTCTCAGAAAAAATGAGTGTTTTTGCGTTAGAATTAAAGGCCAGAATTATCTTGTACTATTTTCATCTACGTACTCATATTTTCAAGAAAACATAAACGCGAATCTCACGTTTGCCGTTTGCCGTAAACATGGTGCTTAATCTCTCTAATTATTACCCTCTTACTAACCGAGCGCGAGGGCCGTACTGGGGAATATTGGCCCGAGGTCGTGCCAGTACGGACTGAGCGCAGCGAGGTCCGTACAAAAACCAATATTCCCCAGTACGGCTCGAGCAAGCTAGGTTAGTAAGTAGTTTATTATATGGCACTCGGAGCAAACTTGTTTATTTATAAAAACGCACTGTTCCCGTCACTTGAATTCCAAGGGTTTCCTTCGTGACGTGTTTTTGATGACGCGAGCAACCCAGAAAGAACAAGCTACGGTACCACGAGGATAACATGAAAACAAATTTAACTGAACGTTTACACGTAATCATGTTGGTTATAGAAAATACTTCAACAACGATTTGTAGCGGAATTTGACGAAAATCTAAACAGCTGCGGTTTGTTTTTGAAACTCACAAGAGGGTTTCGTCGATCACAGCAAATTTACTAGCGCATCACAAAGTACGGATCAAGAAAAGGTTTAGCGAAACCGGATTGGAGTTGCAAAAAGAACATCTTCTTCGTTTTCGTCAATCGCCTGAGCGGCTTGCGGCTTGCGGCTTGTTTCTTCTGTCGTGCTCGTGAACTAGTGACTTGTGCTTCGCAGAACTCTTCTCGATTTTTCAAACTCATCATTCTTGAGTATGTTGAATGGATATTTCCTCTCAGATACGTATCGCTGTATATATTGCGCTGAAAACTGGAAAATGTTGCTGGCTCGCATTCACCAATTTTCCTGCGTACGTTCATAAAAAAAAATTTTAAAAGGTGGTCAAGCTCGGAAGCAGGTAGGCTTTCAATTGTTTAACTATTCAAGCCATTAGCTTCAATAAAACGGAGAAGAGTGTTCATATATCAGTAGACGTCTTCCTTTTGTGTTTTCACTTTACTGCTTGTTTATGAAATCGTCAATGGCTTTCTGTCTTTCGCTGATGCCTGCTTCAGCGGTTTCTAGATCTTCGGGATAGTAAAATGCTTTGTAAATGATATTCTTCTTCTTCCATGTTGGAATCAGTTTTTTTTGGGTAGTAGTCCAGTCATCTTGTGGTTTGAAGTCAAACTAATTGCAACAGAATTTCTGTCACTGCCAAATGATAGATGGTGGTCAACTTACTAACATACTAAAAGTTCCCCAAAATACGTGTGGTGGAACATGCTTAGATAAAGCATTATAATATTTCAAGCATGTACCACAGGGTACCCACGTCGCGGAAAGAGATTTTTTTATTAATAAGTTAACTTTAATTACAAGAAAGGCTAAAATATTGTTACTAGCTAATGCAAATGCGTTTTTTCTATTACTTGCATAGCACGTTTGGTGAATTTGATAAAGACTGTGCAACATTTTAAGCATTTAGTGATGTTTGACATAACAGGCACAGGGTGTGGTCCATAATTCAACAGGTCAAAAAAGAAACAATCCCATAATATATATCATTTTCTTGGCTTATCTGGTAACTTCCATATAATAATCTACTTAAACTGACCCAACTGGATTGTTTGGGGGATTCCAATGGGAATAGGAATGTGGGGGGGGGGGGGGGGGGCTAATATACCCGTTTGTTGCATATTCAGGAGGGATATCGATGTGATTTTCATTCATCGTTAATGCTGAGGTCTGGTGAGGCGGAATTCGGGCAACTCTGTCCTCTACAATTACCACGTGTTGCCAAGCAATCCAGTCCATGTTTTCTACACCTAATAATCTCTAACAAAGACCCGTGAGCTGCTGGTAGGTCAGTTCTTACGGGTAGGAGACTTCCATCTACTAGTTTCCAACTCCAGTCTTGTGGCCGGAGTGCATCACCTCTCCACTGCTGTACCTGGTGGTAAACCCTGAGGCTGTGGTAGACCGCGGCTGCAGAAGTCGGAGGGAGACATTCGGGATGTACAAGTCCCTGTTGTGATCTTCTGTCAGAATCTCGAATATCGTAACGAATCCTGAATTTCGTCAGACCGGCCGTTGTATAGACAAACAAACGCTTTCTCTCCAACTGCAATAATATCATTCTTTGTGGCATCTTCATTATTAAAAGCCTCATCTTGCTCCTAAAATTCTGCAACCTTCATAATATTCTTAAGAGCCAAACCAATCCCATGCCAATCCCATGTATTCCTGAAGTTGTATCACACATCCTAGAACTGCGTGAACAAAAATAATGTTTGCGCAAGTTTCTGGTCCTAGTCTCTGTCGTCTGTGTCTAAATCTTTTGTTTCATTGACCTTTGCTTTGGCTGAGGGATGAAAAACAGATCACGAGTGCTTTAATCACCATGATGACAAAGCAAAACTAGAAGGTCTATGTCATCTCCTACAAGGACTGTTGTGATTGACTTTGCGGACTGATTGGCCATTTGGACTATCATCAGATCTGCGTCTCCTGGAGCGTGGATAATATTGCATCCCGAAAGTTGCAGTTTCTCCCTAAGTAGTTTTATGAGCCGTTGCTTGTTGGCGGTATTACTTAGAAACACGTCCTTCTTCAGGTTCAAAACCATGTCGCTATCAAAGTTCACTGATGGACCAGAGACACCGGATCTTCTTGGATGCTCGCAGTCTTTTGTGGAAGGCCCCTCTTCATATCCATCAAATACTACCGTAGCCTGGCTGTACCTTTGGGTCACATGTTGTACATAGAGCGAGAGAATTTCCGTGTAGGTAAGGCCATGTGGCCAGGGAATGCGATGGAGGAGTGCGCCGTCATCAAGAACAAAGTGAAACTTTCCTGTAGACTTGTTTGTTTGCTCATTCTTCGTTCGAGTCCAGATAGGAGCGAGGAATCAAATAATGCTGGTGGATAACCGCACATCTCAACCTTGAAGAACGATTGGGGATTGTCATACTGTCCTCCAGTTGCTACAAAACTCAATCTCTGAAACAGCAACTGTGGATCCACCTGGATGTTGCCTTCACTTAACCTCACGGCCGTCTTGCACGTAAGGGTAACTACTTGGTCTTTCTTACGAAATGAGTAGTCATGCGCATTTTTGCCAACCATAGAACTTAACACCTTGTCTCCTACTTCCTTGCACTTATCAACATTAACTTCCTCGTCAGCAAGGACACCTGTTGCAATGCAGCGCAGCGCATGATCCTGGGAAAATATATCTCTCTGGGAAAGGTAATCAACTAGATCAAGGGTGTCATTATAATCGCGCAGCTATCTTGCTTCTGTGGCGTCCCTATGCTGTTCACTACTTTGATACCTGTAATTAGAAAAGTGAGAATATCAGTCTGATTTGTACTGATTGTGGTAACATAAATACAAATATAATACTATAAACAAGGTGAATACCTAACACCAGTAAGGGTCTGCATAGCGTCGTTGCCTTCTGCACAAGCAGGCATTGACATTAACCAAACAAGCGCCTGCGTCTCTGACAATCCTTTACCTCGAGTTAAACCACCGCTCGTCTTAACGCTGCGCGTTAGAACTTATTCAATCATCAAATCGGTGGAAAGCCCCGCCCAAAATCAATCCTTCTACGTGCGCAATGAAGTCCATCCTAAAAGTTCTTGTAAATGTTTGGGTGAGTGTTTTGAAGCTCATTCATTATTTGTAGGTAGATATAGGCCGATTTAGCATAAAGTCGGTGACCAGCAGCGGCAAAATAAGGAAGCATGTCATAAACCGATTGGAGGTGCAGACTCCAATTTCCGTGCATTCGGCTTTCATGAATCTGCGCCGTATTTCTACCATTTCCTCATATGGAGTCCACACAACAGCAGTCCATTGATTCTTCATTGAACTTTGTACGTGCTTAAGCTTTTCTGAAATTCTTTGGACCATTTCTGTAGAACAAACTTCCTCTACTGTGAATCTGCCTTTTTCAACTCGTCTTAGCATGGTTCTCGCCACCTTAATATCTTCTTCAACACTTTCGTTTCTGGATTCCGCTTGGACGTCATCAAGTTGTATCTGTAAAGGAATGTCGTTTTGCGGGATACTGCTGCCGATTTGACTAGTTGGCTCCCGAGCTTTACAGCAGTCTCAGTGGGGTCAGTACAAGACGCCAGGGCGGTACGTGCAGTCTCTGTGGGATCGGCATGCGAGGCGAGCGATAGTTGTTCTTTCGTTCTGATCAATATTACGGCTTCCTGTTTTTGTTTTTGTTTTTGGAATTGATGAAATCAAGACGGCATTTCTTATGTACGCATTGGCCAGTTTTCACCTGGATTGTGCACTGGTTAAGTGTCTGGCTTATACTATTAATTGATGTTTCTGCAACCCTTTTCCGTCAAAGTGACCGTGGGATCTCCATTGTCCATGGACTCGCTGCAAAAGCAGCAATCCATGATGCATTGTAGTTGCGTACGTCTTTGTAGAATAAATTCCCTTGGAAGAAATCATATTATATTTCAATAACTAATTCTGTTTGTGAATTATTAAGCGCTAGTGTATTTACCTGCGGTACGATTTGAAGAAAAAGGCTGAAAGTAGTGAAAGAAATCGAATTGCCAAACTGTTGGAACTTGTTGTTTCTTGTTTTAGGCATGTTGAAGGAGGTGAAACGTCCACAATGACATGTCCTTCGCTTTAATTTATTTGTCGCAGCCTTTTATCCCGGCATTAGGAAGACTTTTTTTTTTATTGCAGTTAAGAACGACTATTAAATTTGTAGTTCTTTCTTAGACGATAAATTTTTTTTGAACAAGACTTTGTTGGTCGAGCAAGTCTTCTTACATCGCCGAATCGGGCGCCTTTGAGTAAAAAAAAAGGCTTTAAAACTTTAACCGTAATTTTGACCTCTATCTCATAGACATTTAATCGCATGATTCCTCGTAAAATTAATGATTGCTATCACTTGAGTTTTCAGAAGTTACAGAAATCACCCTCGTCACTTCTGAAAACACGCGTGATATTAATCGTTATAGATTTTACTCGGCCACATGCGATGACATATACAAATAACCTAAATATGCATGATAAAAATACAATGTAAAACATAAATCAGACTTGCCGTTTCTCACAGCACGACGCTGCTGTAAATAGAACAAGTAGATATTGCAGAGAAACCATAAACGTCCAGTAATAAAAATAAAAATCCGTGAGTACAGAACATACAGACAATGCAGCGAAACGAACTGAATACTGCCAAGTGTCCATGTTACACCGTTGGAGTCTAAAACCACTCAAATCAAATTTTATTTTTATCTGTTAATAACATTTTTGTACATTATAAACATTTATTGTAGTTCAAGATGGCTTAGAACCGCTCAAAACAACTTTATTTTGTGTGTTTCGATTTATTATAAGTTACCGCGACGTGGGTACCCGGTGGTACATACTCCAAATATTACAATGCTTAATCTAAGCGTGTTCCACCACACGAATTTTGGGGAACTTTTAGTATGTTGGTAAGTTGACCACTATCAATCATTTGGCAGTGACAGAAATTCTGTTGCAATTAGTTTGACTTCGACCATAAAAATTTCATTAGATGACTGGACTATAGTTCCTTTGTGAAGAATCAAAGTATTTTCTGGTTTTCTTTTCGCAGTTTTAGCTGCAAATTTTCAAATTTGCCGCCTGTCGTAAACAAAAATACACGGCTCATGACCGTTTCCATGGAAACGGTCCGTATGGTAAAATCCTGACCAAGAAAGAACCAATCAGAACGTGCGGATTTACCTCAAGACTACCTTGCCATATAATAAATTGTTCTACAAAGGCTTTCACTGTCGCATATAAGCTTAAAACTTTGGCAGAACACCGCAAATTTTGTCAAAAGAATGTTTGCTTCGAAGTTTTCAAAAGGAAAATAACAGCCATCTGTAAACAGCGAAAAAATATTCACAGTGTTAAAATTAATTGTGCAGTTGCTAAACTGAGCGGGTTTCGCTCGACGAAGACAAATTTACATTCACCTCGCCGCCGGTCATACAGTTACCACAGGCATTATTTCCTCCATCGCCTACGAGTTTCAGTAAGTCTTCTTCATCAAGCTGAGACGACTGTCACAGAGAATTTACTCCTTCTTCATTAGCTTTTTCAGCCATTTTGTAGCTCAAAACAATTTCTTTGCAGATAGCAGCGCTTCCAGTCAAACAAGCAAGAAAACGGCGCAAACAGTTGAACGGTTTCTAGTTCTGATTGGCTGGCTACGCTATTTTCTCCTCCCTTATTGGCTGAGAGTAGCGGGCTAAAATTTATTTTAGGGCGCAAAATAGGCTGCAATGGCCGACGAAATTATTATGATAATTCATATCTTCAACCATCAATTATAATAATTTCGTCGGGCATTGCGGCGCATTTTGCGGGCTATAATATATATTTAGCCCGCTGCTCTGAGCCAATAAGAAAGAAGAAAATAGCCTAGTCAGCCAATCAAAATTAGAAATTTCGACATTCCCGAACCGACGACTGAGATCGGGGTACGAGATTAATTTCACACAGCAATTGAAGAAAGGACACGTAGCAACTAAAACAAGTGCCTCCAGAAGTTTTATTTGTCCGTTGTCCCGGTTCACACGTGTGAAACCAAAGTTAATATAGGAGAATGGTTATGAAGCCAAACAAGTTTCTTTGTTACATGTTTTTGTTAACATTTTTGGCCTTGACCGTGCACAAACCACAATAGATTTTGAAACGTGTTGGAGCAACTGGCCAATAGAAACGTTCCTGTTCAAATATTCATCTGTAGTGTGAACGTTAAAACAAAGGATTGTGCACAGTCGCGGCCCTTCCAACCTAAATTGCAGCACCATTGTTATCAGCTTTGAACATGGCAAGGTTTCATAACCAGTCTCTCAATCAACTATGGTGAAACGCAAACGCAAGCGCAAATGCAACCGCAAGGAAATGAAACGTTTTCCATCTCTTGCGTTGGCGCTTGCGCTTGTGTTTGCATTTGCGTTGTGAAAGTTCACACGTGTGTTTGCTTGCGCTTAAATTCGCGTTTGCGTTTGCGTTACTCGTGTGAACCAGCCTTAGGGGCTACCTATTTCCTTCATACCTCTTTGCCACTGTTGCATGTCTGTTTTCTGGGAAAGCAACCACTGTAACAGTCTAGTGATCACGCGTCATCTGTTATGATGTAGAGCAAGAAAAAAGGTTTCTTTAATAGCAAATTCCATAGTCCAATCATTTGAAACAGTCGTGGTAACAAATTATACCAATGGGATTTGACAGCTATGTTAGTAAGTAACAAACTATAGCTAAGTCGTATTAATATCCGGTAATGCTGTTTATTATAGAACAATGCACAGCCTGCAGCACAATGCTGCATTAATAAGCGCTTATAACAATGCTCTTCAGATTTGTTGTGTCTTGATTGATTTACTACGAAATAATTTAGAAACCAGGATGCCATATTTTCGTTCAAAAAACTCCCAAACTGGAATCACAGTACCTTTAATTCGTTTACTACCTTAAGTTTATAAAATTTGAAGTTGTAATTAATTAACACTCTTAAAGTCATGAATCAAAAACAGAGTTTTTTCCAATTTGAAAGTTAATAAAAACATGTTTATAAACGACGACATAAAAAGGATAAAGGAACCGTCACAGCAGTCGAACTCTAATCACGTGACGATGTTTTCCCATCAAACCAGGAAGCTTGTTTTAGTTCTGACTGATCAGAGGAAGAAGGTGAGTAGCGAACGTTTCTTGAATCAATTCTATGCTTCTTTATTTTAAATATAACATCGAGCATTAAGTGAAAGACCTATTAACATATCTCGATTCACTTCCATGTGAAATAGTTCAACTTCGACGGACGAGCTGGCCCAAGGCTTGGCATTGATATAATGTCCGTCGATAAGGTTTGCATTTGATTCGGCGACCTACGTACACACCGAGTTGGCTCGTCAAACAAAATCGTTTTCGCTTGAAATATAAGTTCGCCTTCACATGACTATGACACTGCACGTTTTCTACTTGCTCCAAGGAAAGCCGTTTTTAAAAAGCCCCACGATACAGGATGCGATGCTATAGGACCTGTATCTGTAATGTTTCTGCGATGCGCTTGAGTTGAGTATATAAATGCGGCTATGATGGCCTACAGAAGTTGTACATGTGTTCAAGATCATGAATTTAGCCATTATGTGACTAAATCTTGAAGAAATTGCTACAGAGTCTCTTTCCCCAAAATAACCTTTAGCGAACGTATCAAAATCAGCTACAAATATCTACTTTAGGGAGAATATGGTTAGTCTGCTCAACCGCTCGTAACTAATTTCGCTGATACACAAAGCATGGTGAACTGTCTGTTTTCTTTTTCTTTCTGTTTATGGATGAAATTATCACAAATTGAAACCTACAGTCTGTTTGCAACAAGCAAAATACTATATCAAAAATCCACTGACGGGAAAATGGTAGTTTGCTCCGGCTATATTTTACCTAATTTGTATAATACAAAATGCCAGCTTGGTTTCGTTTTCTCGTGTTGTGGTTGATTGGGCTAATTTGCTAGTGCTGAAACTGCGCGGTACAGACTGGAATTCATGTAAAAAGCTTCCTTCCATCTGCGTGTATCAACGTCGCACATCGATCTATAGTCGTAAACAATCAGTTTGTGTTGGCTTGATCGGAAACAATTCCCTTAACCCTATCTTGAGTGCCCACGGCGACTTTGAACCAGAATAACTTTTATTTTTTAACATTTAGGCAAACGTCCCTGAGACGTAATTAAGGCCTTTATCACAAATTTATGCGGAAAAAATCTGATATGGACGCCGGTTAGTGTTCATTTACTCTGTTGTTACCATGGCAACTAATTTATGACAGGCAGTTTTTTTCAGAAAATAGAAGATACCTTTTCAAAATGAGAATAAGTAACTTTTATCTTCTTCTTCTTCTTTTTTTTTTTTTTTGCTTCCTTTTCTTTCGATTCAAATGTAAAAATCCAGAAATCCAAGATGGCCGCCTTTTTGGCAATAATGACCTAATTACCACGTCATTGACGTCATTTGACGTCATTACTTCACGATGCGGGTCTTAAACGAGACATCTATGGACGAACTATCTATTTCACTGTTATAGCTTTTATACTTACGAAGTTATGATCGGGGGGATGGGGGCACAATCAGCCCACCCCCGGCCCCCGAAGACAAAAAATAGCTCAGAAAAAGATAGGGTTAAGTAATCAAAGGCTCCTGTGAGCCAACTCGTGAATGAGATGACACATAGTAATTGCAATTTAGACGGCTACGGGAACTTCCTCAAAAGCTAAAAGAAATTATATCTTTGCCCGATTATGTAACGAAAAATGACCATTCTTGTACTATTAAAATGATTGTCAAATTATTCTGTACAGATTGAATAAGCCGATTATTCTGATGCGCCGATTAAAAAATATCACGTGTTTTTTTTATTCAAAGTTTATAGGAGCACGCCATGTGCAGCTACGTCATGCAAATTCGTGTGATAGTCCGCGGCTACTGGATTTCGCGATCGGGCTAGTGGATTCTAACCATCACTTGCCCGATGGGCAAGTGAAGTTTTTTTGGGAATTAAAATTACAAAATTACTGTAGGGCAAGCCGATCTCACAAAGGGAAATATGTTCAACAAAGTATCGCATTACGATTCATGCCCGACATAAATGCGTGAAATTTTTCCTTTGGAGTTCAGTCCACGCAATCCTCAAGTAGAAATAATGAACTATGACAAGCTCTTGCTAAATAAGAATTATTTATCGACCGCGTCCTTTTGCTTTCCCATAAATTACCAGTTGTAAATTTCGAAAATGAAACATTTTTTCCCTTTGAAACCTCTATGAAAGCTGACAAGATCTTAAAAGTGTTCATTTCACCAGAAATTTGCATAATTTTGTTTACGACGTCAATGATGCGTGACATGGTACGTTCCGCTTTCGCGTGAAAACTGACAAATTAAATTTTTGTTAATTAAATTATTTTTAAATTAAATTATTTTTAATTCTTGAAAGAAACCGCACTTCGTAGAAAAAAACGAACAAATCCTATAACTTTGCTCAGATTCAACGAAAAATCCCCATTCTTACACTAAAATGATTGTCAAATTATTCTCTACAGAATGAATGAGAGAATTCTGACGCGTCGTGAAACAAATTTTCACGTTTTTTTTTTTTTCACTAATTGAGTTTACGACCCCGGACTTTCTGAAAAACTGAAAAAACTTGAAACTTTGCTCAGATTGAACGAAAAATCGCCATTCTTGCACTAAATGATCGTCAAATTATTCTCTACATATTGAATAGAATTTCCTGATGCGCCATGAACAACAAATGTTCGCGTGTTTTTTTCCACTAATTGAATTTAAAACTCATTCACTGCGCACGCCCGAAAGTTAACGACAAAACCGACTGATCGACTGATCGACTGATCGACCAAGCTATCGCTATAACTCGTTCATTGCGCATGCGCGCATTCACGAGTTAAAAAGCATCTTTTACGATGGTTTCTTGCTAGTCACCGATGATGGCAAACAGTTGACTTTAATCCTGAGAGATCAGTTTAAAAATGTTCTTACTTTAGGTCTTGAGGAACGTTTAATATTCAAGAGGAAGCATATCGTGCAAGAAATTGCAATTATAAATCTGAGGGCTCGAATGCTGTACATCGCATAAACCCTGGCCGGGCCTATTTAGTTTAAGCGCAAGATAACGCAGCAACATTTCGTGTTCCTTTGGATAACATGCCATAGCGTGAAAACAATTGGTGGATTTATTTTAACGAAATTCAAGCCGACGATAAACATCAATGAAAGACAGGATTAATGCACTCTTTTTATCTATATCTAACTAATAAGAACGTCTAATTTGGGGGCTGAGGCTTAACTTTCTAAGTTTTTGTCTATATGAGCCTGTAAATGTTCTTTTAAAGGTTGTTTTTATACTTTTAATACCCCTGAATGAAAACAAAATAAATACTGTCTAATTCGAATCAGACACAAAATGAGATCACGGTTCAACTATGTACCAGACATGCGTTCCTTTATCATTTGGGGTAATTGGACTGTATAGACTAAAGTTTTACATGTACTATTTTTATCCGCATTTATACTGTTTATTTTAAAACATTCGGGTTAAAAAAAAAGCTCCTTCTCAGCCTGGGTGATGTTCTTAGTATGCATATGGTCTTAAATTTTAGTTAATCATAGATTTTTTTTAAAAAAAGAAAAAAAAATCGGTATATTTTGTACACACATTTGGAAGTAAGAGCCCAAATAAAAATAATACGATTGACCGAATTGCGTCATCACAGTGATGTAAATTTTCCTTTCACCAATGCTTTATATCCAAATAACCTTCCTTTTCTGCGACTCCAGGGATCAGCGAGCTTAATTAAGCGGCCTGATATTTCGCTTTTAAAATTACCCTAGCGGTATTATAAAGCTTTTGCTATTTGCATTCCGCATCGGCAGTTCGAAAGAGGTCTTTAAGACTTTATTAATGAATATTGAGAAATCATTAAAAAAGAATTTGGGAAAAATCCCACTGTTTTGCAGTCTAGATTTTATCGGTTATGCAGAGAACAGCGGAGATCCGTTCAGCCAAAGTCGAGAGGTGTGAATAAGTAGTGATGATTAAGAACTTGGAAAAACAAAACGCTTCGCCTTTATATAATACAGCCATGAAATGCGAAAAACCAGTCAGTCTTAATTTCTTCCTATTAAAAGCGATCTTTAATCTCCATTTACCATTTCTAAGTGAAAAAAAAAATCAGAAAATGTACATATACATCTACATCTAAATTTGTTAAGTTGACAAAATCTTGTAAGACATCACATCAACTGTAATTGTAATTCAACTCAACCCCTCACCAATTGTTTTACTTTCTCGATTCAGTTCTTAGAAACTGTCAATTGTTTGAAAATGTCATTTTTTTTTTTTGCAGGTTTTGCAAATGCCTTTCAAATGAGTTGCTTTCTCATTTACTGGTCATAGTGTCAATCGGCAAACATCATTTTTCTACTCAGAAAACTATGGCGTCAGGTGTTGAAAAGAAAATAACAAAGCACTTGGAATGTGCCATATGTTTGGAGACATTCAAGGAGCCAAAGGTGTTAACATGTCAGCACTCCTACTGTAAAACGTGCCTGGAGAGACTTGCGACTGTAGATGGCCGATGGAACTATGAGATCACATGCCCGGAGTGTAGGCAAAAAACCCAGGTAATAAACGTAGATACTACTTATGGTCTATGCGTTGTTGAGGCACTTGGTTATATGAGGCATAAACCCCTCTATATTCAAAGCGACGCCCCGTAAACCAGCTTGCTTTCCTGGTGCCAGATGCTAGTTTGACTTATTATCAGTATCTAACGACTATTTTCCTCTTGATATGACTTTCCTTTGTTAATGGGAATTCTTGCAGTATTAAAAGAGACGTGACGAAAATAGTTTACTCTTATCTTTTGACTTAATATTAAAGTGAAAAATGAAACAGATCACTTGTTTTAACAGGTTCCTAGGGGTGACGTCAGCGGTTTGCAGTCCAACTTCCTCATTAATAAACTTCTCTCAGAACTCGATGGCCAACTCGCTGTATCCCCGGTTTGCTCAAAGCATAACGGAAAGAAATTCAAGCTCTTTTGTCAAACCTGTGATCAGCTGATTTGCAGAGACTGTACCCTGATAGACCACCGCGACCACGATTACAAGTTTGTGAATGATGTTTATCCTGCTGAGAAAGATAAGATTGTAGCAGTCATAGACAAATCAAGGGAAAAAATTAATGTTCTAGAAACATCACTTATGACAATTGAATCTCAAGAAGACTGGGCGAGACACAACTTCGAAGAGGTTTCTTCGAAAGTTGATGCCCTAATAAATGATCATATTGAGGCTCTTGAGAGGAAGAGACAAAGTTTAAAAGAACAGTTGGAAAAATTCACTCGAGTTCAAAAGCACCTTCTCGAAACCCAAAAGAAGTCATTTGCCGCTTCTCTCAATCGCATGAAAAGAAGCGTTGAGCTTGCGGAACAAACTCTGAAAAAAGGAGATGAGTTAAGGGTATTAGCAACAAAGCACGAGATCATTAAACAACTCACCGATACCAACTCCGCCACTGAAAAGATACAAGCTCGGGGCATCATTTCATGTAATCTTGAGATTGATTCACCCCTGTACGACGCAGACATCCAAAAAATTGCAAAGATAACTCAATGCGATGAGGAATACACTCTGGTAATGTTTAGAGGTGGTTTGGTGGGACAAATCCATTGCGCTTCCAAAGATGAGGCCTTAAGCTCCCCTGCAAATCAAGCCTGTCGGTTTGAAATCCAAAGCAAAAACGACAACAAACCACATTGGGAGGAGGCTGTAGATGACGTGCAGGTGAACATTAAGCAGACTGGCTCAAACGATGTTGACTCACCTGTAATCGTGCGAAACAGGTCTGGCTTGTTCACTTTCAGTTACCGTCCCGCTGATGTCGGAAAGTATGAGATTGAGGTTCTGGTAAACGGACGATACCTTGAAGGAAGTCCGTTCACGTGGCAGGTGTCGAGCCCTATCGACCTCTTGAACCCTTCTCACCGAATCGCCGCTGCACTTGAGTTGCATTTAAGGGTTCGACGCTCCCTTATGGCATCATTTAAGTAGTGGTCAAACCATCATAAAATCTTATAAAACACTTCAAAGAAACGGAACGACAAATCTGGCCCACCCCTGGGATACTGGTGGGTTTGTGTATCTATCAAATGGCTTTACAACTGCCACGTTTTTAACTCGTAAATGCGCACATGTGCAATGAACAAGTTATCGCGATGTGGGGGTTTTGTCCCTTGGTCGGTGGGTTGTTAACTTTCAGGCATGCGCAGTGTATGAGTGAGTGAATTTCACTCGGACGCTGGTCCAATTTCCCGTCTTTGGAAGGAAAACGCACGTTTTTGAAACGGTAAATCGAAAGAAGACCTTCTAAGGACTGCTTGACAATTTCAACCGCGGCGAAGAGATTGTTCTTCGATTTTTGGTTTTATCAACCAGATGAGCGAGTAGATCTCAAATCAGCCTTTAATCCGCGGACTTTTCTGGTAATACTCGAGTTCTGCTGGGAATATAACACACAAATAATTACAGGTTTGATTGTGAATTTTTACTGAAATACTATTCTGATAGACCAATTTTCGTATTCCGAACAGTTCTTGCAAAACGTACGTTTGAAATATGGCTCCGATAAATTCGCTTCAAAATTGACTTCAAATCGCTTGCAAGTCGCCTCGCGGCAAGAATTATACGCTTTTGCTTCTATAGGCCTGTGAAAAGACCTATCTCAATAATTTTTATTTAGGAAAGCCCTTTGTCTGTTTTTCTATTTTTGTTGATAAAACGTGACAACTCGGCGTAATCTTTTGTAAGCAAACACGTCCTCGCAACTAGCGGATGAAATTCGCCCAGACAGTAGCCGCAATAAATTTTATTCAGGATCCAGTGTGAGCGATAAGATCATTTAACAGAACAAATGTAAACACTGAAAATTTGCGACAATCATCGCAACGATAGAGGGGGATAAAACCACAATAGCAACTTTCCTTTATGCGATGTTATAAGATGCTGATCGATAGAAGCCGCAATAAATTTCATTCGTGGTCCAGTGTGAGCGATAAGATCGATTCAACAGAACAAAAATTTTAAACAATAAAAATTTGCTCGTGCATAGCGACTGTCATCGCAACACTTGATTTATTGCTATTTTTACGTTCACTTGCCTAAATAGCAACTTTAGCAAGGTTGAAAGCTTCCTCCGATGTTATAAAACGCGACAGAAGCCGTCGTTTGAACGTAGAAAGGAATATATTACCATTGTGAAAACAGCAAGATTTAGGTCACGTGTTTGGCGACCAAAATCGTTCACATGTATCAAGTTTCATTCGGCAACAACACGAAACGAGGAAAAAAATTACGGAGGATCTTGGAAGAAAAACTGGACGCTTTTTTTGACGATTGGCAACCACGCAAAACCACCAAAAGAACGCACACGTCCACCTTTGCGTTGCCGGCTTCGCGTATATCGGGAGGAATCAGAGTGCGTGTGTAATTTAATTGTTTAATTGTTTATACATAACGCATTCCGCAATGTGGAATGATGTACACGAATCCTCGTAGCGTAGTTTGATGCGAGTACCGCTTTACGGTTACTACTATTCAAATCTGCATTCACGAGTTGGCTCACAGGAGCCTTTGATTAACTTCTACAACTTCAAACCGCTTGTTTGTCACGATTTTCTTGCCTAGACACAAGTGATATTCCAAAGAAGCCCTTACTGGGAACTGGCAGATGTAACTGAGGAATGGGTAAATAAACCGGTTGTAGTTTCGTCCAGGAAATTCCACTCGTATCAGTCATCGCATTTCGGTGATCAGGAAAACACATATGATGTCATTCAGTGTTTCAATATACAGAACGAATCAAAATTCGCCAGCTTTGCAGCATGTATTATTCAGCCGAAAGTACCACTTAAGCCCTGGTGATCTATGGGCTGATTGAATTTCTGCCATCTTGATTTCAAGCGGAAAACCGGACACAAACGCGGAATCATTCGGAGCAAAACCCGGTCCAATACCTAGAAAATAATGGACCGACAATAGAGCGATCTGATAGGTTGATTTCAGTTATTGGCCCTCTGACTGACTGCTCTAGTCGTGTAAAAAAAAGGTGTTGAATGTAGGTATTGAATAGGTGAGAAACGTGTGAAAATAATGCCTGTATGCTAGACTGCGAGATGTTATTATCGCTCAGATATTTTAATATCTTTTAAGAGTATCTTTAAAAAACACTTTATAAAGTATCAAAATTTATGAAATGTATGTGCATTTACCGTGTAAGGAATTTAAATCTAAGAGTATGGTGATAATTTCCCCCTCCCCCTTCCTCGAGCAAACTGCCGGGCATTTGACTTTCCAAAGGCTTTAATGGCCAAATTCCGCACCCTGTAGCTAAGTATGTAACTTAACAACAATGGGAAAGAAGAGAACAGGCTGAAGGCACTGGCTCGACACTTGCGCATCGCCGTTGCATTCAGAAGTATTTGTAAAGTTTATAGCTCAAAATTCCAAACTTACTCACCTTTTCGATACAAATTCCTGATATAACTGCCGAAACCTTTTTCCTAAAGTTCGTATTTACTTTCACATTTACAACAACTGCATCTTTCTTACCATCTGTCGAGAGCCATGCGTCCGTGAATTAAGAAATCCCTTAGCTTGTGATCGCTGACCCAAATATTCGTCGATAGTCAAAGGCCAGCCCTTAGCTGTTGGGCATTTGTTGGGCATCGTTGCCTCGTTCGAATGCGCGCCCATGCGGAACAGAACTCGTGTCAAACGCCTTGAGGAAAAGATTGGAGGGTGGGGTGGGAGGATTGATCGCTCTTTGATTTGACTCGCAGATAATTTTGTCATTTGTTGGCCCAGAACAGTGGTTGGCTGGTTGGTTAAATCTTTCAAAAATTAGGACTATATACTGTATTACGAAGGCCGTTTTGGTACAACATACATTTAATTTGTTCAGTTTCGAAAAAAAAATCTTTTGTTAAATATATATACCGAGGTACCTTTAAGGGCATGAATGTGGCGTAGTTTTGAAGTAGTTTTTTATTGCAATTGATTGTAAAACCTTGTTGGATGAATTAATAAAGTTTGTATTGTATTGTATTATATTGCATTGTAGAAATTCATTTCGAGTTTGCTTTTCTATTGCCTTTTATCATTTTTTTAGACAGTAGTACTTTCGCTATAGTGTTCCCAATTAGTTTATGTAGCTTTATAACCCAGATACTGAAATAAATTCATTCATTCATTCATTCATTCATTCATTCATTCATTCATTCAATCATTCATTCATTCATTCATTCCTTCCTTCCTTCCTTCCTTCCTTCCTTCATTCATTCATTCATTCATTCATTCAGTCAGTCAGTCAGTCAGTCACTCAGTCAGTCACTCAGTCAGTCAGTCACTCAGTCAGTCACTCACTCACTCACTCACTCACTCACTCACTCACTCACTCACTCACTCACTCACTCACGCACTTACTAACTAACTCACTCACTCACTTGAGTCAGCCGTTCGTTCATTCGGTTACTACACTGTTGTTGTTGATTTTTTTTTCACTCGACACTGGTCTCGAGCCGTGAAAGCTTTTAAAGCTTGTACACGGTGTACACAAACCGGAGGACCTTTTTAATTTTTCGCACTGTCCTAAATTTCGTAGAGACGAAAGGCACACTAATGTACATCAAAGATGTTGAGATACACGTCACCAGACCACATCTCGGTCTTCTTCTCTCGCATTCAGGGGATAGGAAGAAGGGAGACCCTGGAAACAAGGTTGTCGCTTCCCTTACTGTTTCCCTGTGCTTTTTCCCGCCATTTAATTTGCTTCAACCCGGTGGCCGTTTTTATTGGTTCCTTCACGGTTTTTTGTTTTCCATTTTGAGTTTAATTGTTGTAATTTATCTCAACTGAATAAAGTTGAAGTACTCACACTGAAGTAGTCTCTTGTATTTTCTGTTCGTTCTCGGGCCCTATTTATTTCTCGTAGACTATCTCTAAGCATTGGTCTTGGTAACCGCCTGGGATTTGAGTAGAACACTCGGTCACCAAGACTTAACGAATGCTTGTAATGTAATTCTGAATCCAACGGCGCGTTGTTAGGGAAATTCTCCGAGAAATAAATAGGGATAACGAACAGAAAATACAAGAGACTACTTCAGTGTGAGTCGTTCAACTTTATTTGAGATACATATATAACCTTTCTTTTGTCGAAACCCATGTTTCCTAAAGCCCGTCAGGATGATGTTATGTTATGTTATCCCACTCTACAGTGAAACTTGTAAAGCTTAATTTGCAAGTGCATCAAAAGAATGTAATCCTAAAACCAAAACATTCCCACGTTTTGGGTATTAATCTCAAAAGAAGAGTGCGAGTAACTCACGGTTGGCTCTTGTTTTACGGCCTTGCTAGTTGGGGATATAACGCGAACAAATTTAACCAATTACAGTTCGTTTTGAAGCGTTGCTAATACAAAGGGTCATGTAAATGAATGATCTAACTCACTTTACTGTTTTTGTCCTGCCTGTGTCACATTGAAGGCGGTCACGAAACTGAGCTAGTCTACAATCCAACAGAAAGGGCAACCACTTCATGATAAGTTTGTTCGAAGAGGACCCACCTTGTCTGGGGTAGGGGGGTTATCGAGGACACCACCTGTCTCGTGAACATTACCAACAAAATGTTATTGGCTTTAAAATTTGAGTTGACACAGAAATATTCAGCTAGCAAGAGTCAGCATTGCTAGATAAACAAGAAAAGGGAGGTTTGAATCTCACTATCATTTTTTACTGCTGGTTAGAGGGGTGGGTATGCAATGAAAACGCCATCTTTTGAGGTTGAGGAAGGGGGTGCAGGCAGATCGGTCACCATCTATTTTGGTGGGTCCTGTTCGAATATAGTAGTTTTGACCACTTCCCTACTTACCTTCTGAATCAGTTTGTATGGAACGCGTCTTAAAGATATATAAAAACAGAACATGAGGCAAATCATCATTTCTTACCGATTACAAGACTTCAACAAGTCAGACCAAAGTGCGTCTCAAGCCAAATGGACTACAGTAAACCCCGCGAGTAAGAACCTTCCATTTTAAAATTTAGCCTAAACAGGTTCTTATATAAATGGTAATTAACAGAAATTTAGGCCATCTAGTTCTTAAGTAGGTTCTTATTTTCTGAAGAAAAAAAAAAAACACATTGTAGATAGTAGAATTTAGTGGTATTCAGCCTTCGCCCCCTATGCAGCAGCAATTTTTTCCTATCCCTTATAAAAAAAATTGAATAAAATGTAAATAAAGAATTACAAAATTCACATGAAAAAGACAATAAGAAGTAAAACCGAAATATCACATGAGTCTTCGGGACATCAACATGTACATTTACTCTTAAAATTCCTAGCCCAATTACAATTTAAACCGAACAGATTAAAATGTTGTATTGCAGTCCATAGAAAATATCTGGAAATCTGCTATGACAGCATGAACAGCAGGGTCAACAGGTTCTTGTTCAGAGAGCGTCTAACTGACAAATTTTAGGCTGACAAGTTTTTAAAAATAGGTTCTTACTGGCGGAGTGTTACTGTAACCCACAAAACTGCTAGCTGCATGCCACGGGTAACCAAATAATACAGTCAAAAGTGTTTCAGAATCGGAGGATCCTTCAGGCAAAAAACAAACTATTTTCCTTCATTTTTCGATTGAGGGGTAACTTTTTACAGCATTTCAAAAAAGGTTATTTCTAATAACTTATTTTATGATGAACCACCTTTCTTCTGTTCCCTTTAGTTTCACATGAACCCACTGAAAACAAAAAAGTATGAGAATGATGGATTTTTTTCAGTGAGAGACACAGGCATACCAGGAAAAAAGAAATCCGAGTGCTCCTATCGGGAGTCGAACTTAAGACCTGCGGATTACTAATTCAGATGCTCTACCACTGAGCTTCAGGTGACTCGTGGGAGCTAAGGCCCTTACGAAAATATGCCTATTTATCATATAGACAGGGGTATTTTACTGGAAAACACACCAGTCGTAAAATTCTTACGAAACTACATCCAGGACCCGAGTGGCGTATGTACCATATCCTCACCAGGGAGGATATTGATGACGTCATCTCCGGCTTTTTCACGCGGTTGTTTGTACAAATAGTCGGTTAAAAATGGCGCGCAATGAAGTTGTCTATATAATAAAAAAAGAAAGTTATACGGCGGGTTAAAGATATGAATTTTATTTTCTCGTGTTAAAAACAATATTTTACTCACTCGCTGCGCTCGTTCGTAAAATATTGTTCTTATCACTCGAATTTAAAATTCATATCTTCGCTTGACACTGGAGAATGAAAAGGAAAAAAGGTGAAATCGAATTGAGATTAAAATAACGTTTTTGAAGAGGTAGAAAGCAAGAAAAAAATTTCGCAGAATTGCACAATATTTTGCAACAGAAAAGCCAGGAAAAAGTGTTAAACAGTTGAAAGTGGAAGAAAGAGCGGGCCTCTGAGGACTGCCTCCCCTGCCTATTATCACTGTATACATAGACATGTAGATCGAGGTTTGAGACCTGACAATGGGTTTTCCGAGAAATCAAGGAAGACCAATTTTATTTTGAAAGACCGCCACTGTTTCAAACACCCCTCCGTAACAGACCCGGTGAAATTTTTTCCCTGGTACCCGGAGAATATTTTGATTTTACATACCCGGCGTATTTTTTATATATTTCTTTGTTTGAAAAGGCAAAACAGCAACATTGACTAAAAGAATCAGAAACCGATTTAAAAAGAGAGAGAGAAAGAAGACTACAGAGTTGAAAGGGGTCTGTTCAATACCATAACAAGACCATAAATGGTGGGAGAAAACAGATACGACTACAAGTCTAATGGAAGCAGCTTGCCTGTTGACCAGTTAAAATATCATAACAGAAATATTCGGTTAATTGGAGGCGAGAATTTTAATCGTTTCTGGTTTTAACTGGTCTGATAAGCGACGGACCACTATAAACTGGTATGTTGAAGGTCTGGGGAAACCCCCCCCCCCCCCCCCCAAAAAAAAAAAAAATCCTACAAGGGCAAATGACAGGAAAAAAATCCTGCTAAAGGAACCCAAAGAACTGAAACGCTAGTCCATTAAACAAGACCCCTTTCGGAGATTTCAGAGGGTCTTTTTGCATGGAAAAGAAGCCCTAAGAAATTTCAGGTTCTAATACAGAACACAACAATGATATGGTCAGGCACTTTCTTGATAACAGATTAAATTAATAGACAGTGTACCTTTTACCTTTTCCAGGTGTGTAGTGAAGAACGATATTAGCAGGGGCGGATCCAGGAATTTTGGATGGGGGGGGGTGGGGGGGGGGGCGTCCAAACTTTGATTCAGATACACTTTTGAAACTTTTTTGTGGTAAATTACATACCCCCTACACCCCGGGTCCCCCTGTCAGCATATGTTACACACTCCAGATTCCCCGGTAGTCGTAAATTTGGTGTGCGCTGTTTCCAAATGTATCACCATTCCTTTAAGGTGGGGGTTCACCTAAAAGCCATTTTCACGCCGCTTAAAATCGGTCAAATGAAAATATCTTGTTTGCATTTCAAGGAATACAAAAACCCTCCATTCATAGCACAAATTAATGATTTGGGGTGTTTTATGAATTTTTGGGTGATTTTTAGGTATATTTGGAAGGAAATAATTTTTCTTGAAGGATTGGTAAAATTAAAAGAAATAAGGAATGTTGAAGATTTAGTGAAGTTTTAAAATTAGAATTTGTAGTTAATAATTAATAGACGGATACCAAGTTAGTCCACTAGCAACCTGGGGTGCTCTTGCGTGGTTGTCGACTGTCTGTTAGTGTTCCAAAAATCATTTTCTTTCTTCTATCCATTCTTAAAACTCTTCAAATTTCACTCAAATTCAGGTAGAGCCCCACCTTAACTCAGAAAGAAGTGCGGACGGTGCAGGTACTGAGTCTTGTTGCCCAACTGTAGCTTTTCTGTTAGCCTACAGAATCGGCGTTATTTTTTGCGTTTTCAGGCGAGCGGAGGCAAACACGAGGCGAGGGCGGAGCGCGAGTCACACGCGACGACAAAGGCCCTCGCCTCGTGAGTGCCTCCGCTGCTAAAAAAGACGCAAAAAATAACACCTGTTCTGCAGGCTACTTTTCTGCTAAATCACGAAGGCTGTCATGCTTCACCACGGCAGAAAGAAAGCAGAGAGAAGCACATGTTTCTGTGAGCGCCGGGCGGGCAATACTGCTTTGAGTCCCCCCAAACTTACATTTACCCAGAATTTAGTTTAATAGCAAAATGTTTTTTTTTAAATCAACTAATTGAATGGTGATATGCTATCCTGCCAATGCAAGAATTTTAGTGTCAAACAAGTAGTAAAAAAGAAAAAAAAAAAAACGGGTCTAAAAGGGGGGGGGGGGGGGTTCAATCAATCAATCAATCAATCAATCAATCAATCAATCAATCAATCAATCAATCAATCAATCAGTCAGTCAGTCAATCAATCAATCAATCAAGCAAGTAATCAATCAATCAATCAATCAATCGCAATCGGTATTCAGGTGACATCAGCTGTTTTTGAACTGGGTACGTTGCCTGACAAAATTTGTACGCTGTGTTTGACGCACTTGTATAATAAGAACGAAATGTGTGTGAAATTTGCTTTTTAATACTAATCTACCTGGAATTTCATACAAAATGAGTATCACCTACGTAGTGGAATTTTCACCTTGTGCGAATATTTTTGCATTGTTTGCTCTTACACGACTTTCATTTTTATTTATTTATTTATTTATTTATTTATTTATTTATTTATTTATTTATTTTGAGAGCGAAACCACGTACCCAACCATGTGCTTGAGCCGTCGTTCTTTTGAAGTAGCGGTTGTCTTTTAAAATCCTTGCGGGATACTCAAAGCGATCAAAGCCCAGTTTGTAGTTGGCGTTTTTGCATTCGGATCTGCCCAAAAATGAAGAGTTTCATTTTACTAAGCTTACTTGGTCTAGTAGTACTTTCTCAGGTAACCCAGGGGAACGAAAATCCTGAAGAGAAACCGATGGAAGAGCCACAAGTGACAAAGAAATCGGAAGGCCCGTCTGAAAACGATGCATCACAATCTGGCAAGAGCGAACCACCCACGAATGCCGCAAGTGAGAGCGGTAAAGAAGAGGATCAAAAATATGCATTGGGATCTTTGTGCAATTACTGTTCTTATTGCAAGGTAGGAACCTACTAAATAATATTAAAGAGCGCTTTCTATATATGTGAAAGTCAAGGAATTTTTAAACCCGGAAACGTTTCTCTAATCATATTGTGGAAATCGACGCGTCAGCTTTTTAACACGCGATGGATCTCACGCGAGAGAGCAAATTTCCGCTTTTGGATTGGGCTGAAGTTCTTATTTTTATTTACTCTTAGCGCAAGTGTTTGAATTGCAAGTCATAATATAGCTCTTCGTTTTATACAGCAGTAGCTTAAAGTGGCGTAAAGTGGACTTTGACCGTTAAAAACAATTTTCGAGTCTTGTTTGAAACTTGATCGTATTATTTTTAGCTGCATACTGTATGAGCTCAACTGAACATAGCCTGCGAAAACAGACGTTTCTCCTCGCTCCTCGCCGGTGGGGGACGTTGAATGTTATTTATTCACCATCTTTGCAAAGATTAATTCGAATGGGAAGGATCAGGAAAGGAAGTTTTAAGGGATCAGTAGCCATTTTTCCTTCCTAGTGGTCTAATACAATTATGTGCATTTTTGTATAATGTCTGAAACGTTTGACAAGCATTTTTTAAATTGATTTCTCCTTTTGGTGCTAAAGAAATTGACCAAAGTACAAATTTACAGTGTACTTTGGGCTTACGCTTTCCTTAGGTTTATGCATACTTGAAAAATAATCACATTTTTAAAAATAGCAAGCTTCAGTGAAAGTCACAAAAGAAGAAAAAACTGGTTAGCCAGTGGTCACCATATGTACTGTAGCGAGCAGATGGCTTAATTGTATACAGTGTATAAATGCATTGTTCCCTTCTTTTGTTGTTTTGTCTGGTTTGCAGTCCTAGCTCCAGTTGTTCGTAGGCCGGATAACTTTATCCTGTGAATAAGACACTATCCGACAGTTTCAATCTGAACATGCACACTCGATCTAACTACAGTTAAGTTTGGGAGTGTACGAAAACCTTGGACAATGTTAACGGAAAACATTTAATAATTATATTATTATATTTAATAAATATATGTTAGACCCTGAATAGTGCCTTTAATCCAGCGGATAAAGTTATCCGGCCTTTGAACAACAGGGGCCTGATGTTTATTCACTCCATAGGCACTACTAGCCTTTGAGCCAAAAATTTTGGTTTAACTGATTGAAATGTTAATCAAATGCACGGATCAAACAGAACTTTTCCAGAACAAACAGACAACCTTTGGAGGTAGTCTCCACCGTTTCCAATCCAACCATTTGGAAGAGAAATTACCTGTACCAAAATGTTCCATAAATTTCATTTCCATTTTGCTGTCTTCTTAAGCTACAACATTGTACCATCATGTACATTTTCTGATCAACCAATGAGATTGCAAGTTTGGAATGACTGGTAAAAATATCCATTCCATCTGCAGACACAGAAAGTTTCCGAAATTTTCAAGGTTCCAAAAATTTTGGTTTAATTGAAAGTTCTCCATATCTCCAGTTCTTGCGCAGCCAAAGCATATCTGTTTGAGCTGCCACCTTAAAACATTGCCTGTTTTTTTTTTATTCTCTCTTAAAGCCATATCATTGTACATAATATAATGTTGTGTTTTGCCTATCAGAAGGGTTTTTTTTTTGAAAAAAACTCTTGTATTATTTCAGAGACTAGTAAAATTTCTCCTTTGACCCCATGTTGGTACAGTGTATTTGTAATTATTATTGTTTATGATATTAGTAAATGAATCCCGACAATTTATTGTGCAAGGCACGACAAGATATTTTACGATCTAGCACTGTCAGAGACTTGTCTTGATTCATCGCACACTAGCAAAATGTTTTGTTGTTAAAAAATGTTGGCTAATGTGTGATGGTCTTTTAGTAACTTAGGTGTTTAATGAACTTCTCATTTATAATGGTTATATTTTCAACTTTAGATTTGACAGTTATTTTACGTAGTAATAGGAAAAAAATATTTAGACAGATCAAATGTTTTAAAAGTTTCTGCATAGATTAAATTAATTTTGTAGTGTAGATTTTCTTTAGATTTAGAGTGACACAACTGCAGAACAATGATGCAGATGGTGATGTTCAGTCAATAATTTGATGAAGATATTTGTGTTTTTTGTTTTAGTTTTGTGAGTTGTGCGACAAGGATTGTCCATGTGAAAAGAGCAAGGAAAAGCCAAACTGTCATTTGTGCAAGGTAGGGCAGTAAGGATGCTGTGTTCTTCTTTTTCCTTTGACATCTATGAAGATAAGGTCTTTCAACTTCATGTGTACAATCCTGACCAATGAAACTTTTTTAATACAAAATCTTAAAATACATGTACATGTAGCTCTTAGTCTGCAGTCCTAATAAGAATCTCAGAAATGTCTTTCTCACATACTCAGCTCCGTTAAAGTCCATAAACTGTATATGATTGAAACATGTTTGACTTCTGACTGTCAACATTATTCAGGGGGAGGGGGTGGGGGGTGGGAGAGGGGGACAAAATATTTTTGATCATGTTTCGATGTACACCTTTAGTATACCAAATTTACTGAAATGGTAACTACAGTATTTATCTCACACACATAAAACAAAAAAATTATTTCGCAAATCCCTTTCTCCTACCACAGATATACAATCAATGTTCTATGAACTCAAGTAGATGCACAGGTGTCTCATTCATTTGGTCATTTCTATTGTTATGTATCTTCAACACCTTACAAAACTATCAAAATAGGTAAAATACAGGTACGCATTCCCCAAGAAACCTAAAACTGTGAATTCCAAAATCAACGGTTTAGGGGAAACAACGGCATGTTGCCCTTGGAGGGAAATACTGTTAGTATTCACCTGTTAAGCTCTTAGCCTAAGTTTTTGCAAATTACATGTAGTTGAATCTGCATTTAAACAAGTTGATGCCTGAAGAGGATGGGAAGAGAAAAGAGTGCCAGGTCTTGAGTGGTAGCCCCGGGGAAGGGAGCACAAGGGAGATTGTCAAGCTGTTTCGAAATAGAAGAAACGAAGTAGTAATATTTGCAATATTGTACATGTGTAACTAAAAGCATGGGAAAGGACCATGTAGGTTACAACAATAACACTTTATAAATTTTTTTTGCAGTACTGTAAATATTGCAGCCTCTGCAATGTCTGTGACACAGTTTGTACCCCAGGTTAGTTTAACACTGCAGTCACAATAATGCTAGATTTTTTTTTTCAACGCAATACAAATTGGAGTCTTGCTATTTCAATCAATTTTTTGTACTCTATATCGAGATCACAAACAGAAGCAAAATTCACTAAATGGAGCATTTTAGGAATGCAACACACTTAACTCAGAAGAATGTAATTATTGTTTAAAAGAGTATTAATTAAATAAAAAATTATTTTGAATTAAGGTGCTCATTTAACAAACCTACTGTATGCCATAGCTAAGGTGCACATGTTAGCTGAATCAATTAAAATTTCTGTCAAAAATTGCAAGCACAGGAAACCAGAAGTGGAATTGCTGCATAAAATCAGGCAAGCGGGAAATAAAATCTGCATGAAACATTTGATTTAATATCTTGAAATTTTGTGTGGTGAGATTTTGTAAGCATGCACCATTCAGTATGCCTTTTCAACTCGAAATGTTTGGGAGAAAGTTATCCAGCAGAAGTTTATGTAGGTGACAATAACTAACCTTTTTTGACATACCATAAGTGTTACCAGATAACTTTTTGTCAAAAGTATTGTCAGAGTAGTTTAAACTTAAAAAGAATTTAGGGGGCTTTCCAACAAAGCAATGATAACGGTAGGTCACCGTTCTTGTGATAATTTGCAGAAACTGAAATTTATAGGTCCTTTTTGTGGAGCTGACCTGTTGCTGTGGCAACCACTGTGGTGTTACAACTAAAGATGAACATAGTTTTATAATATGATCAGATTCTACAATTTCTTTAACCTTTCATCACTTCACAAACAATGAAAAAACCCTTACGAGCCTCTTTAAACCAACAACACTCTAAGACAATTTCCGACATTTGTCACTGTCGGGTGAAAATTGCCAGCTGTGCCCACTACAGCAGCCAGTGCCAGGGATAACTGGAGCCAATGCCTGAGGTACATGAACTCAAGAGGGGCCCTACTCAGGGTCTAAATTAACCTGAATATCGGGCTTTTTTGGCCTTGGTTGTATGACAGTTTCAGTTCTGGAAAGAATCATTCAATCCCATTTACTGTCATTAGTTTCTGTTTCAAGAGGTTAAATTGCTCATATTTTTTTTTATTATGAATACAGGTGGAGTTATTGATGTTGTAAGTTCAGCTATTTACAAGTAAGTTTTCCTAATCGTATTTTGTCATCATAACATTCTGGTCTTTTTTAACCAGTGGGATCAATTAAAAGGGGGCGGAGGAGGGGTGGGAAGTATTGTAATTGCAATCTCTCAAGCCAGAGGTTCATGATTAAGTTGCTTGACAATAATCCAGATCGAAATGGAAATGTTGGCTTTTGAGGAGAGAGGAAAACTGGAGTACCCGGAGAAAAACCTCGGACGAGGACAAGGAATGAGGGCTAGGGTGAGAACCAACAACAAACTCAACCCACATGACGCCAACTCTGGGAATGGAACCCCGGGTCATATTGGTGGGAGGCGAGTGCTCTCACCACTGCGTCATCCCTGCTCCCCATGATAATTATAGAGTTACAAACTTATGAAAGATAACTTCACCTATGATAGTAAATGTTAATTGCTAAAGCAATAATAATTGAATTAATATTAACAGTGGTAAACATACTAGAAAGGTTTTCAAATTATTGTTGTAAAAGCAAAACCAACGTAATTACTTTTGCCAATGACAACAGATGAAAACAATGCAATGGACCAACCAGAATTTGAAGCAAAACGTATAAATTGGCATAAAGCGCGGGAAAACGCGTGCAAGCAAGTCACAATTGGTTTTGGTTTTGTTTCTCATTGGTTGAGAAAGTAGACTACGAGTAGTCCCCCATTTTTTTTCAGGGATAGTAGGGCGAGCGAAACGCGAGCGCGCGCGAAAATCACCCCACGCAAGTAAAGGCGACACGCGACGGGGAGAGGGAAAAATCATTTTTCTCTCTCCCCGCCGCGTGTCGCCTTTTCTCGCGTGGGGTGATTGTCACGCACGCTCGCGTTTTGCTCGCCCTACTATCCCTGAGGAAAAATGGGGGACTACTCGTAGTCTATTGAGAAAGTGGCGCGAGTTTTGGTAACCAATCAGAGAGCGCAGTTAACCAAAACCAAAGCAAACGCTAAATTACTTTTGACACATTTGAAAACTGCTCTATATACGTATTTACGTAATTGTTAGATGGCTTGGCTGCATGATAATGTTTAAAAGACTTTGAGAATCTCTTGGTCTTGGTATGATGGTACGGTATTTCCTAGCTGCTCTAAAATTGAAATTTAACGCATTAGGTTAATGATGTTACCATGACGAAGTTTTCACAGTGGGTAGTCAGCACTCCCCAACCACAACCTGAACAACTAGGAACTTGTACCCACCAGGGCTGAAAGGGATAAGTAACCAAGGGGGAGGGGGTGGAGGGGTGGGTTATGCCAACATTTCACCTGTTTACATAGCGATGTATGTACATGTAGTGTTACGGAAATGTGAACTGAAATGATGATCTGACACTGTTATTTTGTTTTCACAGCTCTCTCCCATCTTTTGACAAAGAAACAAAGGAAAGCGTTGACAAAGACATTGAATCAGCTCGGAAATGGATTAAGGAATACCTTTAATGTAGCTCGCCTGTTCAAGAAAATGCTTTTTTACGTTTTCAATAAAACTAACATACATGTACTCCATGCTTATACAGGTAATTAAAACAAAAGATTGTTATGTTAAATTTTTAAAAAATTGTGATGAATAAAGGAAATGTTTTTATTATTCTCGTGCCTTTTATTTTTTCATCATTTCTTTAAGTTTTAAAATATTGCGAGGGTAAACTTTTCCCAAGAAAATAAAACCTCCCAAGTCTGCCCTTGCCAAATTGAAGGCTTTAGTGTATCAAGAAAATAATATCTTTATCTTCACTAAGTTCAACCTTTTTCATTACTGTACAGTAACTAGTAAAACGAAAATGTCATGGTAACAAACTTTTGGTGTCCTTGGGCCCAGAAAAAGTGTCCGCTTAAGAGAGGTGTCCACTTATGGACGGTTAAAAATGTAGTGTTTATATGTACTGTAACTGAGAACATGACCAAGTGTCCGATTACGGGGTGTCTGCCTACGAGAGGTCTCCATTGGTGGAGGTTCGACTGTACCTTACATGACTGCATGAAGCAAAAAGCAAGAATGACCGTTTTTTATTACATAAATCACGTCATTCTTATCTATGTACAAACAATTCAATATAAATTACACTACAAACAAAATCTTACAAATAAAAACTGGTTTGACCCTCGCTTTTCTATGTTACAAAATAATATTTACAAAGACTTAAAGAACTCCTCATCTCTTGTAATTACAAAAAGGTTTACAGAACAGTGTGGTATTACTTGCGTACTTTTACAACCTAATTAGTTGAGTTTGCAATTTATTGTAAAGTTACACTGTCTTGCTGTTGTTCGCAACTTGAGATAAGACTATTTCCAAATACGAAAACAAAATGGTTGTTTTTCCATAATGAAGAACTTAAAATTAACCTACTGAAAGTATATAATTAAAAGTAACTGTCTTGCCTCATTAGCATTTAACGTTTAACAAATCATGAAAAGATTCAAATATTTATTCAAATGATTGTTATTTACGGATCATGAAAGCACTAAATTCGAGGCTGGTGATTGTTCTCTGGTTCTTAAATTCACATCGGTCAATTCTGGACTTTGGACTTCCGGTTTCTTTCAACCATTTCTTCCTTGAAAATTAAAAACAAATGAGATTAGAGGAAAGAAAGAAAACAAAAACAAGAAAAGACTGTTACAGTAATGCTGTCTCATTATTTTCAATTCCTCACTCTATAATGCAAGCAGACAGCTAGTAGCTGGTACACATAAGGGATTGTGGGATCTTTTGGGTATATGGATTGACATTTTGTGCGAATGAATAAGTTAATTTTTGGTATATTTTCCTAGGGGGAGGGTATTCACGTCCCAGGGGGGATACTCGGGTATAAGCGTGACAGGGCCGGGTCTGACGTATTTTTTTGGGTCTAAAATTATCAACTCCTGTATTTTGGGGGGGTTGAAAATTTAACCGTGTATTTTTTGGGGCTAAAAAATCTGCGCATTTTTTTTGGGTTTGAATTTCTGCCAGGCGAATAGTTCTATACCGCAATTCAAGCCAAAGTTCCCACAAGATCCAAAAGCATGATAATTCGAATAATCTGCATGTAGCCGGAGTGCCAGATTTCCAGGTATCTGCATATTTTCTAAGCGGCATGGGGCCCGGGGAGGGGGGGGGGGGGGGGAGGAAGGGCACCGGCAAACACCAATGAGAATGAAGACAACGACACTTTGTAAACTGTGACGTCATTTACTTCTCTCCAATATTGACTCATCTATTACACAAGCTTATCATCGGTCTAAAATTTCCAGTCTTGTATTTTTTTGGGTGCACAATATAAGGTCCACGTATTTTTTTGGGTGCAAAACATTAGGCTCCGTTGGACCCCCCCCCCCCCCCCCCCCCGTCACGTTTATACCCGAGTACCCCCCTGGGATTCACGTACAACTGACCACCGAGAAATGCACTTTTTTATTGGCGCAATTTCCATCTGTCTACCCAAACAATCCCATAATAATATTTCTTCTCACTAGTACCAGTATCCCTGTATTTTCTGGAGAGGGGAATTTACAAAAAGTCCACGCAACAAGACGGAAAAGTGATATGCGGATAACATATCATTCAATTTATAAATTACCAGTCTCAACTATATGGTTCACTGCAACAGTGACTGCAACATTCATTTATTTGTGTTATAATTTCTTCCATCCTACAATATGGTACTACTTCAAACCATAAAATCACAGCCAAATTACATGATTAACAAGCTTTAAATTAAGTCACAAAACATTTGTACTTCATTCTGGTCCGGCTGCACATTAGCTTGACGGGATTAAAATCTGACAATGTTTAAAAAAAGAGTGTGTATCATCATCACCACCACCACCATCATCATCCAATCCCCCTCGGCTTCCCCCCCACTAAAAACAAAATTTATCTGGAGATTGCCAAGCTTTTTTGAAGCATAAAGGAGACATTCAATGATTCCACAGGGAGCCCTTGTTACCGTCAACAAAATTACCCTGGATTTCACACAAATGGAATAATTATGGAATATAACTCACCATAATACTTACATTAGACGGACATTTGCAGTGTCTCCTTGAATTTGTCCAACTACTGTATTCCGTGTTGTGTTCATCACCCAGCCAACAAGTGAATATTTTGTGGCATTTTTCTCGGTGTGCTTAACACATCAATAAAAAAAACATCCATCCAGTTAATAGTAGGTCCCCCAAAAAATATTCCTGGACATCGTGATTATCATTAAATATGTGCGGGAATGCTTAGACCATTGCTACGGCCGGTAAAAACATTCATCTAATCTTTTTCCTGAAACAAGTTTGAATTTACAACAAAAATTCAATTATTGGAAAATTTATTTTCAGAAACAGCTGAACTTATAAAATTTATGAATGTGCAGTTCCAGAAAAAAAATCCATACCCACCCCATGGATTAGGTCATCGAAAATTGGGAGGGGGTCTAAGAAGTCAAAATTTTAGAAGCAAGCTACGGTCAATTCCCTTTACTGCGGACACCCTTGGGTCACCGTGAGTTACTGACCTTAATAGCGAGAGTCCGTATTTTAACGTGAATTTCTTTCAGTCAAAATGATATGATGATGATATGCCGGGGATTTAGCTTCTGTCCGTACATTATCAGGGTGTCCGTAAAATAGCGAGGTGTCCGCAATGTGGGAGTTGACTTTATGAGGCTAAACTAGAATTTCCTGGAAAGGGGGGGGGGGGGGGGGGGAGGGGATGCAAAACAAAAAAACCTTTCATCTGAAGAGAATTAAAATAATGATTTAATATTCTTACTCTGTCAAGTGGTATCTAACGGACTATGTCATCTACACAAAATAGTCTCATGACTTTCATGCAGTAGCTAATCACTTAATGTGTACATAGACTTTGACCTCTACATATCTGAAGCTGAAAAATAATAACTTTGTTTTTCTCCACTCTAGCTTCAAACAAATTATAAAATAATATTAATGTCCAATTAAATATCGAAGCATACCTTACGAAAAAATACTCCTGAAAAGAAAAAATAGGAGAGAAGTTAAGTTAGTAAATGAGTACGCTAGAAGCGTACATGTACTTGTGGTACAGTGTAGATTGTTAAGCAAAGTGGACCTATGAAACTTTTGTGAAAGATTTCCGCACAGCCCCATGCCATACATTGATTATACATTCACCACTATCATACTAACCCTCTTTCAAAAACGGCGAGTGAGAATAGAGCAGAGTTTGAGTCTCAGAATGTACATAATACGTATGAGGCTGTGAGGAAATCTTGCCCAGAACTTTCCTATTGTTTATTATGCTGGACATTAGGTTAAGGTGATCATGATAAATATTTCTAATTACAACGACCATTCATGTGAAAGCTTCTGAGCAGTACTTTGCAATGTATTCTCAGTTTTTCAGTCTGTGGATTAAATCCTAAAGTGCAAATGATTCAATCGAAAGCGACTGAGAAGCTTCTGTCCTTCTGTTAAAATTATCCTGTGAAACTCTATCATATGATTAAAGAGTGACATGTGTACAAATTTCATCGATCAATCGTGAGAAACTGACTTTCTTCGGTTCAGTTTGAATCTTTTTCCAAATTCTAAATTTATCTTGTTTTGGAAATTAAACCGTTAACGTCCAGATACGCTTAATGTACCTTGCACTTTTCCAAACACCTCGAAGTCCACGGAGCACAGACCCCTAGCAGCCGCCATGTTTGTTTACTTCCCAACGGCTTCACTAAAGACGTCATGTAACACGAAACAGAATGTCGGCTTTAATTCGGATGCTAGTTCCCAGGGCTTCTAGTAGAAACATCATTGAGAAGGACGCCTGTATGTAGTGACTGTGTGTATAATTTTCTTGTACCTACGGGAGCTAAAGGAATCTGTTTGTAGCTTGTTATGGTGGATAATTCGATATGCTTCGTGCTCCTATGTACGCGCGGTTTCATTGAGTCTAGATAAACGACTTTTTGTCGGTGCCTTCGATGAGCAGCTTCTGTTTCGATAAACCACCACATTGGCGCACGATGAACCTCAACTTCCCTTCAAAGAACTACCAATATTTGTCACTGAGGTAAGCTCAATTTACTTTTGTTTTATTTGTTCCTGCTGTTATTTTTGTTGTTGTTGTGTGTGTAGCCGCCACCGGAGGATTCATGATGCCGGGGCATTATTGACGGTTTGCATGTGACGTCATGGCTGTCATGTTGGTGGACAGGAACAATAAGATCTTTCTCCTCTGGGAGTTAACTACCATTTTTATGCCAGCTATGTAAGCAAATTTTCTTTTGTTTTGTCCACCAGCAGGGTGGCAATGCAAACCACCTATTAGCACTGTGGTCAACAACTTTTGTTAAAACTGAGGTGGCCAGTGGCCCACCTCAAAGCCCATGGCGCATAGCACACTTCACGGTTCACAGCTTAGGCAATTTTTTTTTAAGGCCACTTCAAGATGGTGGCCTCCCTGTGGCTAGAAAATCAATGGCAGATAAACTGAACCGAAATAAGAGTCAACCTCGGGTCGTTGGATTCCCAAGCAGGAACCTTAGACTGCCCATGACTGGCTGACACATTGCAATCAGCAATTTTTTGGCTAGATATCCTAACTCCAAATATAAGGGCTAACAATTGCAAGATACTTAAGCTAAATTAGGCTAACTGGAGTGTACCAGTCTGTCACGGTAAGTGTTCACCATCTTGAAGTGGGCATAAAAAAATTGTAAAGTGGGCCACTGGCTCCTGGGCTGTGGCCTTTGAGGTGGGCTGCAGGCTGTGGGGCGCTGTCAACTGGAAAGTAGACCGCAGGCCGCTGGGCCGTGGACTTTGATCAACGTTACATCAGCAAATCCTCCTTTTCTGGCCTTGTGAATCTCTGCAAGTGCAAACCCAGTGTTCCAGATAAGAGGGGGGCTCTTGGGTCAAAAACGCGAGAAGCCTGGCTTCCTGACCCGACAAAATGAATGGTAAACTTACTGTGAGAAGATTTGGGGAGAACCAGAGCTATTGACCCCTCAAAATTCTTCATTGACTCTCTGATTTTGAAAGTTATCTGGAACACTGCAAACCAGACTCTTTGAGACCAAGAAGATTTTTCATCTTATACCACCTGGGCTAAGGAAATCCTCTCTCTTTGGAATGGCTATTTATAAGTACAGTGTATTAAGCTTTATTAATATATATTATAGTCATTAGCACATAAATTGAAATCTTGCTAACCTTTCAACTGAGCCTGACATCTCTTCTAGCAAAATAAAAGGTAGTTGTAAGAACAGCCCAATTTCAATATATTAAAATTCAGCCTGAAGCAATAAACATCACTGAGAGGCTCCGGGGAATAAAACCATACAAATTCAACAATTTATTCCTGGGAGCCTCAAAGTGATGTTATTATTTCAGGCTGAATTTTAATATATCGAAATTGGGCTATTCTGTTTTCTGTACATGGTCCGGATAATGATATTTTTCATTCTCTGTCTTAACTTCAATGCCATTCCTATCAATCCCATTGGTGGATAGTTCGGCTACATTGTGCAAGTTGAATGAATGGAAATAACCATGAAGTAGTGGAAGTAACACAAAGTTAACATATAATTTGATGATGTTTTCGTTGGTGTTGTCGTGAGAATTACTGAATAAGTTCATAGTTTATTCTTGACTTTCAAAATCCATAAATGGGTTGTACAGAAACTACGGATTTTAAGTGTGTTTGGAAATCAAATTCAGTTGTTGTTAATATTTAAGTTAATGTAAATATATGTTACAGGTCAATACCTGATGTTGTGGTTTGGCACATTGCTCAGTTTCTGACACCGAGTGACCTTGGAAACATGACTAGAGTTAACCGGCATTTCCGTCAAGTTTTTAGCTCGCCTCATCTCTGGAAAGGAATCAAGATATGTTTGCCAAGGGTAGAAGCAAAATGCCCCAAAAAGAAGATTGATCTTCAGGTCTTGGAGACAATTAAACTAAGGAGAATTACTGAGTTGAAAATATGCCGTATTAGACATGACTTTGACAATGACATGAAGGTCATACTGCA
>NW_028145713.1:1540000-1880000 GCF_977016875.1 Pavona decussata
ATGATATAATAAGGTCACGCCAGGCGTACTCACTCTACGTACTATCTACTTAACAATTAGATTATGAGCTCGAGATTGCTATCACGCATAGAAATCGAGAGCGAATAATCTAATTGTTTTAGTATAAATCTACTAGTCGTTCAAAACTTAACAAGTAAATTATCCAAATCCTGCTCACAGACACTTCGAAAACGCGAAGAAGCGGGCTGAATTTTGTTGACAACCGCTACTCACTATCTATCACAGATTAGTATAAATCTACTAGTGTTCTATCACGAATGCCGTTCTCTGATTGGCTACGCTACTCGCTATCTATTCTGTGATAGATAGTGAGTAGCGGTTTTCAACAAAATGGCGGCCGCTTCGTCGCGTTTTCGAAGTGTCTGCGATGAGGATATAATTAATTTACTTGTTTAGTTTTGAACGACTAGTAGATTTATACTAAAACAATTAGATTATTCGCTCTCGATTTCTATGCGTGATAGCTGATTCGGGCTGCGCCCTCATCAGCTATCACGCGATAGAAATCTCGAGCTCATAATCTAATTGTTAAATAGATAGCGGGTAGCGTAGCCAATCAGAGAACGGCGTTAGTAATAGAGCGCTAGTAGATTTATACTAAAACAGAATAGATAGTGAGTAGCGTAGCAAATAAGAGAACAGCATTCGCGATAGAACGCTAGTAGGTTTATACTAATGAGATTTATGATAACTCAAGGTATTGCCTCTTTAGATAATGTGGTGGATTCAACGGGGTGTTCAAGTTTGAAATCATTAGATTTACTCAAGTGTTCCGAAGAAGTAACAGAGAAGATCCTCTCTTGGGCATTTCCTGGTACCGAGCCAAATAGGAACCTTACAAGCCTGAATGTGACCGGCTGCCCCTTCATGTCAGTCTATCCGCTGATTTCCAAGCTACCAGCTCTAAGGAGGCTGAATTTAACCGTTGTAGGGACTCCTAAATGGTACATTTTTGAATGTTGTTGCAATTTAGAGAGCTTGGAGTGGCTAAAACTAAATGAATGTCAAAAAATAAGAGGGGAGGATCTCCTTGAACTGTGCCAAGCAGTAGGCAAGACGCTTCAGCACTTGATTGTACCTGGACTGCGGTATCTTACAGACGCTCACCTGAGAGATCTAGAACGCCTGCTTCCCGTTCTCAGAACTCTAGATCTGAGTGGATGCTTGCAAATCTCGGATGCCATACTGGTGGAGTGGTACATTAAAGATGGTGAAAAACGTTGGCCGAAGTTGAGAAGGCTTGTTCTGAAAGGTTGCGAGCGGATTACACAAAAAGTGGTTGACTCTGTACGACTGAAAACAAGAAACCAGCTTCTGATTGAATTCCCTGGCAACAAGAGCCTGTTTAAATCGGGGTTATCCCTTGGTTCAATGCTGCTTTGAGAACCGGGGTATCCTGGTTCTTGAAAGAGACTTGCCTGGCTTGAACCCCATGTCCAAAAGGCCTGGTTAGTTCTGGTATTCCTGGTAAGTTTGGTAATCCTGTTCTTGCAAATAACCAAGGGTTACTGGGTATAACCAGGCTTTTTGACTTCGCTCAATCAGTGTTGTAATATGATCTTATTGATGACTATGTACCTTATATGAGCTGGTATTGTGGCTTGGAGGTTGAGAATCCTCTGCTATCCTGCTGAAAAAAAAAAAAGAAAAGTTTACCATTGCATGGGCTTGTCATGCCATCATGAAATTGTCTCCCACACTACGCGGAAGACACGGAGAACTGACTCATTTGACTCAAACAGGGTTTTCTTTGACTTTATTTAACTCGGAAACATAGAAGCCATGCTAAAGAGTAAACGTCAAAGAGTCCTGTCGAACACAGAAGTATAAAACTGTAAACATCTCATCAGAGGTGCGACACGATGTTGCTGGTGTTCTTTAACGTTGAAGGAATGTTAAGTTTAAAATCATTTATGGCGTTTTGTTGTGTGCATTGGACGATTATACCGGTTTCACCAAAGCGTTCGAAGCGGTCTGGATAACAACGTTTAAAACCCTTTCGGTTAGTTTGGTTGAAAATGTTGTCTCAAGCGTATCTTAAGGCCCGTTTAAACAATTTCAACATTTGAAAATTGACCAGGGCAAATGTTGGACAAATGTTGAACGGAGTGTTCAAACGGCTTCAACGCCATTCAAAATTTTCGAAAGCAAAGGAAATGTTGAATCGATGTTGAATGAAAGTTTAAACCAGTTTCAATTTGATTCAACACGGTTTTAGCAAGCTTTTAACATTTTTTACACTTTCAACAATATTAAACGACTTGTTCAAACGCCCCCGACAATTGGTTCAACGAAATATTGAACGCACTGTAAAGAAAATGTTGAAATCGTTTAAACGGGCAAGATCCTGTATTCCGTTCATTCTGCTTTTAGGGGAAGAATGAACGGAACACTATTTTGTTCATTCCAAAAACAGAGTAGGTCCTGAAAGAGCATGAATACCGTCTATTGCGTGAATTCCCATTTAGCAATTATTCTGCAAAATCGCACGGAATATCGCCTGATACTTTGCCGACGAGGCCGTAGGCGGAGTTGGCTAAAATCAGGGGATATTCCGCAAGATTGAGTAGGATAATTGTTTCATTATTCAGCACATGCATTGATAAAAAAAAGTACAGTTTTGCCCCAAAAAAGCTGGAGACGATCTTTATTTGGCCAATTTCCTCCCCGACACACGAAATTACATATATCGCAGGATATCTGTCGTGTACGGACGACGAATATCAAGTGCACCATGACCATATTTGGGCAGTGTTACAATGACTGGATCATAGTATAATGCAATTCCAGGGATTTGATTGGCTTAGCCATGGTATATGAGCCATTATACCATGCCCTAGAAACAAACCATTAAATTGTCTTCTCAGTGTTCTTGCAAAGTTAAATAAACAAGATCTGGCATTTTAAATGAAACAATTATTCCACTCACGCTTGTTGGATATGAGATGATTATAGCCAACGAGGCGCGTATCTATCATCTCATATCTGACGCGCGCTCATGGAATAATTGTTAAATATTCCCAAAAGAACGCCCCTCAGTAAATACCAAGCACAAGTTTTACACCAGTTATATCAGTGCTTCTCCTTGGATCGTTGGGTGATCTTGCTTTATTTACTACCACATGCGTCAAAGGCTGCAGAAGCGACCGCTGACAACCCCTTTCTGCAAGATTGAGTAGGATAATTGTTTCATTATTCAGCACATGCATTGATAAAAAAAAGTACAGTTTTGCCCCAAAAAAGCTGGAGACGATCTTTATTTGGCCAATTTCCTCCCCGACACACGAAATTACATATATCGCAGGATATCTGTCGTGTACGGACGACGAATATCAAGTGCACCATGACCATATTTGGGCAGTGTTACAATGACTGGATCATAGTATAATGCAATTCCAGGGAGTTGATTGGCTTAGCCATGGTATATGAGCCATTATACCATGCCCTAGAAACAAACCATTAAATTGTCTTCTCAGTGTTCTTGCAAAGTTAAATAAACAAGATCTGGCATTTTAAATGAAACAATTATTCCACTCACGCTTGTTGGATATGAGATGATTATAGCCAACGAGGCGCGTATCTATCATCTCATATCTGACGCGCGCTCATGGAATAATTGTTAAATATTCCCAAAAGAACGCCCCTCAGTAAATACCAAGCACAAGTTTTACACCAGTTATATCAGTGCTTCTCCTTGGATCGTTGGGTGATCTTGCTTTATTTACTACCACATGCGTCAAAGGCTGCAGAAGCGACCGCTGACAACCCCTTTCTGCTCCACAATGCTGATGGCCCAAGCTCGGTAGTATAACTATTTTTTTTTGGAAGCCGAAAGTAGACAAATACTGCTATATATTGCTATCCACTCTTTGCCTTCACTTCGTCTTTGAACCTCTGTTAAGGGGTGTTTCCCGAAGGGCATTATAAAAGCACTAATCAAAGGCTCCTGTGAGCCAACTCGTGAATGCAGATGACACATAGTAATTGCAATTTAGACGGCTACGGAAACTTCCTCAAAAGCTAAAAGAAATTATATCTTTGCCCGATTATGTAACGAAAAATGACCATTCTTGTACTATTAAAATGATTGTCAAATTATTCTGTACAGATTGAATAAGCCGATTATTCTGATGCGCCGATTAAAAAATATCACGTGTTTTTTTTATTCAAAGTTTATAGGAGCACGCCATGTGCAGCTACGTCATGCAAATTCGTGTGATAGTCCGCGGCTACTGGATTTCGCGATCGGGCTAGTGGATTCTAACCATCACTTGCCCGATGGGCAAGTGAAGTTTTTTTGGGAATTAAAATTACAAAATTACTGTAGGGCAAGCCGATCTCACAAAGGGAAATATGTTCAACAAAGTATCGCATTACGATTCATGCCCGACATAAATGCGTGAAATTTTTCCTTTGGAGTTCAGTCCACGCAATCCTCAAGTAAAAATAATGAACTATGACAAGCTCTTGCTAAATAAGAATTATTTATCGACCGCGTCCTTTTGCTTTCCCATAAATTACCAGTTGTAAATTTCGAAAATGAAACATTTTTTCCCTTTGAAACCTCTATGAAAGCTGACAAGATCTTAAAAGTGTTCATTTCACCAGAAATTTGCATAATTTTGTTTACGACGTCAATGATGCGTGACATGGCACGTTCCGCTTTCGCGTGAAAACTGACAAATTAAATTATTTTTTAATTAAATTATTTTTAAATTAAATTATTTTTAATTCTTGAAAGAAACCGCACTTCGTAGAAAAAAACGAAAAAATCCTATAACTTTGCTCAGATTCAACGAAAAATCCCCATTCTTACACTAAAATGATTGTCAAATTATTCTCTACAGAATGAATGAGAGAATTCTGACGCGTCGTGAAACAAATTTTCACGTTTTTTCTTTTTTTTTCACTAATTGAGTTTACGACCCCGGACTTTCTGAAAAACTGAAAAAACTTGAAACTTTGCTCAGATTGAACGAAAAATCGCCATTCTTGCACTAAATGATCGTCAAATTATTCTCTACATATTGAATAAGAATTTCCTGATGCGCCATGAACAACAAATGTTCGCGTGTTTTTTTCCACTAATTGAATTTAAAACTCATTCACTGCGCACGCCCGAAAGTTAACGACAAGATCGACCAAGTCGAGAGTCAGCTATCGCTATAACTCGTTCATTGCGCATGCGCGCATTCACGAGTTAAAAAGGAGGAATCGATTCGCCTCTGGCACAAGTCAAAGATAACTCAAAATTTAACTAGCGGTATATCCAAGCTCCGTAAACACCGAAAAAGAGAGGTTGTGAAAATTCACTTCATATGTACTTTAACCTCCTCTCTGCCAGCAAAGACTATACACAAGCCTTCTTAAATTTCAAGTTTTAAAATATCAGTAAAACTGAACAAACAACAAACAAAAACATCAATTCAGGCGACAATATGAATTTTTAAATTCAACGGAATCAGGGAGTTTAGTTACGCGGATTGTGGATTTTTGGAATTCCCAAAGTTCACAGAAGGGAATCGTTATCTGGGATACGTTTCAAGGATAGAGTAGCCATAAATACTACATAATTCAATCAGCCAATTGACGTTTTCAAGGGTGATGCGCAGCTCAGGTAGGGCAAGGATTCATTTTTGTTCTGTTGTTTTCATTGACATTTGTGAACAGCTATAAATTTTCAAGCAAATTGCGTGCAAGTGTACTGAAATTACACATCAGGTAAATTTTTGTGGTTTTATTCTTGCTTGAACACTGATGTTCTATCTACCCACGGTTACAGAACTGGCGATTAAAATTTTTTTGTTAAGTGGTCCAAAAGGTGCTTAAGTGCCTATAATTTTCAGGACGTAGGTTAATTATCATGCAAGAAGCGTAAGTATGAATTTCTCTTTATCTAAACGTCATAATTACTTATCCTCATTACCTTCCCTTAAACTTTGAGCAACTCAAACTTAAAATGAGCTGATGCTTCACTTGTTCATTTTGTTTCATTTTAAACACAGAACAAACTGTTATCCTTGCTGAAATCGAATTACCTCAGGTTTTAGGACAAACTCGTTTGGCAAAACGCCACTTGCTGTTTCTGTAACCAAGAGTTATTTTACGGGAAGGGCGATAAAACGGACGACAAATTCCCAACATGGGGAACCTGGGGCCGTCTTTCTGTCTCTCCCCGCAAAACCTGTGTGGCTCAGTTGATCCTGTCAGAGTTGTAAGCCCCTCCAGCATAGCTCTTAAGGGATTCCAAAGACATGCCAGATGCTACGACACAGCGAGGTAACAGCCCAGGTAGGAAAAAGTAATGGCAGGCGTTAATTATTTTAACTAAAGCTCAGGTCAGTTCCAACTCGTACATGACATCCCAACAAAATGAAAAAAAAAATTGTTTTTTGTTTTGCTTCAGTTGTTTGTTTTCGTTCAGGGATCTTACGAATTTTCGTATGCAAATTAAATACTTTTTCCAAACATTTTTTTTTTCAGACGTGAGATTATGAGTCAAATCACACACAATACAGCAATGTCAGGGGTAAGGTAGGGAGAGTTCTCGTGATTCTACGATTCAACATTTTACTAACAATGAAATTCGACTAGCGGACAACGATTTCGCTAAGCAATGAAGCACTTGTAACTTTGAAACAACTCCAGACTTTTTTTATTTTCTCCAGATTTTATCGTTATTACCATTTTTTTCTAGGTCTGTAAAACTAGTTTGTAGGTTTCCATGCTTTTTTCAAGAATCCCAGACACTGTACGAACCCTGAATTCAACACCAAATCAGCAGTTACGCTTCACCTTGTACCAAGACCTTTCAATTAATAACAGATTACACAACAAAAATAAATTATTAATTGAAAACATTTACACTCGGTCAGTCTTTTTTATAAACAAATCCAGCCAACTTGGATGTTGCACCACCAACAGGTATTTCTTTGACCTTTTTGACTTGGTTAAGTCTATTGGTAATGTCTTCATTTTCGTCGTCACATTTTTCTCGTTTCCTCTTCTTTTGGTCTTGTTCACCTCCACCATTAGCTTCTTTTACTTTCTTATTCCATTCTACTTTCTCTTCCTCTCCCAACGCTTTCCATTTTCGCATGGCAACTTTGACAAGATCTGCATCAGTCATCTCTGAGTTGTCGCCTGATAAAGGTCCTTTGTTTTCCTCGAACCAAAGATTGAACCCATTGACTCTGCGTAAATGCAAGACATACAGAAATATATTATTAGCTCCCATAAATAATGCAGCCGAAAGGCATTCTTGATGCGGGTAGTGGCCCCGGTACTCCAAACGTCCTGGCCCTAAATATTTTTGTCAGACCAAAATATCACTTTCTCTACCCATTTTAAGCTATCAAAAATGAAAAGCTAAAAATGAAAAAAAATCAGGAAATTACCAAAATACGTACATGGAAACCACTGAAACTCAAAGACGATTTACATTATAACTTCAAATCAGTCGAAGTCCCCTTTCATCCCTATTCATGCTTCAGTTAGCATCCCATATTTGTTTTCAAGCTCAATATCCGGACCTCACGCATAGGAGATAAGTACAGGTATCAGTATGGGGATGGACTTACTTCTTAGCGGCTGGTAACTTCTTTTCAACGTCCTGTACTTTCTCTGGCGGTGTTTTATCATCAGTTGTTGGTTTTTCTTTCGCGGGCGGTGTTTTCAAAAGTGTCGTCTGTTTTCCCTTTTTCTTTTTCTGCGCTGGCTTAGATTCAGGAGCTAAGAAAATTAAAAGGATTGCAAATAAATGTAATCTATGGAGCGGTTTTCATTTGCGTGTAGTAAAAGCAAAACCAAAGTAATTCCTCTGACCAATCACAACAGACGCAAACAGCGCAATGAACCAATTAGAACTCAGGGCAAATACACGTAATTGGCGCCAAATGCCGGAAACTTGTGCAAGCAGGACGCGATTGGTTTTGGTTTTGCTTCCCAATGGTTGAAGTAATGAAACAAGTTTTGCTAAAGCAAACGTGAAATTACTTTCGACACTCGATTGAAAACTGCTCTGAAAAGAAGGACTCAATAATTATGAAAAGGATCTTCATGCGAAAACCAGTGCTAGAGGGAAATGTTTTTGCTACGTTATTGTAATGGAAGGCATGAATACATGTTTAATCGTATTGACGATCATTAGACAACAAGTGTCATACTTCCTATTTCTACTAACAAGATCTTTCAACATGTCACGTTTAGTTTCACTCCACTGCATAATACTTTATACAATGAACAGTGTAAAACTGGTGTTTTGATTGGTGTAGCGGAGTTTGTGATTAGAGTATAGACGCATGAATGACGTCATTGAGTGGTGTGACCGGCGCACGTGATCAGAGTCTAGAGTTCAGTCAGAGAGACTGATGTTCTTTCCACGTTTTGACGTCATCTGTGCGTTATCAGAGTACGAACGTACGGCAAAATGGAATCTATTTGTTAAGTATTCAATCATGTTTCGTAAGAACTGGACTCACATATCTTGTTTTTGTTCATCAGTAACGATTTCTTCTCCTCTTCCACGCTATCAAAGAAACTCTTTCCTGACGCCTTTTTGCTTGGACTGCCGACTCTGAAGGGATTAGAGCGGCCCTGGCTGGAGCTGATACTCGGCATTGGTGAAGACGGTGGTCTTGGCTTCATTACAGGATTGGGTTTTGGATGTTTGGATCCAAAATCTCGACTATCAAGCCTGGCTAACCCTTTCCTTTCTACAAAAGAGGCGATGAAGAACAATTAATAAAATCACAATTGAAGGGCTTGGCCCAGGAGCCCAAAGAGGAGTCTGAAACTCAGGAGCTCCAATGTTTTTGCCATTGAACCTGAAGCCCAAAGACTTATTCTAGTTTGGAGTCAGGTGACAAATGTTGATTGTGACTAAATGGAACCCTAGAGTAAGCCATGGAGCTCCAGCGCCTCGAGGTTTTTGTCTTGGAGCCTTAGATCCCTAAATCTTTTTGGGGCCCTGATGGTTGGAGACGATGCCCAAAGCATCGTTGGAGCCCAAAGCCTTTTGCTACTTTGGAGTCAGGACAAAAATGTTGATTGTGACTAAATGGAACCCTAGAGTAAAGCCATGAAGCTCCAGAGCCTCGAGGTTTCTGTCTTGGAGCCTTGGATCCCTAAATCCCTTTGGGGCCGTGATGGTTGCAGACGATGCCTTTGGAAATGTTTCTGGAAACCCAAAACTCTCAAGATAAGCTATACTTTGGCATACACACACTGGTCATCATGAAAGAAACGTAGTTCCATGTTTATTTTCAAACCTCACAAAAATAACGCTTTTTCCCGAAGAAACAACCAACGCAATCGTTGCGAAAAGTAGACCTGAGTTCCTCTTTTTTCAAAGATTGCAGCAATGCTACAACATGTTTTGCATAGTTGCATAGTGTGGCATGCTTTCTGTAACTTGTCTCGGAATGCCATCTGTAATGCACTCTTTTTAAACCATGTGAGACAAGTTAGGGCACACGAACCATTGACTAGTGCATGACCACCTTAACAAGCTACATGTCTACATTCAATTCTACTGTTAATGGTTACATTTACAGGGTTCGTACTCTTTTGAGCTTTTGAAATTCCATGACATTCCATGACCTTTTCCATGACTTCTCCAAGTTTTCCATGATCTAAATTTGACCGTTTTCTTGGAAATCATCGTTTTTTTTGGGTATGTTTTTACTATTTTCTTCGCAAAAAAACTCCATTTATTTTGTACTTTTTAATAAACAACATTTTTCATGACTTTCCATGACTCACACCTAAATTAAATGACTTTCCAGGCCTGGAAAATGAAATTCTAAAATTCCATGACTTTCAAGGTTTTCCATGACCCGTACGAACCCTGATTTATCAGAACAGTGCTTTGTCTCACAGTTAAAGACTTGTACCTTGTTTATGCGAAACTTGCGACTCATCCTCTTCCAATTCGTCATCCATTCCACCCTCTTCCATTTCTTCTTCCTCTTCGTCATCTTCTACCTGTTCCGTTTGTCGTGACACAGTGTGACGCGGTTGACCACGTCCCCTTGGCTGTGACACCTTGCCTTGCCTGACCGGCCAATCAGGTTGCTGGAAATCGTCGTCTGATTCCTCTGCAGCCTCCAGCTCTGCCTTCTTGCGCGCCAAGTCATCAAGTCGATTGGCCAGGTTCATACGACGACTCCGTGCTGCATATTTTATTGCTAAGCTTACCTAACAAAGGAAAGGAATACAGAAAAATTCAGAAAACGTTGGAGGGACACGTACAGTATGGATGGTCTTTCCTTCCTTAGCCATCAATCAAGGGAGCAGCATCTTGTGAAATAAAACACTGTATAGCTGGCAGTATTTCACATGATTGCAAAGTTTTCGCGCTCTCGACGAAAGGTCTTTCAACCGGCTTCAAGACTTGACAACTCGCAAATTTCACGCAAAGTATTAAAATGGAATTTTTTTCGGGAAAAAAATATTGCCTCTACTACACCTGTAAATAAAGGTTCGCTGAATTTAAGCAAAAAAAAAAAAAAAAAAAAAAAACACTGAAAGAAAAACAATTCTCTGCAGCAACTACAAATTCGGTTTGGCTGAACTTGCTTACCGGGTTAACCTGAACTTGCGATCCGGTTTAACCTGTTGCAAAGAAAGCTGAATCCACAGATGGATTACTGTTCACTATCAACTGTTACCTTACGTGTCCAATCACATTTAAGGACGGTGCCTACTATTGTTACTGCGCATACGTTCTGCGCATCTAAAGATACTCGGGTTTCCTATGGGTGGTGCCTACTACTACAGGGATATTTTTGCGCGGTTTAAAACTATGCGGAGAAAGCAGAACCTAGCAAGCGCTCTTGGTATCCAAAAAGAAAATTGTGGGTAACCATGCATTTTTGAGAGATAATAAAGCTTCAATTTGGAAAGAGACGCCATACATTGCTTTGAATTCTACTGCTTTTTAGAATAATTGTTGCTTAATTATCTCTAAAAAGTGCGTGGTTACCCCCAATTTTCTTTTTGGATTTCAATAGCCCTTGTTAAGATCTGCTTTTCCCACATAGTCATAAACAACGCAAAAATACTTCGGTATTAGTAGGCACCGTCCTTAACATGAGTTTGCATGCTCTCCATTGTTTAAACAAAGAAGAGGTGTGCTCCTAATTAAAACAACTACACTATTTACCGGTGCGATTATTTTTTATTACAATACTTATTACTTACAGAATGGGCATCTGGTAGCAACTCACACAGCTCAACTGCACGGAACTCTCTATCACTCTTGCATGCCAGCTAAATAAAGAGTTACAAAATGATGGCAAATTACTGACTACACACAGCTTGTACAAACGCAGCAGTATCAGTGTAAACAATACAGATACATACTTAGAACTGTCAATGGTTTCAACCCAGGAGTCATGTCTTATTAGGTCAATTATCATCGGGTGAGTGTAGTCCTGAGAAGGACTGTTTGAGGTAACATTAGGGAGCTTAAGCAACGACGACGGCAACGGCAACGAAAACGTCACCCGAAAATATATCTTTATTTCATTTGTGCTACTTCGCGATTATTTCAACTCGCTCAACTTTTACAAAAATGGCTAACTATCCAGGAACCAAATTGGTAGGAGTGAACAATTCACCGTCGTGCGTTTACGTTCTCCACAAAACCTTAAATGTGGTCATTCCACATTGTTGTTTTGCAGAGGGCGGCAAAGAAAAGTACCAAAATGTAAAACGCACGTGCAGAGAGATTGTTTTTGCTCATCAAACCTATTGTTTTGCGGCGTTGTCGTTGCCGTCGCCGTCGTCGTTGCTTAAGCTCCCTAATAATTGACGTTTCGACAACCTGAGCGGAAGTCATCATGAGAGCCAAGTAAATCTTGGATTGTCATTAATTGGTATAAATAGAGAGGTTTAGATTTACGTTTATGGCAAACGACGAACGGCAGTTCCCAAGTAACATTAAGTTGTTTTGCGTTAGCATCAAACGCCAGAATTATTTTGCACTATTCTCATCTGTGCACTAATTTTTTCAAGAAAACATAAATGCGAATCTCACGTTTGCCGTTTGCGGTAAACGCGATTCTTCTGGTTATTGACTTGATTGTTCAACGAAGACGCGATCTTATTGTCGATTGTCAGTAAAGCCGTGATGTTGCTGGCTGTGAAGACTGTAAAAAGTGATTGGTGCGTTTCGATCCGTCTTTCGTTTGTCAAATGTCCGTTGGTCTGTTGTGGTCTACTGACCAATCGTGGAAGTAATTGGACAATAAAAAATATCTGCAAGTGGTAGAGAGGTTTTTCTCGTGTTCTCCAAAAATATATAGAAAATATAGTCTATTACTTGTATGAAATAATTATTATGAACACTTGTTGAGGTGAGGGGAATTTCTCGAAAATCCTGATAACTTACAGTTCCGATAAATATGCTGTTTAAATTTTTGGGTTTAAAATTTTTCAAATTCCTTTAAGTTTTATTTTCCTTTGTGCGGCATTCATTACCATAATCTGAGACAAAGCGAAATAAAAATCAAACTGGTTTGAAAATTTTAAAACCAAAAAAAAAAAATTGTGAACCACAACAAACATGCTTTGTTTGAATGAAAAACATGTTTTTTTCCCTAAATATACAAAGATAAATGATGAATTCTGAAGGAAAAGTACGTAGATAGGACTAATTTTAGAGGTTTGAGGTTGCAAGAAACAGTAGCAGAAAATTCAAATACAAATTGCTGTTTAAATAGGAGAAAGATCCTCACAGCTAGTACGCAACTTAAGCAGTTGCAAAAAGAAAGCCTGAAAAAATTTCAGGTTTGAACGGGATACGAACCCATGACCTCTGCGATGCCGGTGCAGTGCGCTACCAACTGAGCTATCAAGCCAACTGGGAGCTGGTCATACTGCAGAGATCATGGGTTCGAATCCCATTCAAGCCTGAATTTTTTTGCAGGCTTTCTTTTCGCAATTGCGTACTAACTGTGAGGATCTTTCTCCTATTTGATCTTTCATCCGCAGTTCAAAATATATGTTTTATATATTTACATTCATAAATTGCTCTTTCTTGTCAACTTAAACTTCAGCAAAATTTTTCAGCATGTAGCTAAAGTGAGACAGAAATCTTTGCGCTTTTTAAACAAAAACTCGCTGTACATACAGCAAACAACTTCATGATCCCTTGAATCTGTTGGGTCTTTATCTGCGATGATGCTCCATGAAATGAGTCGCTGTCTTCTTCATTGCCTTCTCCAAACAGGTTTGATCGGGCGTGTACTTCCTGTAGGACAGTAACGAGAAACGGGAATTACCTAATTACCCTTACATGAATACAGTCACTTCCTTTATTTACATGTAATAAAGCATTTCAAGTTTAATTTGACCTAGTAGTAAAGATGGTAATCTCCAAGATGGCTTACAGTCAATCCACATCACGCGTGACCGTTATTTTTGAAATTTGAATTTACCACAGGCAGCCCAAGTTCGCGTCACTAGAGAGCGTGTGATAATTTAATAATTTAAAAATTATCACACGCTCTCTAATGACGCGAACTTGGGCTGCCTGTGAATTTACACGTCAGTTTTGAACATCGCCAACGAGATTTCAGAGTTCAAGTAGAAATTCCCCTAGTTTATTGACGGTATAAAGCTAAGCTTTACATTACAGCATTAAGTATTTCAAGAATAACAATTGCTTCCCAAGTATTTTGAATTTTCTTTTTCTGTTAATGCGTCTTTTTCGGAAAGATTTCCAGAGAAATGTTCAACGTTCCATTCACATGTCGGACATTACAAAGAGAAATTCGAATGCTCATTTCATTCTCGGAAATACTGGTCACGCGTGACGTGAATTGACTGTAATTGCTGACTCACTGAGAACAATTCTCCCCTATCACAATACAATGGCCGACAGGTTTTCTTTGCAGAAAATTAAGTTGCTTACACTGTTACAAGAATCCTCCAGATACAACTGTTATCTACAGTTCAGATAACTGGTGATTTTAAGAAGCATTAGTTCGCTTTAATTTGAAATACAAGTGAAATCAGATAAGTAGAAGGTCTTGGTGTTAGAGTGTCACTCAGTATTTTGACCATACGGTGCAACTAAACAATGGCAGTGAATATTCAAAATCATTGGTAATGTAGCCTTTGGGAATATACCAAAATAAAAGATTCTTTTAATACAGAAAACACATGCCCAAGCAAAAGCTAATCCTTGTTCTTTTTGTGCATAGTAGACTGGTATGGGATAAAATCACATCAAAACGTTTCAAAGTTGTCACAAACAGTGTTCCAGATAATTTGCAAAGTCAGAAAGTCGATGAAGAAGTTTGAGGGGTCAATAGAGCTGGTTCTCTCCAAATCTTCCCACGTCCACCAATCAGTTTGTCGGGTCAGAAAGTAAGCTTTCTCAGGTTTTGTCCTGAGACTCCTGTTATCTGGAACACTACACAAAATAAAAGATACAACTCAAAGTAGCAGAAAAATAACAAACACGTGCACCCTTGGTGTATTGCAATTCACCTCGTACCTCTAACTGTCCTTTCTCTGTGGTCATTTCACATAAGGGAAGTTGCAATGGCAAGAGAACCAGAACAGGGCGTGGCAGTGTAGGTGGGTACGTGGACCCCTTGCAATAGATGCACCTAAAAGATAATAATCAACCAACAGCCTTCATTTATATACGTTACATGAAAGAGAAGCAGTTTACAGAGCTGATGTTGCCGTGTTCCTAAAAAATTAGGAAACTTGGGCATTGGCAACGGCAACGACAACGCCGCAAAACAATATGTTTAATGAAAAAAACAACCGCTCTGCGCGTGCGTTTTAAATTTTGGTACATTTCTGTACCGTCCTCTGCAAAACAAGAACGTGAAATGACCAAATTCAAGGTTTCGTGAAGAACATGAACACAACGGTGATTTTTAACTCGTGAATGCGCGTAGCGCAATGAACGAGTTTTCGCGATAGGTGACTTTTGACTTGGTCGGTCGGTCGGTCGGTTTTGTCGTTAACTTTCGGGCATGCGCAGTGAATGAGTTTTAAATTCAATTAGTGGAAAAAAAAACGCGAACATTTATTGTTCACGGCGCATCAGGAAATTCTTATTCAATATGTAGAGAATAATTTGACGATCATTCAGTGCAAGAATGGAGATTTTTCGTTCAATCTGAGCAAAGTTACAAGTTTTTTTTAGTTTTTCAGAAAGTCCGGGGTCGTAAACTCAATATGTGAAAAAAAAAACGTGAAAATTTTTTTTCACGACGCGTCAAAATTCTCTCATTCATTCTGTAGAGAATAATTTGACAATCATTTTAGTGTAAGAATTGAGATTTTGCGTTGAATCTGAGCAAAGTTATAGGTTTTTTCGTTTTTTTCTACAAAGTGCGGTTTCTTTTAAGAATTAGAAATAATTTAATTTAGAAATAATTTAATTAAAAAATAATTTAATTTGTTAGTTTTCACGCGAAAGTGGAACGTGCCATGTCACGCATCATTGACGTCGTAAACAAAATTATGCAAATGAACACTTTTAGATCTTGTCAGCTTTCATAGAGGTTTCAAAGGGAAAAAATGTTTCATTTCCGAAATTTACAACTGGTAATTTATGGGAAAGCAAAAGGACGCGGTCGATAAATAATTCTTATTTAGCAAGAGCTTGTCATACTTCATTATTTTTACTTGACGATTGTGTGGACTGAACTCCAAAGGAAAAATTTCACGCATTTATGTCGGGCATGAAATGTAATGCGATACTTTGTTGAACATATTTCCCTTTGTGAGATCGGCTTGCCCTACAGTAATTTTGTAATTTTAATTCCCAAAAAAACTTCACTTGCCGGGCAAGTGATGATCAGAATCCACTAGCCCGATCGCAAAATCCAGTATCGGGGACATGAATTTGCATGACGTAGCTGCACATGGCGTGCTTCTATGAACTTTGAAAAAAAAAAGACACGTGAATTTTTTTTTTAATCGGCGCATCAAAATAATCTTATTAAATCTGTAGAGAACAGTTTGACAATCATTTTTAACTCGTGAATGCGCGTAGCGCAATGAACGAGTTATAGCAATAGCTGACTGTTGACTTGGTCGGTCGGTCGGTCGGTCGGTCGGTTTTGTCGTTAACTTTCGGGCGTGCGCAGTGAATGAGTTTTAAATTCAATTAGTGGAAAAAACACGCGAACATTTATTGTTCACGACGCATCAGGAAATTCTTATTCAATATGTAGAGAATAATTTGACGATCGTTCAGTGCAAGAATGGAGATTTTTCGTTCAATCTGAGCAAAGTTGCAAGTTTTTTTAGTTTTTCAGAAAGTCCGGGGTCGTAAACTCAATTAGTGAAAAAAAAAAAACGTGAAAATTTTTTTCACGACGCGTCAGAATTCTCTCATTCATTCTGTAGAGAATAATTTGACAATCATTTTAGTGTAAGAATGGAGATTTTTCGTTGAATCTGAGCAAAGTTATAGGTTTTTTTTGTTTTTTCTACAAAGTGCGGTTTCTCTTAAGAATTAAAAATAATTTAATTTAGAAATAATTTAATTAAAAAATAATTTAATTTGTCAGTTTTCACGCGAAAGCGGAACGTGCCATGTCACGCATCATTGACGTCGTAAACAAAATTATGCAAATTTCTGGTGAAATGAACACTTTAAGATCTTGTCAGCTTTCGTAGAGGTTTCAAAGGGAAAAAATGTTTCATTTTCGAAATTTACAACTGGTAATTTATGGGAAAGCAAACGGACGCGGTCGATAAATAATTCTTATTTAGCAAGAGCTTGTCATAGTTCATTATTTTTACTGGATGATTACGTGGACTGAACTCCAAAGGAAAAATTTCACGCATTTATGTCGGGCATGAAATGTAATGCGATACTTTGTTGAACAGATTTCCCTTTGTGAGATCGGCTTGCCCTACAGTAATTTTGTAATTTAAATTCCCAAAAAAACCTCACTTGCCCATCGGGCAAGTGATGGTTAGAATCCACTAGCCCGATCGCAAAATCCAGTAGCCCTGGACTATCGGGGACACGAATTTGCATGACGTAGCTGCACATGGCGTGCTTCTATGAACTTTGAATCAGAAAAAACACGTGATTTTTTTTTAATCGGCGCATCAGAATACACGAGTACAATAATGGTTATTTTTCGTTACATAATCGGGCAAAGATATAGTTTCTTTTAGCTTTCAAGGAAGTTTCCGTAGCCGTCTAAATTTCAATTACTATGTGTCATCTGCATTCACGAGTTGGCTCACAGGAGCCTTTGATTATAGTACAAGAATGGTTATTTTTCGTTACATAATCGGGCAAAGATATAATTTCTTTTAGCTTTCAAGGAAGTTTCCGTAGCCGTCTAAATTTCAATTACTATGTGTCATCTGCATTCACGAGTTGGCTCACAGGAGCCTTTGATTTATTCTCTTTCTTCACTTGACCACTACTCCTACCAATTTGGTTCCTGGTAGTCTGCCGTTTCTGTAGAAGTTGAATGAGTTGAAACAATGGCGAGTTAGCACAAATGAAATAGAGTTTTCAAGTGACGCTTCGTTGGCGTTGCCGACGTCGTTGCTTACGTTCCCAATTATTGAAGCTATTTACACCGTTAATATTGGAGTAAAAATAACACTGAAAAAAATAATAGAAAACAGATTATCAGGTTTGAATCAAATCAGCTTTGTTACGCGACTGTATGGACACCTTAGGGACCACTATCGTCAGGACCTTTTTAAAAAAAAAATTTCCTAGTTCTAAGTAACCTGTTTAAAGTAGAAGTGATCAGTGTAACTCACCTTATTTGCTGACTTTTCTCATCCAAACCAACAACCCAGTAATTGTCTGACTTATTTTTCATCTGAAATAAATTAATAATGATGAACAGTTTCATGTTTGCTTCCTTTAAAAACATAATTCTAGGTACATGTATCAGGTAAGTAAGTGGAAAGCACTTCCTTCCATCATGAGGACATACTCACCCAACAAAGTACATTTTTGTTCAAAAGTCATTGATGTATAAAGAAACAGTTTGTGCATAACATGATTAGATGTGGTTCTTATTCTGAGTTCTTCACTGGCAAAAGCCAGGCATGACATTCCCTTAAGGGCGGTGCCTAAATTTGTTACTGCGCATACGTTCTCCGCATCTGAAGATACTCGAATTTCCTATAGGTGCTGCTTACTAAAACAGGGATATTTTTGCGCGGTTTAAAACTAGGCAGTAAAAGTAGACCTCAGCAAGTGCTCTTGGTATGCAAATAACCATGCATTTTTCAGAGATCACAAAGCTTCAATTTGGAAACAAACGCCATACATTGCTTTGTATTTTACGGCTTTTTAGAATAATTGTTGCTTAAAAATCTCTAAAATATGCGTGGTTACCCACAATTTTCTTTTTGAATTCAAATAGTCCTTCCTAAGATCTTCTTTTCCCGCATAGTCATAAACCGCGCAAAAATACTTCGGTATCAGTAGGCACCGCCCTTGACAGGTACACACATGATACTGATCACAGTTCAACGTTGAACCAATCTTGAAATGCCAGTGCGATTTTAAACGCACTTATCAAATAGCAATTTCTAACCATAGGCCAAGTGAACAAATTTCTACTTAAAATCACCCCAAAAAATTAAAATTACACTTGTATCTTGCCATCGCTTCGTGTATCGGAAGGAAAAGTGCGAGTGAAGTTTTCGTTTTGCTCGTTACACTTTTTGAGGAACCAGTCGAGCGAGAAGCTCATTATTTTCTCGAAATCGGAAGATTCGATCCTCAACACGATTCTCAATTATTGAACTTGGATCCTCAATACTCGATTCTTGCGAGTTTCAAAGATGAAAGGATTGAGTCGACGATCGAGACTGTCAACTTACATTTAAGTATCATTGTAGCTACAAAGCACCCATTTCACTTACGTTGCTTTTAGTAACACAAACAGGAGACCATATAGCAGTGCCAAAAGAGCGTGACAGTATCCTTACAACACCTGCTGAATCAACAGTGATTGGCGTCCCTTCCTCGGAGAACCTTGAAAACAAAACAAACAGTATCAACGTCTACAGTTTAACCGGGAGAATCGCTGTATTCAGGTGCACTCGGATTTTGCTTTTCCGAGTATGTCTGTGTCACTTACTGAATATGCATCATTCTCATTTATTCACCAGGCTTGAAATATTCGTCACATTTATTCCATTCAGTGTGCATATGCCACACATGACATTCCAATCCTAGCAGTATGCAGGATTTGTCTCATGAACCTAGTTTAATGGCCTTAGCTCCCACGAGTCTCCCGTAGCTCAGTGGTAGAGCATCCGAACTAGTAATCGAAGGCCTTAGGTTCGACTCCTGATAAGAGCACTCGGATTTTGTTTTTCCGAGTATGCCTGTGTCTCTTACTAAATAATGCATCATTCTCATTTAGGTGCATGTTTCAAACTTACCAGATTAAGGCTAAACAACAAAAAACACATGCACAAGATATATATAGCTATTGTATGGTACAACATCCAGTACAAGCACATCTACAAGCAGGGTCAATTCTACAAAATGGCCAATGGGCCAACTTCTGTAATTTTAGGGGTCCCTTTTTCAAGAAAGGGGGCCCCAAAAGATATTTGAAGTCTATTTAGAAGCAACTCAAAATATGAACACAGAACACGGAAAAGAGAAAGGCAATTGCCAGACAGTGAAGGGTTATAAATTTCGAAGTAAAGAGCTGCGTTCGTACTAATCTTATCGTCAGTGATGCCTTCGAAAACTTTGTTTCAGTTAATGAGGACTTATCACTGCACGCAATTCTGTGCGTCCCATTTGCCGCGCCAACGTAAATCTTACACATGTATGTGGCATTTTTTTTCCGAATTGTGGAAATCCCGTAAAACCGCGCTCTAGAATAAACCCTGAAAAGCACTATTAGCATTATCCTATCATAGCTCAAGGAAAGAAAAGAAATATAATCCTTTTTCTTCTTTTCTTGTATACTTGCTCTTAAACATGTGCTTGCATCATAGAAGAGCTTCCGGGCGATCAGGACAACGCATATATAACCACGAGAACAAGTACAGAAAACGGTGTCCACAAATATAGAATTGTTTCATACAAAGTGATTTGACATGTCACCTCTTTCTTGTGCTTATTACTGTGTAAAAAAGCCTTGTTTGTGCTTACACTTCCACTGAATACGATACGTTTATGTTTATGCTTCTTCTTTTAGTAATTGTAAACATTGTGAAAACTTTTCCGTACGTTTAGAGTTCTAAAATTGTGTATTAAACTCTCATTCGTTTTAAAATTGTTGCTATATTAGCTAATTGTTTATTTTATTGAAATGTGTTTACTTTAAATAGTGTCCACAATTAGTTCGTAGTAGCTAGATACTCTGACACTTAAAAAAAACCGGCCGTCCGTCCGTCCATTCCACAAAATCAGTACAACGTAAAATTAAGGCAACATGTTTCTTATCATGACAGCCATTTTGTTGGTCAAGCAATAATTAGCCAAAAGTTCAACTCGTGTAACTCGCATTCTCATAGTTCAAGCCTACAAAATCTTAATATTTCCAAATGCTTTTCTTTTTTGTCTGGAACTGCAATGAAGTTTTGAGGGTTAACTCCTTAAGTAAACACATCCAGCCCCCTCCACAACACAGACGTCAAAAAAGCCTGACACATACAAGTGACATACGAGCTTCCCAAAAATATCTTTCTGAACCTTACCCAAGCCATGCCAGTGTTGACTTCTCACTTAACGTCACCCTTTCCTCCGTGATGAGGTTCTGCCTCAGATCCAGGAATTTGACTGCCAAAGCTTGTTCACCAGGCAGAGGGTTATCCAGGTGAAACACGACCATCAGTTGATTCTTGTAACCCGACATACACACCACTGGACCGGGAAGGCTGAAGATATGGCGCTGCACACCGCCAATGGTAAACACACGTAAGAACCGCTTGTTGGTTGCTACTGCGGCAAAAGAGCTGCCAACAGCCACTGCCTACAGGATAACAATACAGAAAATGGTACGGAAATTTAGCAACAGTTTCATTTGGTAGATTCATACTAGTTATACAGTGCTTTTGAGTGGTATACCGTGAAATGTCCCACGAGTGACTTGATTTTTCTCAGTAAACACACGAGCCTATACAAAGAAAAATCAAGTCACGAGTGGGATATTTCACGCTTTGCATAACTATAATTTATTCCATGCCACTCATTGAATAAACACAAAACGTCACTCTTTATTGCTTTACCAGCAAATACAATCAGTGAAAAAATATTCAACAGATTGGCAACGGTTCTTGAAAGTACATAATTTTGATAAAAACAATTAAAAATATGAATAGGTACTGCTCATTTAATGTATAAAAGCCTTTACAGGCCGCGAGGAACGCCGGGATAGTTTCGTGGAATACTACCCGTTGCATACGGCAGAATATGCAACGGGTTTCTAGCTCTCTGATTGGCTGTATTCTCTATGGCATGGGATAAATACATGTATGCACGATGCTCCTGGCTTATGAATGTTAGTGGCTAACTCTATCTTTTTTTAAAACAAATAACTGTGAAAAATAGCTCAAATTACCACACACATTGCAATTACATGTATGTTTGGTTTATCAACAGAGTTGATAACTAAAGATAAATTGTCCTTTGCAAAGAGATTCGAGTGCTGACGTTCGTTTCTACTCCTCACCGACGCAGCACCACAGTTTCTTTAGAAACCAACCCCTTTATTCATTTGTAACGAATGTAGTTTGTCACTGAGAACCTCCTCAAATATAGGTTTTGTCACTCCGCATGAATTCTTGATCTAACATCCTTCACAAGTATTACGGAATTATACTTAGTAATAATCAAAGAATAGGCCTTATCACAGTTTTCGACGCCATTTTGAAGAGTAGGCAAACAGGCTTGAAATAACAGTGTTTATAAGGAAATCCGATGTCAAATAATTTTCATAAAACATCGCGTCTGAAAAATTCATGAATTGGAAACTTTTGGCACTAGTAAAAGGAGTTTCAGAAAAAAATTGGAGGGATGTAGCTGTGCCAGAAAGCGTCCAGTCGTGTTTTGAACTTTCCATACATTTCCCTGTATTTTTTTCCCGCGAACTATTTTTAGTAGCGGTCACGGCTGTTTCGCTTTACAGACAAATGTATGGAAAGTTCAAAACACGACTGGACGCTTTCTGGCACAGCTACATCCCTCGAATTTTTTTCTTAAACTCCTTTTCCTTGTGCCAAAAGTATCCAATTCATGAATTTTTCAGAAGTGATGTTTTATGAGAATTATTTGACATCGGATTTCCATACAAACACTGTTATTTCAAGCCTGTTTGCCTACCCGTCAATATGGCGTCGAAAACCGTGATAAGACCTATAGGGAGTGCGTTCGTTCGATCCCAGGGTCTCTCTCCTTTGCTAAGTTGGTGATGATGTCATCCGCCCCTGCAAAATCTGCGGGGGATGCCAGATACGCGTATTCAATCAACGTTGTCCCATACAATCTTGACTCCAATCTGTATTAGGAAATACGCATGTATAGAAATACTTCCCAATGGTATGAACGTTTGCCTGGATAATGACGTTAATGGTCACATCAAAACTTTGACACGGTGAGGTCTAATTCTTCTCTTTATTGTGTAATGTTTTTACCAAGGACAACTGCACATTTTTCTAATTACAAGAATAAGAACACATACTTGAATGGATTCTTCTGATGGCATTTCCACTGTCCATTCTTTAGAATTATCCCAACTTCCAAAATGGATGCAGACTAGCTTGCTGTAAAGTAATGTAACACAACCTTACGTTTGACTGTAGGCAAAATTATTGTAATGGGATTTTCGAAGGTTCAAAGCAGTGTTTTGACTTTTTAAAAAAGATTTTAACCTCAACGATAGAAACATTGGAGTTGGTATTTGGTTTTCCTCCAGCTATAAACCTAATTCCAAAATGGCTACCATTTTAATTTGCTTTTGTTTGCATTCAAATAAGCCCTTCTTGCCTCGTTCAAAGTAAAATATTCTTTTGATTTTTGTGCTTAAGAACGAGGTAAGATGGGCTTATTTGAATGCGAACAAAAGGATATTTTAAAAAATGGAAGCCATTTTGGAATAAGGTTTGTGAGAGGTGTAAGTTTCAGAAAAACTATCCTTTTTAAAGGATTTAAAAAGGATAAAAAGGATTTTAAAGGATTTAAAAATCTGAGCCTCTGAGTTTGGGCATTTTACTAAGCATTACACATACTTTTTTCTTCATTTTTATAAAATAACAACTTGAGTTTACCTTGGCAAATCGTCTTGGGCTTTGCAAGCTAACAACAAAGCAGTTGAAGACAAGGCAGCCATAGAATGATTCAAATGATTTGTCAGATGCAGGGGATGGTGAGTGCTTGTGTCGTGAAATTCCACTTCAATTGACGATATTTCATCCTCTGTATGGCAGCGCACAATTCCAACTGAATTCCATACCTAGAAAAGAGCACTTTTAATTTTACCATAACTCAATCATTTGGGGTTCACTGGAAAGCTACAACATGAAAAATTAATTGAGGTCTGCTTGAAAAGCAGTGCTTATTGTTTCGGACATGTTATAACAACCCTGCCTCCACCCTCCCTTACAGTTTAATACAGTTTCAAGCCAGGTCAGTGCTTTTCACAACTTTCCTGAACTTTGTGCAAGTAATTGAAGGGTTTTGGGGCAAGAGAGGTATGAACTGTGCATTTTTGGGTCTTTTTTTTTTTCTTTTCGTCCAAAAGCACCTGACTTTTTGCATGTGGGTTCTTTGTTGTTCACAGAACATTGTTCAGGATTTTTCCTGCTGGTTTCCCCTTTGTCGTTGTTGTTGTTTTTTTTTTTTTAAGAGAAAACGAGGCCAAAATATCGAGTTGGCATTCTTTGAAAAACAGTAATACAGAAGAGAAACCAACCACCCAAAAAAATCATTTGTTTACTACACAATAGATGCAACAAAGGGGCACATACTTTCACCATAACGTTTAGTCCTTGTTTCGCTGATTTTTACTGGAGGCCCCTGAGAGAGTAATAGGATTACATACCATAAACCTGTGCATAAGATGGGCTGGAGTTGAGCTTGGTTGGAATACTGGCTGGAGTACTGGAACAAATGGAGTGTGGATCACTTCCTGGAATATAATAATACATTGGCTTGTTAAGTCAGTGAAAGTTTTCTGAAAGTTTTTTTCAAACAAGTTTATGTCCAAATGTTAGAGCTTTAATGATTTCAAACTTGACGTAGCCTTACAATTAAATGTGAGAAGAAAGAAAGGATTTCACTTTAACTAAAAAAAACAAAAACAAATGGCACAATGCAACACAATCATCTCTACAGGCCCTGTAAGTTCTAGGAATAAACCACCGGTGTTGACTTATGGTGACAAAATTTTTAGACTGGTACTGAAAAAGACTAATGAGGAATCAGTTCACAATCATTAGCAGTAACTATTTTTACTAGTTAATAAATGTACATAGAGAATAAGTGTATCATTCAGTGAGTGACATGTGCAGGCAAAGAAATCCGAGTGCTCCTATCAGGAGTCGAACCTAAGACCTAGTCTTAGACTAGAATACTAGTTTAGATGCTCTACCACTGAGCTACAGGAGACTTGTAGGAGTTAAGGTCATTAAACTAATTTCATGGAACAAACATCCTGCATACTGTTAGGATTTCAATGTCAATGTGTGGCATATGTGCAATGAAATAAATGTGATGGTATTAATTGTGAGCCCAATTAAAGAATAAATGTAGATTGTTTAAAAGACAATAACATCATTTACATGTAGTAGAAAATGAATAATGGAATAATGGAGCCTAACGTTGCACCATCCTGCCACCACTTAACTAGACATACATAACTTTAGTTGTTAAATTAAGTTTGAATGTCATCTGAACCAAGGTTTATAGAATTGCTGTGTGATATTTCCAGGCTACTGATTTGCTGAAACCCGAGTGACTAGATTAGGCAGGGCTTATTCCAGAGCTGCAGTATTGCAGAATAACAGCACCACAAAAAAGATATAAAGATACTGTATATAATTATTGGTACATAAAATATTGACCGGTGCATCAACCAAGATGCACAAATCTTATTTGTCCTCAAGGCCCTCCCTTTAGCCCCAATGTACTGCACACCTTATTCAGCTAAAGCTAGGCGTAATTTGGGCTTCAAGAGGCACACTGAATGCAAAATGTGATCATATACCTTCTTAGGAGCCTGTGCTGCAGACACTTCACTGCCTGTATCACCATCAACATCACCTTCACCAAAGTCCAACGGAGCAGCTAAGGCGGCCTTTAGTTTGCGAATGTCTGAAAAACAAGAAAACTTTGAAGTCTGTCTACACAAACAGGGACCAAAAGGTTAGGTGCAGGGTGTTCCTCTCTGGATGATTAACCTGCTGAAAGAAAGTTCTACGTGTGTTCTACCTTTGAATTCATCATAGTCATCATCATCCTCAGCCTCCTCTTCTATCCAAGCATTGGACTTCCTTTGTTTTTTCTTCCCAATGATTAGCTGCTCGTCATCGCTGTCGCCATCCATTGCTGTGGCCAATAAACTATCATCCATTGAGTGGTCGGCAGATGCAACATTACCAGAGCTTTTCCCCTATTAAGTAACAAGTAAGTTCAATGTCACATCTACAGAATGTGCATGATATTCTGTCTACTTTCGCATAGCCATTCCTCCCACCCACCCCCCCCCCCCCCCACGCCCTGCCCTCAAAATACATTCCAAATGGAGGGATGTCATTGATACATGAGTACAATGTAGCTTGTAACTCTCGGTCGTATGACATCATTACAATGTATCTTGCATGAAGTGTGATAATTGTTATTAAAAATAATTAGAATATTCATTTGAAGAACTACAACATGCTATTTTAAAATGAATGTCTACTCTTGTCATGTTTTGGTAGTTATGGTGATATTGCTAATATTACATTTACCACCTTTGCAAGCAAGAAACCATTCAAAATAATTTATTACCAAAGGTTAACACACATATAAAACGTTACAAGACAACTAACTTGACTTACGTCATCTTTAGGTATGACATTTTCACATACACCGAACTGACCCTGTAATGAAAAAAAGCAAATGTTAACCTCCCAACGTAACACTGGAGATGAAGAGATAGAGAGACATTTCAAAAGTTGCATTTTGCACCTTTTATTGGGTGTAGCCGTGGGTAGCATGACAGGTTGGTGGGTTAAGGTTGGCTTGGTCTCTGCACTGCAAAGTTGTTTCCACAGACAAGAAACTTTGCTCCACAATAGGGAGCTTAAGCACAGATGTTTGTGAACCACAGCTGGATACCGGAAGTCAATTTTTTTCCATTTTGGAGCATTTTTGATGCCATCACGTTTGTAACATCAAGCCACAGACGTCCAACAAGAGCTTTTCCCATCCGTCATGAGGAGCAAAAATGTGCCAAAAAAGGAAACATTCCACTTCCGATTGCTATCTGTGGCTTGTGAACTTCTGTGCTTAAGCTCCCTAACGTCTTTCTTTACCAAGCTGTGCAAGCATTACCAATGATAAACTGCTACTGGATAATCCTCAGATGGACTCAGATCCCATCCAGAGGGAGTAGTAATACTCCTAGTGGCTTTGTGCTATGCAAATAAGCTCCACTTGTGTGGGCCTCCCTCAAAGTGTGACTTACATGTAACAATCACAACAGAAAACAAGAGAAAGAAATAATTAATCTGCTTTAGTCTGTGTCACAAAAAAAATTACAGAAGTGAATGGAAAATTGGTTGTAAGAATAAAAATCATGCAAAGATTTAAGACTTAAAATGAAGGCTATAACAATGATTAGACCTTAAGACAGAATGAACACCTGTGTTACAAGTTCCAATCCATGGCAAGAACTTTTGATTGAGTGAAGAATAAATTATACCAACCTGATTATCAGTGTAAGCAAATTCTTTGTTTCCTTTAGGATTCCATGCTAAACCACAGATGGTCTGCTTACTCTCATGGTTTATCCTGACAAGCAAAATTGAAAACCAAGGCTCAATAATTATTTTATACAGTTCCGTGTAAGTACTTAATTACAGCGCGAGGTTCCTTAGACAAGAAACTTTGTTTCTACATTGCCTCTCTTCACCCAGGTACATGTATGTAGATGGGTACTGATGACATACTGCTGGAGGTAACCCTGTGATGGACTAGCATCCTATCCAGGAGGAGTAGCAAGACTCCTAGTTGCTTCATGCTACAGAAACCGGGTTAAGATCCAGCTGTGGGCCACTTAGGCTCACAATGCAACTTGACCTTTTCTTAAGTAACCCTCTAATTAACCCAGGCACATGGTTGGCTTCCTTGGTGACTATGTTGGGCATGTTCTGAAGGTCTGTGGTCTCCCTCTGTAATCATAGTTTCTTTGGACAAGAAACTGGGCTACAATGCATGCACCTGTACACATACAACATTGTCTCTCTATGCCCAGGTAAATACTGGCAACCTACATGATTGTACTACTCACAGTAACCCTGAAATGAATCAGCGTCCCACCTGAGTGGGAAGGGGGATATGGTAGCAATGTTCCTGATTCCTTCACGCTACAGAATGCCATGCATATGTGGGTCAGTTGTGGCTTATCATAATTGGCTTCATATGTACCAAACATTATGTAACAGGGTGAAAGCATTTAGAAGTACCATAATGTTCAATACAAACAGTTTGGAAGATTTCTGTGAATTCAGTTTAATTTCCAGCTGCAATTAAATAATTTTTCCATGATTATACATTGTGGCATATTAAAGGAACACAAGTACAACCTTGAAGTAAGCTAGTAGTTTAGGAGACTTCAAAAGATTAATAAAACTAGGAATAAACTCTGAAAAGATTTAAATTTATTTTAATTTGTTACCCCTCATTTCTATGAAAATGTTCTTCACAAGTTTACCGTGAAATGAATGCACAGATAACAATATTATTGAGTATAATCCACAAAGAATTTTGCCCGTTTGTAGATGTAATATCTTTCACACACCTTTCTATCACCATTTGAGAAGACAGCTTCCAGATAAACATTTCCCCATTGATACTGGCTGATGCAACATAATTATCACATGGTGACCAAGAAACAATTGACACTAACTGAAAAAGAAGGATTTTCAATTCATCCAACACAATAAATTATGAGAGAAAAGCTGAGAAAGAGAAGTGAAGGAAGCAAATAGAAGGATGGAAAAAGGGGGAGGGAAGGAAGGAAGAAGAGAATAAATGAGGGAACTAGAAAGGAAAAAAAGTGGAGAAGAAGAGAGGGGAGAAGAAGGAAGGAAGGAAGGAAGGAAGGAAGGAAGGAAGGAAGGAAGGAAGGAAGGAAGGAAGGAAGGAAGGAAGGAAGGAAGGAAGGAAGGAAGGAAGGAAGGAAGGAAGGAAGGAAGGAAGGAAGGAAGGAAGGAAGGAAGCAGACAGGTAGAGAAGGAAGCTTGCACAATTAGGGATGTATAGATGAATGGCTGAAGAAAGCATAGGAAGGAGGGAAGGGTGTGAGAAGAAAGAAGAGGAAACTTTATTTTGATGTATTCAAAGTTTAAACGTGTACCTCACTGTGGCCATCTTTGTCCAGGTTAAAAACATTTTCCCAGCTGTCCCGTTCATAGATCTAGAAATAGACAACACAATAACAGGGATCTGTCTCGTGGAATTGCAATTCTTGTTTGAGGGCACGTCAAACATTAATCTCATGAACCAGCACCTACATCAGGATTATAAATTAGTAAGAATAGTCTGTAATCTGCAAATATCACACACTGATTCTCATTTTCTCATCTAGACTAAATGGTTTCAACTTAAGAAAGATGGCATTAAGACAGCTACTGATTTGTCCACTTAAGAAATTTATAAAGGCACAACTGAACCGATGAAGGTGGTACCCAAAACAAATGTGTGAATATCAATTATAAAATTAATTTATAATGTCAAACAGTATTATATAAAGTTTTAATTATAAAATTACCTTCACTGCTTGGTCCACTGGAACGGCTATATACTGAAATGTAAAGAAAAAGAAGGGATATAAAACACATTAAGCAATATTTTAACAGACTGCTGAATGTTAAAAATATCGCAGATCAATATTCGCAGATGAGGACACTAACTACATGTACATGTATCTGCCAACATTATGTCAAAATGAATCCAAAAAGACGTCTCTGAATTGCCAAAGGGTCCATTTGGAGCCATAATCACCAATCACAAATAGATTTGTTGTTGTAACCACTGAACTTGCACTGGAAGTCACCCTTCTATAATGAAGCTCTCACAGACTGAGGGACTTTGAGAACTGAAGTCAGCTCAGAGCATTAACCTTTTAATGTTAAGTTTTAAGGAGATTTTTCAGTTTGCACAAAAGTGTTTTCTTCCCACTGGCTTACATTTAGTTCTCAAGAAAACAAGGCCATTGAAATAGTAAGCCAGTGAATGAAAAGCAGAGAAAGAAGCAGGATGTCCAAAAGACGCTTTGGAACAATTTTAATTTGATTTAATTGTAGGCAACAAGCCAAACAAAATTCAAACACTTCTGAGTGAAATGCAAAAAAAATTGTCCTTTAATCAGTTATTCTTAAAGGCCTGAAACTACTCCCCCCTCCCCCCTGCTGCCTTATTAATTTTTCTGTCAATTTGACCTTATAAGTAATTAACCCATCACAGTCACCTTTGATGAAGTTCAAATGAGTGTGATTTTCTTTGCATTCACCTAGAAACCATTCTTTTAATTTCTTTGCAAGAGACTTATTTAGTAACTTGTTTTTTGTGGGTCTTCAGCATTCTAATACAGGTAAAGTTACAGTCTCTTGAAAGCCTAAGTGGTACACATGGCTGGAGCTTAACCAGGTTTCTTTAGCGTGAAGTACATGTAATTTATTAGGAGTATTGCCACTCCCCCTGGATGTGATGCTAGTCCATTGCAGGGTTACCCCCAGCAGTATGTCACTTGTACCCAATTATAAACCTGGGTGAAGAGATACAATGTGGAGCAAAGTTTCTTGTCTAAAGAAACAACACAGTAATGCAGAGATCAACCTAGCCCAAACAATTCAAAACACCGAGCCTCCGATCAAAAGTCTGATACGCCAACCACTATTAATACCACCACGCCTCCACAATTGCAACCATTAAAAACCAATTTACTGGTAATGTTAATTGTTTAATGGCAGTTTATTCACTTGTTGGCAGGTTTTTTTAAATGTTTCGCTAGTTAACTTTTTATTTGTTTACTTACATGTATTTATTCAATAATTTAATTTTTCTTGCGATTCGTCCATTCACTCATTTATTTACTCAAAATTTTGATTTCCAAATTTGAAATTTGATTTCCCCCCAAAATGTACTTAATATTAGATACAGTTTACTTACCTTACCACTACCTGGCTGCCAAGCAAGACGACACAAGGTCTTTGATATACTAGAGAAAACAGTGGTTGAAATTTATTTTAATAGTACTAAGTGTGAAGTTTTGTAACCACAAAAGCCCAGCCAGTGACATTTCTACAAACATGTAAATTGGTTGTTATTATAATAAGTACAGATGAACCCTGGTTAACAGTGCTAGCTACATGTATCACTTGATATAATGACCACATCTCTACAACCAGCAATCCTTTAAACCAGCCATCACAACTGGCAACAGCCTCCCAACACCTACTGTACAGACATATAAAGATTATTGAATGATATAAAAGCTTGCCAATAGTTCAAAGTTGATAACAATGCATTGTGCTGCAAATATTTAAATTGTGTTGGAAAGCCGGGTCATCATCATGCACAATCCTTTTTTTTATAACAATCTACAGTGGAATATCTCAACTGGAACATTTCTATTGGTCAACTGCTCCAACACATTTCAAAATCTAATTGTGGTTTGTGCACGGTCACGCTAAGGTCAAAAATGCTAAAAAAAAACATATAACATTAACAAAGAGGTTTGACTGTCTGACTTCCTAAGCACTGCGGCTATCAAAATATTAAAAACATTATCAAAATATTTATGGAGAAGACAAGTCCCAATATCAACAAGTACATTTAAGTCATGCTTCTGTTCATTGTTGATCTCTGTATATTCCTTTATGGTGAGAGTTGGAAACCTGTCAAACTGGTTATCAATATTGCTTCATAATTTCTCGTAACTTGTATGTTTAATCAAGAAGTGAAATTGTAAGTTGAGAAACTAGATGCTTAATTTAATTCATGTGAACTCTAAAATATTTATAATGACCAACACACCTTGCATCGTTCACTTTAGGAAGAATGGAGAGTGTTGTCACACATGTCTGAAAAACAATGAAATCAAAATAAAATGTTGACACCAAGAACACCACTCAAAGCCAACTTGTTATCAATAATTCCAAGATTTGAATTGCAGCTGGTTTTCTTGAATTTAAACTAGCTTGAGCAGATTCAAACTTGATGAAAGTTCAAAAATAATTCACCAAAGGAGCATGGGATTTGAGATCAAATTAAAACAGAATGATGCTTGGGAAAAACTGAATTATCTAACAGTTCCACCATAAATCTTTTGGTGGACTGCAATAAATTGTTGGCAATCAAACGGCCAACAGTTAGCCAACAAATGGTACCACAATTTTAAGCTCTAATCTTCTAGTTGCGCACCTGATCATCCAGCTTCCAAATCTTCACTGTACCATCACAACTTGATGAAGCCTGAAAACAACAAAACATTTTTTAACAATCCGATTATGAGCTCAATATTTCTTTTACCTGAATCAAGTATCATGCCTTTAGTCTAAAGTAACTGAGAACAAATAGTCTTTAATTAGTATAAATCTTGATAAACACTCCACAAAATTTAATGTTTTACATTTCTTTGTTGTATAAGTTCTGGAAAATATCTATTCCCCACCCCCACCCAGAAGGGAATGAAAATTTCAGAAAGAGTGTGGAAAGGTCTTGAAGGACAAAAACATTCAAAGGAAAGTATGAACCATCTAAACTGGAATTTCCAGAGGGGTTAAGGAGTGTATACAATATGCGAGGCAGATTTGCGAGGCATGAACAAAACATACGAGGCAGACGTGCAAGGCATGCAAGGAATGAACAACCCCCAACATAAATGCTAACCGTTTAGCTAACCGGGGAGCTATTTCATCTAACCTGAGTGCTATTTAGGCTAACCGGAGTGTTTCTTAGGCTAACCTGAGTGCCTTGCATGTCTGCCTCGCATGTCACTCACATGCCTAGCTGGCTTGCAGATTGTCAAGACCCAGGGTTAAGGGACCTGGGAGAAGTGGGGTACTCCCCATTAAACACTGTATATATAGGCACAGATTGTATGTGCAGTACCAAAGGTATCTTTTTTGAGCCATTTTGGTCAGGAAGTTTGAAAATAAGTATGGATTCTAAACACCAGGTCTGAAAATGGGTATGAATTTTAGAGGCCAGGTGACACCCGCCTTGGCAGTAAAGAGAGTGCCTGATACACAGCCTTTGCCGGAAAGCTATACCGTGCTGATGAGGCCCAACAAGGCCAAAACAGCTGTTCATGGCTGCCACTGCCCAGGTGATATAGCTGTGCGCATTCGTAAGGTACTGGCCAGGCTGTGGGTTTGTGTCCGAGTGTGTCAGTTGCTTTAATTGATTGTCTGGAAAAGGGTACCAGAAAAATTCATATTTTGGTCTGAAATAGGGTGGGTCAGGGTTTTGAAAATCTGGCCACACGCTGTACACCCACCAAAATTTCAAGAGTACCCACAAGAAAAATGCCTTCCATTGGGGGGGCGGGGTATGGATAATTTCAGGTGGGTGATAGAAGGTCACATTATTTGACCTGTCAGGGCATTAAGTTTATTAGTCAAGGTTTCTTTACAAGTTTCAATTTACTTACAATGTATTGGTCTTTGGGGTCTATTGTAACACTGAGGACCGGAGCTGTGTGACCCTTGAGCATCTTTTGGCTTCCATCTCCCACAGTCACCACCTTGACATTAAAATCACTGTAGATTTGGATGTATATGTTAGTAATAATTAGTCATTAGTCAAAAAAACTGAACTTTACTGAGAAGAGTACCTTTGTACAGTAGCTTGCATGTTTAATGTTGTACAGTTGTCTACCATTAAATTAACCCTATCTAGGCCGTCGTTTTTTTTTTCTTTTTGTTTTGGTCTTCTGGGGCTGCAGGGCGGGGAGGGGGGAATAGACCATTTCTGAGTTGCTTTGAACCTCATATTTATGAGAGCAAGGCTAAATGCAAGGTTTTTGTTATGAAATTAGTGTTCTGTCATATGCTAACAAAACTAATTTTCATATGAAAAGTTTTGCACTTTAAGTCTTGCTTTCATAGTGAGGTTCACAGCAACTCGGAAATGGCCTATTGAACGAACAGTAATCAAAAATGGTAAAGGGACAAGGCTTTTTTTATATGAGATAGAAACATACATGTAAAAGTCACAGTAAGAAAAGTAGTTTTAATTCATTTTGAGGGATTTTCCACTTTCTGAAAAAATGGCCTGTCCAAAATTGGTTGCCACGGTAACATCAAAGTCACTAAACACTTACTGACCACATCAAATTTTTCCCAAATAAATTTCTGAAAAAGTCCTAAAGTGTCATCACCGATAGCATTTGCTCAAAATACATGTAGTTTTTAAAAAGTTACTCACTACAGGTTCAAAGTTGTCAAGGCCTGAATCTACCCCCTCCCTTGGTCTAAATAGTATTAAGCAATCATATAGTTGTAAATCAGATTAATGTGCATGTAAACTGTCATTGGACAAGCTCCTTAGCTACAGTGTACATGTAAGGTGAATACTTTTCTAACTATTGTAAGTTTCTTATTAATAAACAACAACATAGATAAAAGCAATGATTGTAAATGATATAATTTGTGTCACTCAAAACAGACAGACATACAGAAAGACAAATGGATGCATTAACCTTGATCCTGCTGCCAGAACAGTTCCTGATTGGTTAAAACATATATGATTGACAGGTGCCGTAAACCTGGTAAGGATTCCATCAGGAGACCCCTGTCGTTGAAAACATGGATGACATAATTAACACCAAAAAAATTATTTCAAACCAATGTGAAGGTCACAATACAGTCAACTCCCTTTATTGCGGACACCCTCGGGACCGCAAGTTAGTGTCCTTAATAGCGAGAGCCCATAATAGCGGGAATTTATTATTTTCAGTCAAACCATTACAACTTCACGCCGATTTAAGTGTGTACCCCAAATTTTGGGGTCGTTAAGTATTCATATATTCAAGCTATTGTTCTCTCTTTTGTCGAACAATTTCCGACAATAGAGCATGTTTCCGAAGATCGCAAAGCCTTTGAAGTAGGTGAGATATTTTATCTTTTGTTTTAGAGCTTTCTGCTGGCCTGTCGAAGCTCCCTGGGGAGGCTAGAGAAATGAGTCACCATAAACACATCGACTCACAACGCGCCGCTCCAGTATCGCGAGTTTTAAAAACAACTTCCCGTCCTGCAAACTAACGAATAATCAATATACAAATTTCGTTCGCTAAATGGATACATGGATTTGCCGATTTGTTTATCTGTCATCTTTAATGACAGCGATCTATAACGGATTCTCGCTTTTCAGCTAAAAGTTAGAGAATCGCTGAATATAAAATGTAAATAAGGTCAACTGAAAAGAGCGCGTGCCTACATAGGCCAAACAGCTGATGTTATTGTTTGTCAATGCGTCATTAAGTATAATCAGAATGCGACTTCCACGCTGAGTTTCCCTTTTGTTTCTTCCTTTTTTTGGTCTGATTTTTTGGAATCTCTTCGCTAGAAGTAAGTATTTTAGAAACATAAACTTAATTACGATCGACCGCGTCTTCACTCGTAACAAACAAAGCGCACAACATCAAATACCAGTTTGCTTACAGTGAATTACAATTGGAACTCTTTTGACTCTTTCATAGCTCCTTAGGTGCTTTTTTTAGGGAAAACAAATCAATGTTTTAGCTTTTTCGTAAAAAAAAGTTATCATTAAACAGATGGTATTGATTTCCACGCGTCGGGAAGATGATGATGCCATGCACAAACTTAATTAAGCATAATAACTTCGCCGCTCTAAGCACCGCTTGGCGAAAAATATCGAAACTCGGCTTACAGTGATCAAAACACCACGTTTAGGATCTCTTTTTAAAGCTCTCAAAAGACTCTTCGTTCACTAATATAAATAACAGCTTAAAGTATTTTGCGAAGAACTTAAAACCATCAAACGTCTGCAGTGATTCCTCGCAGTTCCTATTGATAACAAGAACAAAGGAAAACTCTCGCAACTTCGCGGCTCAAGGCTCCTTAATTAGACAATTGTTCCTGTCTTTTGAATTCACATCTTGGTCTTCCTGCAAAGTTCTCACCTTTTCTCAACCGAGTAAAAACGAGCTAATTTCGCGGCTGCCGAAGTGAATGCCCAAAGGAATAAAGAGAGCCTTCAGGCAACAGAATCCAGCGGAGTCACCCATTTCTCAATGACACACTTAAATCGGCGTGAAGTTGTAATGGTCTGTAATAATATTTATGTTTTCCAGGGATTTAGCTGCTGTCTGTGTTATCGGGGTGTCCGTAATAGTGAGGTATCCGCAAGGTCAGAGTTAACTGTACTTTGAAGTGACAACCAAGTCAGCTCAGTCCAGTCTTAACCAAATGTAGTCACCTGCGAGGTTGGTAGTTTCCTATTGCATACTACATGACTTGTACTTTTCATAGCATATTATTATCACCACAAGATTTGCTGCATCATCCTACAAAATAAGCTTACAAAGGCTAAAGGCCATTTACATAATATCAAACACAAGGAAGAGTGTTTCATCCTATAAATTTTCCAGACACCAAGAGAAACAACTTACAGTCTGTTTCAGCAGTGACATTGTGAAGTTCCAGAAAATAAACATTCCTGCACATACAGTGCTATCAATAAATTTTGAAGTAGACGTCCCCACCGGGAAAGTAGGCGTAGCCTACTTTTTGAGCACCGAAGGTGCGAGCTTTATAGGGGGTCTGGGGGCATGCCCCCCCAGAAAATTTTGAAATTTAGATGCTTGGAAATGCTATTTTCAACGTTTTCCAGACAGTATTTGGGCCTTAAGAACAATCAAAATTACGACTACATGTATATTAACCATATTCTATGTTTATTACAAGCGTTCTTTTCCTCAAAATCTCAATCACTGGCTTTTAGAAAAGAGTGAAATGATAAATCTTCAAATGCTGATTCAAAAAAATACATTCAATGTTTTAAGTTCATGTTTTGGCACATGCGAAAGCCTGGGATCTAGTCCTGTGAAAATGTCCCAGGTGTTCCACGACCCTTCGATCACCTCGATCTGCTTCAACTTTTTATACTTCCACCGAAAGGTTAACACGTTTAAAACTCCTGAAATGTGTCTTTACTTAGACTCAGGCATTTGAGGGGGATGTTTTACAATTATTTTTATGGGATCTTTTCATTATTTTAAGCCAGTTTCTTGCTGGATCCTGTTCTCTGAAAATGTCGCAGGTGTTCCACGACCCCTTCGATCAATTTCCATCGCGCGTGGCAAAGGTAAACACGTTTAAAACTCCTGAAATGCGCCTTTATTTCGACTCAGACGTTTGAGGCGGATGTCTCACAATTATGTTTGTTGGATCTTTTCCTTATTTTAAGTTTCTTACCAAAATTAACAGTAAAGTGAGACGAAAGTAGCCGGCTGAAGATTGGCCGGTAGCCAGCTGTTTTGGCCGGCTACCGGCCCTTATTGACAGCACTGACATGGAGAATGAAAGATACAAATGTAATTCAAATATGTCCGTTGTATCAGAGAATTCAGACAACAAATGACAGAAACTAAGTTGGAAGCAAGTTACATTTTGGTACAAACTATACCACCATCAGACTAAGAATACGCATTTAAGTACGTTTGTGTGAGACCTAGTTCGTACCGAAATATAAGTTGCTTCCAACTTAGTATCTTGTTGTCTGAATTCTCTGACACAATGAACATACTCTGATTATCTTTCATTCTCTATGCATGTACTGAAAATTATACATTCCTCCTAGATTTTTTTTTAAAGACTGCCTACCTGTCTGGAGTTTCCGCTTTTGCTTCATAGTTACCACAGATTAACACAACAACACAAAACCTTCTTGTTTCTTTATTCATTTACCTCTGGGAAAGTGAAGGCCTGGACAGAATTGTCTGATGCAGTAACAATCTTCTTATTCTGTTAAAAGAAGACACAAACTTAATCATCAGCTATTTCACATAAATGGGCCAATAAGAGTCCACTCTAGCCTGATGTTGACTGTGAGACCATTCTGTGGAACCTTTAAACTAGCAAGCAACAAGCATTGAAACAGCAACAGACATTTTGTAAATTGAAATGAGGACAGATGATAAGGTTGCTTTGGGATGATCCGTATCAGCATCACTGATCCAAGATCACTCCGATCATGGTGAATCAAAGCAACCGACGAATCCTTGCCCAGAGTGGATTTCTCAGTTCCTTTGATGCACCATGATCCGAGTGCTCTTGGATCATTGATCCTGATCTGGATCATCCCTAAGGAACACACCCTTAGTAAAGCATAATTTACGTTTTTCAAATTTGACATCTTAAGAAAACGTGCTTTACATTAAAATGAAAGAACAGTAGGTAAAGTACAGAGTGTCAATGAAAGTTTTTGTTCTTACCATGCAATTCACCTATGTTAAAACAATTTATTGTCCTTCCTAGAACCCTTACATTATTTAACATAATTATATGACTGTCACTTTTAATCCACTTGAAGAAACAAAATTCTGACAGGGAAATTCCCTCACGACAAGGAACGAAATTTGATGCCAGATCACTCTCTCTGTCAAGTGTATATGTTGTGGTTTAATTTTCATTTTTTGTTCCTTTGTTTGTTTGTTTGTTGTTGGTTTTTTTTTTTTTTTGGTTGAAAATTTTTCAAACCAGTTTAATTTTTATTTCCCTTTTTCAGTATTCATAACCATAATTTTTACTGTGCCTTTCAAGATCATGCACTGTACAGACTCTGAACTTCAACCCAACTAACGATTTGCATATTTTACTGCTGTCAATCATTATTATTGCAGCAACAACTGGCTGACTGCAAAAAATACAGAAACCGACAAAGTGGATCCAAATCCGCCAATCATAGTGCACAAACATGACCTTTTGACCTAATTGAACCATGCTTAGAGGTCTGCTGTAGCGATTGATGGCAGTGAAAAGTGTAACGGTTGATTGAATCTTGAACTTCAGAATCTGCATGCTTATTGAAAGGTGCAGTTAACCGAAAAAAAAATTTTAAACTGCAACACATTTCCCCCTCCCCCCCCCCTTTTTATTTAACACTTTGACTGTGTGTTCTCACCTTCACTGCCAAAGCAGTTACATTATCTCCAGCTCTGACTGACTCAGGATCACTGTCATCAAAATCTTTGTAAATACGCACATCGCCATCAGAGCCACACGTCAAGAGATAACTGTATCAGAAGAACAAAAAAACATTTCCCCTTATTTAGGCAAACTGGCTACTTATAGGGCCCGGACACACTGGGCAAATTTTTGTTTATTTTGCGAAAAAAATCTGTTACCAGTTCCCTGAGACAAGAGCGCCCGGTGATTTTTAGATCTACCAAATTTTGTCAAGGCTTACCAAACTTCAAAGACCCCGTCGTCCTGCCTCGGAGCAGGACAAATTTTTGTCAGGTATGAAATCTAACAAATTTGTTAATTTACACGCCATGATTTGAAGGAAAATGTCAATCAAGAATATTTGATCTCTATTTTTAGTCGGAGTATTTCAGAAAATATAAAAAAATGCAAAAATATAAGGCAGCGTTCATAAAAATGTACACAACATAACGCAGTGAGTGGTGCAGGCCTGTCATTTCTATTATTATCACTAAAAGAATTCTTCGGGATATTACGCCTATGAAAATGAATTTCAAACCAAGAATTGCAAGGCCTAGGTAGGTTTCAATAATAAGGATGAGGCCCGCCGCCCTCTATTGACAAATCTGTTGTGGTACTTTAGAACCAGTTGCAGTCGAACAAGGTGAAGCCTCCACTGGCATAGTAGAAGTAGCAACTGCCTCTGCTGGAGTTGAACGAATTCTAGGAAGAAAAAAACTAGAATACAAGCAATAATATGCCGCGGCAACATATTCGATCGAAGCGGTTAAAAATCACCATAAGCCCATGACTCCTAAGATCTCATGTAACCTTTCCCGTGAACAGCAAGCAATGGTCTTTTATTCCGTGTGATTGACACTTGTGGTTAACAAATATTTTGCTGTGTCTCAGTGCACCCCACTTGACAAATTGAAAATTTGGCAGAGACAAATTTTGTCGAGATTTTTGGAAGGGCCAAACAAATTTTGTCAGATATCAGTCGCTAAAATTATATCATATAGCACCCACTGAAGTCATAATAATATATTTTTTTTATTATTTTTTCTCAGCATTCCTTGTCATTGATTACCACCAACTGATGAATTGGTTTCCTATTAACATAAAATACAGCCTGGATTTTTACTTGATGCATACAATCAATGACAATCAACAATCGGAATTCCGTCGATTCCCCATCGATTTTCATTGATCATTGATTGCTATTGATTGTCATCAATTATCGGTTTCAATGATCGGATAGTTTGCTAGGTTTTTGAACAAGTCAATTGCCGAGTAGCGGTCAAATCACTCAAATGCCATTAGAAAATACGATTACACAAACATCTGCTCAAATTTTTGATTGCGCGATCAACGGCGACAAACTGATCCCAATATATCGATCGATGCGGTCAACTTTGTCTCTAGACGCCCGGCTTGTTACGTCTTAATTTTTAAATGGAAGAAAAAGTCGGATTCATAAGATTTGTTCGAATTTTTCCGATTGTACTCAAATAAATTTTAAGCTTTATAATTATACTGTACGTGGATCGCACATCATGCAAGCGAACGCGGTCCCATTACACTAAAATCGCTGTACTTACTCGCCCTTTTCGTCGTAACACACATCCGTATGTCCTTCGCTATGAGCGAACCTCATAGGTTTGCGATCTACAGACATTTTTCGTTTTCCAGATGGGAAAATAGAAGACGAAACATGAATTGTTTTCCTTCGAATTATGGAAGTCTTGCCGCGTCGATCGTGCAACTTTCCCGCCAGTATGGTCCGAATGGCATTGTGGTATGTCTCATGCCCAGTTCTCTTCGGCCGCTTACGGCCGGTGCCTTCTAAAAAGCTGCTGGCGAAAAAAAGAGATCTTAGCAAGGAATTTGGAAGTATAACCACGAAACCACGAATGTTTCAGAGATAATAATGCAAAAAATGCCATTTTCAGGCGCGTAGGCAAGTGGGGAGGGGGGGGGGGGGGGTTGGGAGGGAAGGAGGTTCAGGGATGTGGTGGGTTCGTCCAGGAGGCCAATGGTTCGTCCCCGGGCTAACCTAGAAACCTCCCCCACGCCCTGCAAAGGTCTGGTTTTGGTGTTAGATCATCGCCAATATTTATTTTTTCATTAGCCATGGCAGTGTGCCAAAACTAATGAAGCAGTCGTAACAATTCAATGCAATACTAGATCCTTTTTTAACTCCGTGGGACGTTAAAGAACCCACTCACTGTTCGCAAAGAGTAGGGGACGTAGTTCCCGGTGTCGTGGTCTAGTCTTTGTGTTTACACTCCCATGGTTGGGTGGGTAAATGCTAGGAGATATTAGCTGCATAAGCTACTCTTAAAAAATCCGAGGGTAAATATAGGTGATGTGTGATGTGTGTCAAAGGCTGCAGTCCCTGACCGTGAAATCAGCCTTGCTCTTTTTTTAGATGATTTACTTTTCAAACAATACACAAGCTTGATTCTTTGAAAACACATCTCACCATTTTTTAACTCCATCTTGCCTAAGGTCAATCACAACAACAAATCTTAATTGAAATGCAGTCACGGATCGACTCATCGGTTCAGCGAAAAGAAACAAACAACGCTACTCTATTAACAAAATTTTCACTAAAAGGCTCGTTTTATTCAGAGAGCCTATCATGGAAGTTTTGGTCTTTTTTACCGCCCTATTATTTTTAGCCATAATTTTAACATTTACGTATCGAAATACAGTATAATCAGGGTCCAGTTGTTCAAAGCTCGATTAAGCTGATCCTGGTGCCTACTAATACAGAAGTATTTTAATTTTGTGCGGTTTATGACGATGCGGGAAAAGCAGATATTAGCAAATTGCAGACAGGCAAGTCTACTCAGGCCGCGGGGCTCCGCTCGCTCGATTAGCGCGATAAGGCCTGGGAACGAAGCTGTTCTTTCACAAGAAAGCCACTTACCACTTTTCTGAATGAGAACAAGAACTTGTTTGTATATATTAGAATTTAGGGAAATTATCTTGTGAATTTGTGTTGTAACGTATTTTATTCTGATTTCTTCCTTCAGTGTCACATAATTACGTAAATACACATTGACAAGAACTGTATGAAAATAGCCTCTGTTTAGAATTTTCAGAACTTGTGCTTTGGCTAATTCATTATCTCGTACCCAGATCTCCCATTCCGACTGAGATCTGGGTACGAGATTAGCTAATTCAAGCTACGGCTACTCCTGGACTGGCAGTTTTTCTGCATGTGATCCTATGGTTTTCGATCTTTGCCTTCTGAAAAGAAGGCGACACTGAGGTGGCTTCGGGCATAAAGATTTAAACTACAATAGAACCCCGTTAAAAAGGTCACCAATGTGTCCCAAAAAATTGGCCGTATTAACCCGTATTGAATACAATAAAATCTGCAATTCCACAGCGACAAACCAATGAGTGGTGCCGGATCACTTGTAGACCTGGATCAGCAAATTATCTCAAATACAAAATATTAACGGCAGACTGATCCCAACGGCGGAGGTGACGAGCTTGATAGAACAAACAACAAAAGCTAGAATAACCGAAATATATTTGTTTTTTAAACAAACAAATGTTTGCCCGATATTTCGGTTTGCAATACAAACCTTCCTCGGGGGCTGAACGAAAAGAAAAGTGAAAAACATAAAAGGATCGTTACAAAGAAGATTTAAAATATAAAATGCATGACAATGATTGGTTGTTTAGGACTAAGTTACAAGTGTGAGACATGTCATTGGCGTGTTTCGTCACGTCTATTTATACCAAGAGAGTGCAATGTTTTAGCTTTGTTGATTAAATGAGCTTCACGAGCCTTTCTAACTGAGTCACGTTTGCTGCGTATAAGTTCAAGCGGGATTAGTTGGACGTCGTTGATTGAGTGGCCAGGTTGGTTGAAATGTAGCGAGACAGTAGTAGGGTTGAGTAGTTGATGGTGATTCAGGATATATCTGCGATGCTCCCCGAAACGTTCATTAAGTTTGCGCTTTGTCTCCCCAATGTATTGGGAGTGGCATTTCTTACACTGGATTAAATAGATTAGGTTTTTTTAGGTATTAAAAGGGCAGGGTCAAATGACAAAGTATATCGCATTCGCATTTCCTGAACAACTCCGTATCTTTAATAATCAATGGAAATGTAGATGTACGGAATTGTACAAAATACTTGAACTTGGTAGTATCGACCGTCTTTGTTGCGAAGCACATTGACTTAATCGCTTCGTAATTTGCCTATTAAAAGCGGATGCTAGCGTCAAGATTTACTGTGTTTTCTTTGTCATATTTGTAATGAAAACAGGGAGGAGTGTTGCTTACTTTGTAAAGTAAATGGGTTGTTTGATCAGGGTAAATGACAGAGGTCAATGAAATTGACGGTTTTTTTTTTTTTTTTTTTTTTTTTTTTTTTTTAATGTAATGAAATTGACGTGTTACAGGCGTTTTGGTTTTCTAAATTTAGCGTGACTTCCCTCATTAACCGGGTGAAATTTTAAAGGATTGTACAGTTTGGGATTTCAAAATGTGGCCGTTGGCCGTATTAACGGGTGACCGTATTAACGAGGGTTTTTTGTATAAGAAATTGTATAGCCCTTTTGCCGGGCCAAAAAAAATTGGCCGTAATAACGAGGTGGCCGTAAGGCGGGATTCTACTGTACATACAAGACCCAAAAAATTGACTTGTAAACTTTTGCGGGGCATTTATTATGTATATCAATGTTAAGCCATCTGATAGGGAGGCGGGAGGGAGCCCGGACATACATTTATGCGAGGAATTGTCCTGTTTTCAGTTTCAATAGCCTTTTCTAAGGTTTGAGTTGTAAAAAGTAGCACTGATAACGTCTAATTTAGCCATTTGCTCTGCTGCAAAACTAATTTTAGTTGAAGGGCTTTCCAGACCGCTCAACTAACCACGATACTGTGATCATATAAAAACAAGCTTGTGCATTGTACAACTTTGAATTACTCCGATTGTTCGTACCGCGCTACACAGATCTAGAGTTACCTACCAGTGTGTTTGTGAGTAGATCTGAGGAATAGACATTTCAAGAGTTCTAGTTTTGCTAAAAATTTATTACTCCTTCGCCTTTGCAGACGAGTTACAACGACCCTGTATCCTCACACTGTTCAACGAGTGCCACGCAGCAAGCTTAGTGTTCTCCGAAGCTTTTCCTGCCGTTCTTCCGCTCAACAGCGCCCAACTTGTATCGTTTTAAGGTTACTGTATGCATTCGAGGGCGTCCTTCGTAAATTTTTTTCTGAGCGCGCTAATTTAAAATAAATCCTGGAAAACTATATATCACCGTTAAGGTTATAAAATGGAGAATTGTACATACAACTTTTTGAAAACCGTTTTTGTTTAGGTAGGATATAGGAGCGTGCAATCCTCCAAACGCAAAACTGACAGTGTTTGCCAAAAAAAAAAATTACGAGCCTTTTCGTTAACATTCAAACAAATTGTACTATATCAATAATGAGACAATAAGCTAACAAAGTGTGTGGGCTTAGCTTTTTCTATATTTCCATTGGTTCCTGAGAAAATCTGTTATGAAGCTCGAAAAATCAGTTAACATTTTTTTTGACTGTAACGCGCTGGGACGCTATAGAGAAAATATTAGCAATTTCGGAAAACTGAACCTCACACACTTTGGTGCATTGAAATGTGATAATTAAACAAAAGGGCCAAATTTCTTTCAAATCTGATAAATCCAGATACCCTATTTATTCGTTTGAATGGAGGAAATACGCAAAAAAGCCGTCGCACAACTCGAGTTTTGGGCACCGAAAGATTTCGGCACAGTTTACGCACCTTATTGAAGTAGAATGGAACACGGTGACTTTCAGTGGAACCCCCAAAAAGATATTCGTGACAAAGCAGTCCAGAAAGTTTGCGTTATAAAAAGGACCTTCCGATAACTAGTTCGGATGCTCTACCACTAAGCTACACGAGACTCGTGGGAGCTAAGGCCATTAGCTAGGTTCATACGACAAACTTGTTTGCTTAAGGGACGTCTTTCTTCTGAGCGGTTGTCACAACTTAATCAGATCTCTATTAAGTAATCTTGACTTTGACTGTATGCACGTCAGTTGCTAACTTAGCGAACCTAAACCTCGTATCTGTAAGTCTCTAAGCGCACAACCCGGAATGCACAGTGTCGTCACTGCTTAACCCTTTCGTTACCAAATGTTTTGGCCCGATTTGCCGAAACGGTGAAGAAAAACCCAGCCTGATAATGTAATATGCCTTTTAAAAGGTCTTGATGAGTGTAATTCATTCTTGAAATCAAGATAACTGAGGGAAGTCAGCTCTTTGATAGAAATGGCTTTTAAACATGAAAAATAAAAACTACAAAATTTCACTGATCGGCTCATGTGATAGGTATACAGTTGAACCTCTCCACAACGGCCACCTTGGGGACAGAAGAAAGTGGCCATTGTGGAGAGGTGGCCGTTATGGGGAGGTAGGGGTGTAATATGACATCTTTATTTCGGGAGGTACAACATGTCTATATATTGTGCCAAGTTCATGCTTACTGTGACCTATAATGGTTATCCAATCTTTAAAAATATATTAAAATAAAATACACAATAAAACGTAAATAATTTTTTGAATCAAAACGTGAACAAGGCGAAACGAGCAAGGTTCGCAACATTCGTTATAAGTATTGTAGACAATTTATGCTTACTGCAGCATATAAATGAAACTAGCAAAATACGTATATCATTAAAACATGATGTTCCTCCAACCAACTCGAAAATAACGTAAGAAAAAAATTAGACTACGAGCATGTTACGTTCTAAGTATGTTCTAAGAAAAGGTTCTTACGTATACAAAAAAAAACAATGTATTTACATTTAATCTTAAATGAATTGAAAGACTTGCCGCGATCAATCATCGACGCGCCATACGAATCAAATTTCGTGACCATTCTTGTCGTTTTCGTCAGTCGTTGAAAGAACTGGCCGTTGTCGAGAGGTTATTTTGGCAGTTGGGGACGCACTTTAGTGGCCGTTGCCGTTGTAGAGAAGTGGCCGTTGTAGAGAGGCTTAAACAAGAACTAATGTATGGACTGTCCGTCGGGACCAAAAAGAGTAGCCGCTGTAGAGAGGTGGCCGTTGTGGAGAGGTGGCCGTTAGAGGAGGTTCGACTGTACCTCCAAATTGTAGCTTATTTTGAAGCTTTTAATGCATAGAACACTCTGAGATATGTGAGAGTCTGTAAATGCATTAAATGAGAGTATTCAAGAAATCATAGGGGTGGTAGACCACATCATAGATACGAGAAGGGACCATTTTTTCCTTTGAAATACAAAGATCTTTCCAAGACCAATTTGCTTACAAAATTTCACTGTAATTGAGCAAATACTGACCAAGTTATGAGTTGAGGACCCACTAAAGTGGGTCTCGGGCAGGAAAGGGTTAAAGGGTGCGAGTTTTGTGGTAAAACTTTGTAGATGACAAAGATCTTTAACGTTATATAAAGAAAGGAAGGTGTGAAATTACATAACAATAAAATGAGATGGAGTAAACCTTTGGCTGGCTACCGATCAATGAAAGTACAGGTAACCTCACTGTACTAAATTCGTGCTTTAATGCCGGAAAACTAGCCGGACAACTTAAACTAGAAACTTACACACTAATAAGTGTACTGAAGAGATCTGCGGTCACATACACGGCCAGATAAGATTGACAGTCCCGAGAGCTAATGGGACATTTCAGGACAATACTGCTAGGCTCTTAAACAGCCTCCCAGAAATTAACGTTGCTTAGGCTGTCAAAGCTTGATTTACTTTAGAAACAAAGTTGTTACCCTACTGTAAAATAGATCGAACCTTTTTAACCTGTTTTAGATAGAAACATTTTTTTTCTTTTTTCTTTTCTTTTTCCTTTACTGTGCTTATCTATTTCTTCATCACAATGTAAATACTTCTTTATTATTTTATTGTTATTGTTATCTGAAAAAAAAAATATGTACATTACTGCATCATGAAGTGTTTTTTCACGCAAGAAGTTTTCCAACAGTATATATAATTCTTCCTGTGACCAGCTCTCTTCTGGAAAAATCCAGTAAAGAATACTAAATATGCAATTCGTTCTTTACACTGCAATATGTATTCGTTTACAGAAACTAAAGCTAAGAAAAGATGAAATTATCATCTTGTCTATGCCCATGAACATATGTGTGCGTTCAGTCATATCTTTCTACCAAGTTGACATGTCGTATATTTATTGTGCCTGCAGTCAAGTTTGTGTGTTTGAAAATGTGCGTGCAGTCAAGTTTGCGTGTTTGAAAATGTGCGTGTAGTCAAGTTTGTGTGTTTGACAACCAACCCACAAAATTATCTTACGAATGAAAACAATTGGATCATTTAACATCAGTATTTGTTCCTCTTTAGAGCGTTATCGTCATCAAAAATCGATTACATGATTAAAACGTTTACTTTAAAATAAGATTCGATTTATTAGTAAGAAGCCCACTTCCTTCCTAATCAGATTCAAAGGAAATTTAATTAGGAGCGTGAGATTAAAAAAACATATGTTATTTTAAACTCAAATTTGGAAGGAATTCGTTTAAAATTTCTTTAGTTACAGCTGCTGGTAATCGACCCTAACTTTTTTCCAGCTTCCCATTCAGTCGTTTTTAGGGTGTTTTCTCACCAGGGTACTTGCGGAAGGAGGTAATACGAGTCCCCCAAAAAACGACTGCGTGGGAGGCCATTTTCTTTTTTCTGAAGGTGTAGCTTTGTTTTCGCATTTATGTGTACATACTTGAGGAGTGAAAATAAATTAAAGTTGGTTAAGAGCTGACTGACTCCAAATATAACGCGGATCACTTAAATGAAAGTTTTTGAATAAAATCGTTTATTATGTTGTATAAAGTAGCTTCACTTTTCAGTCTGGGTAAATATGAAGCCACATCAGAGTTAATGAGTGGAAATTTTCTTGGAGTCTGTGGCGCCAAATAAAATCTAAGGTGTGGCCATGTAAATGGCAGTTGCCAGTGGTGTTGTTTATTATGCTGTACAAGATGATTCTAACTTTTGAGTCTGAGGATAAAATCCTAAAATGTGACCATTCATATGAAAGCTACTGAGCTGTACTTTCCTGTGGTGCTGGTTCTAACTTTTGAGTCTCATAATATATCTTTTCGTGTGTAAGATCACCCGCGCTACACGAGGTTGGGTACCTAGCTGTTAACGGTTTCAACCTTGAACAAAAGGATGCGTGGGCTTTTTTTTCTTTGTTTTGAACTTCTCAGGGGAAGGGTTTAAAGGAACAGTTCGATTCCGTGCGATAAGCAATTACCGATTATTTATCACTAACTAAACTCAGATAAAGCTTCGCATTTGTTGAGCCTTATTTCCTATGTGTTTATCTCAATGGAGCATCGGTGGCAAAGTAAATAGTAACTCGATTAAGGAAATAACGCTAATAGCGTCTTCACAAACCGTATCCGCTCGCGCCGTTAAACGGCGTTTAACGGAACAATGGTCACTCGGATCATTTTTCACACGCGAGTATTATAAAAACGACCAATCTGCTCGAGGTTCCACTGTTCCATTTACGTCGAGATAAGCTAAGAGCTAAGCAAGTTTTGTCATCTGCTGTTACAAGCATACTAAGAATGAACGCCAAGGTTCTTAGAGGTTTTCTTTTTGCTTTCCTTTTGCTGACATGTTTGATCAGCATGAGTGAGAGCTATATGCCGGGTAACATCACGGGCAGACGCTCTGCTACTGAGCAGGTCAGTGAAGAAAGCTTCATTCATGTACAGCCAAAGCTTAATCTGGTTTTATTTCTGCAACACAAAACAACGCGGAGTATTGCTATTCAAAGAATATTTGGTTTATCAACAGAGTTGATAACTAAAGGTAAATTGGCCACCGTAAAGAGATTCGAGTGCTGTCGTTTCGAGCCTTAGCCCTTTGTCAGAGTGAATCGATCTGACTAACGGCTAACGCTCGAATCGTCAGCACTCGAATCTCTTTACGGTGGCCAATTTACCTTTAGTTATCAGCTCTGTTGATAAACCAAACATTCGTTTCTCCTCCCCACCGATGCATCCCCTTACTGGCTATTCAGCCTGGATAGGTGATGCAAGCACCAATTTCGCAAAGCACTAACGTTTAATTCTTCTGTTTTTCTTACAAGGTGTCCGAGGACGACAATGGCTCGCCTCTTTCGGCCGGATCAAGTATTCTTCAGCGGCTGGCTCGACAGGTATAAAGAGTTAACGATGAAAATCAATAGCTCATGTAAAATTACTTGACTTATTTCCGTTACCCCAAGAGGGAAAATGGGTCGAAAACTCATGTGAAGTTAGGCGCTGCATGCAAAATATCTTTAAAGCGAATGCAAGCCCAGGGACTTAATGTTGCGTTGAGTTTGCCAGATTGGAGGTAAACTTGGGCTTCCAACCGTTACCTGGCATTTGCATAGAGAGATTTATAATTGTGTTCACGGCAAAATGCAAACGGCAGAAATGAACACATGTATACCAAATGACCATGTTTACCTTTCATTTTCCGCACACTGCGATCACTTACTGTTTCTGGGAAGCCAGGGTAACTTGATTCGATAAAAAATCGTCTCGATATGAAAGGTACTCGATATGCCTCAGTAAAATCATTGAGTTGTTTTGCGTTAGCGTCGAATCAAAGGCCAGAATTGTATGTTTTGCATTGTCGTTATCTATGTATTAGTTTTTTTTTTCTCAAGAAAAAACCCCCCGCAAATCTCACGTTTGCCGTTAACGGGATTCTAAATCTCTCAACCCCCCACCCCCGTCCTCCACCTCCCTAGGAATTACTGCCACTAGCAGCTAACCGTAACGGTCCATGGGCGGTTCTTTCAACACAGAAGGATTGGTTCACTGAGTCACTGCATTGTTGTCACTGTCATTTTTTTTAACGATTGCTATCAATTGCTATCAAAAACTGAATCGATGATCCATCTTGTTATGTCTACATCGATTCTTTGCAGTCATGTTTCAAGAGTATAGACATTTTATACATTTTTCTGCATAATCTGAAGATGGTGTTGCCATTGTTTAGTACGAGACAGCAGTTCATCATTAGTGTTTTCCCGATTTATGCACCCATTTAACATTATCCGACGAAATCGCGCTGAATACCGCCTGATAGGGAAATTTAGCAACGTGAGGGATATGATGAGGGATATACGCTCTTAACTTCATTCTCTCTATCTTTACTGTCCGGTGCGCTTACCAGGGGCATGTTTCTCAAAAGACCTGGTAACTTATCGGACCAGATAAGTATATTTTTAAATATTTTTTCGCCGATTACACAGTTTTTACAGACATGGTTCTTGGCCAATGTTTTAATAACATTAGAAGATTTTTAAAATTTATATTTAAAGCGAACAAAAATTGACTTCTGTTAAGAAACATATATCACCAAAGACACTTACCTGCTAACCGGGCCGGTAAGTTACCGAGACTTTCTAGAAATGGGCCCCAGGCACAGGGCATTCTTAACACTGATCCAGCGTCCCTATTGACCATTTCACGCCACCGCCATAATGCAAAGCCACGCACACAGAATCGCTAAATTGCGCGCGTGTTCATATAGCTTCTTCATAGTTGATATTTATGGTTGCAGGGCAAGAGAGATGACCTCTGTGATAAATGCAAACTACTCAACTGCTGAGGACTACTGCTGGTCAACGTGGCTTCTGGATAAGAAAAGATTAACGGCCCGATAATATACACTGTAGCCTTAACTTATTTAGTTCTCAAAGTTTTAATTGTTGAGATAAGCATGAAAAGCATAATCAGAAGAGTGTCGTTATTGAGATTGTAACCTACGGCATTTTATTAAAAGCGCTGAATAAAATAAAACACATCATACAATACGAAATTTTGAGTGCCGGTCTGTGACTTTTGACCCTGTAACCCCTAATATCAAAGAACAAATTCTCCTATGTTGTACCCATTCTTTTTTTCAGTTATAACGTACTGGGGAGAACAGTTATCTAATATCAAGAAATTTCACCTTGAGTGATCGTATCCTTAATTCTCATGACCTAAGAGATTGTGTAATTAGCAAATATACCATGGCCGCTATGCCAATCAATTCCCTGGAATTGCATTATACAATGATCCAGTTTTTAATAAGCTTAACAAGCCCAAGAAGCGGATGGGAAATAAAAGTGGTGTTGTCAATAGAGTCTCGCTATTTCTCTATTCCTCAGTTGTTTTTCGTGTGCAGAGGAAGAAAGTTGTGTGGACGAAAATAGGAATGGAATTGTTGAATACTGCAAATGAGGAGGAGGAATAGAGAAATCGCGAACCTGAGCATTCCTGTACTGACGTCACAGCCCTAATATCCCCAGACTCCCGTCTTGCGCGGTACGATAGCCAAAGGGAAGTGGAATCTGACGCCTTTATACGCCTCAAATACGGGGAAGAAAAATTGATAAGGATTTTGTTTTCCGATTTTCATACGAGGACAACATTGACCTTTGATCGAGCGATTAAAAAAAGTTCTGTCGTATTCGCTTTAAAACTTTTAGTTTACACTTTTGGCTGTTGGTTTCACGTTCGCAAACAAAACGAAATGTGATAAAAAAATTTTAAAAATAATTCAGTTATCTTGGTTTAAAAGTTCTAACAATGTTCACTGGACACGCTTTCTGCATCCCTTTGTAATGACAAGGGCCCAGATTTGTTGGTTACAAGTGTAAATAGTTTATTAAATTGGCTCCAGAACGCACCCAAGCCAAGTCCGTGATTGACCTAATTTGCAAGCGGCTTGTTCGTGTAGAAGATTGAACATGAAGTTTACGACACTTTTCTTATGTGTATCGAGAATTCATTTTTTTTTTCTTCATTAACACGTGTTTATTCTCAACCTATTTAAGAGTGAAGAATAAACCGCAAAGGACTGCGAACGAAACTGCCGCTAGTACACGCAGGTTTTAACAGACAGTTTAGACAGGCAAACAAACATGTGGTAGATATATAAAGAAAAAAAAAAACATTTCATGACTGTAAAAAAGCTACGCGTCGCCGTAACAGTAAAGTGTGAGGGAGCAAAGCACAAACATCTCTCGATCAGCCATGTTTTCAACCCCGAAAATCACTCAGCTGGGAAATATACCCCCTTGAATTCCCCGAACAGCCTCATGCCCAGGCCTAATTGCACTTATCGAAAAATCCAAGCGGCCTGTCTGAGGCTTAAAGTGCACCTAACCCCAAAATTTTTTTTTTCGCTTAAATAAATCTTTGCACCTGTTTGAAACGCATTGCGCTATTTGGCGCCTTTTTTCAACCAAATCTTGACTTTTTATAGGCTGTAAAAGTTACGAAATCTAGCCATCATCTGTCCCATGACCGAGCTAGTAAGGGGCATGGGTCTATTCCTTACATGACGTCACAAACTGCTTTGCATGCATTTTTACAAAGACTTAAGACAATGCAAATCAGTTTGTGACGTTAAGTAAGAATAGACCCATGCCCCTTACTAGCTCGGTCATGGGACAGACGATGGCTACATTTCGTAATTTTTACAACTTTTAAAAATTCAAGATTTGGTTGAAAAAGGCGCCAAATAGTTAAGAATTGGTTCATGCTTAGCGTGCGTATATCGAGTTATGGATGCACGCGGGAAGTTTGGAGAGCACGAGAGAAGCGTAAGAGTTGCTCGAGGCGTAGCCGAGAGCAACTCTAGCTTCTTGAGTGCTCTCCAAACTTTCCAAGTGCATCCATAACTCGATATACTCACAGCTAAAAACATGAACCAATTCTTTTATAACATAGTGAAAATAACGTAAACGATTCCTGGAAAACAGGTTTTGTTCCTGATTAATTTCAAAATTCTCTGAAAAAAAAAGGTGAAAGTGGTGTCTCATATCGGTTTAATCTTAACGTTTCATTAACTTCATATAAATATACCTTTATTATGATGTTGTCTCTCTGTAAAAAGTTTTTTATAACATAGCGCGCGCATGCTTCCTTCACCTGACTTGCACACGTCATCGGATGGACGCACGGCCGTGCGTATGTTGAGAAATGTACCATGATGACGCCAACAGAAATTAGATTAGGATGCGCTTGCGCTATGTTATAATGCAATATGTTTTGAACAGGTGCAAAGATTTATTTAAGCGAAAAAAAATTTTGGGGTTAGGTGCACTTTAACGGCTCAACGGATGAGGTTAGGTTCGGCCACGCACCGAGTGCAACTGGAAACGAGTCTTTGCGTTTACGTAATTAATCTAATTCACTATATTGAGAGGGCCTCAATGGGGTTAACTGTCAGCCGTCAAACAGCCAAAAAATTTAACCGTCAACTGTCAAAAAGGGCAACCTTTACCGTCAACCGTCAAAAAGGCGCAGTTATTATTAGCCGTCAAACGGTTTCAAGGTCTTTTAAATATCACTATTTCAGCTGCTCATCCTGGATTTCTGGCTCTCAAAGAATCGTTTCAACTGGTAAGCCAGTTTCCAAGTTCCCAAATACAGTCAACTCTCTCATTATTAGCGACCACTTCTCGTAAGCGACCACTTCGTAAACAACCGTTTTGTTTCTCAGTTAAATACTGTTTCAAGAGCTCTCTCGTAAGCAACCACCACTCAAATTTCTTAAGGGACCGCGACCACTTTTTAGGCCAGAAATTACACATACTCTTTTGTTTTCTGTTTCTGGTAAGCGACCACCCAACATAACCGTTAGTAAATCATCACTCAGAAGTGACAAAAATTTAATTTTGATGACGATTCCCCGGACTGCTGACAGATAATAACAGTTTACAGACAGAGAAGATGGTAGGTAAACGGGAATTATTACAGTGATTTGTTCCAAAATGTTATACTAAGTTTCATCAGAAGAATGAATAGATGTGAAAAAAGCAAATAAATTAATTTCTATTTGCCTAATTTTAGCTGCTAAGGTAATATTTTTATGTAATTAATTAATCAATCCAGTATTAGGCTTAGTTTGTTGATCTTTCCCGTAAGCGACCACCTCCCGTAAGCGACCACTTTGTCGTGCACCAAGGGTGGTCGCTTACGAGAGAGTTGACTGTATGCTCACTTTACGGTCTTTTCCACGTAATTTGCGTTTAAACTGACACCGCAACTACCTTCCTTCTGGAAGTACTTCCGGTTTCAAAAAATTAATAATATATTACATTGATATAACGTGTTTCTGACCACAAAACAGCCTCCAGAATTGTTAATATTAAAATAAACAATAGTAATGTTAAAAAAACACAAAGTTAATATTGACTTTAACTCATGGAAGAAATTTCCCCTTGATATCCATGAACCGTGCAGAAGCCTAGACTGCAAGCCGTCCCTTTCTGGATATTCAAGAGGTCGCGCGAAATAGCCGAGGGCGAAAACACTGCCGGTCAGTGATTGTTTGAAAATGAAAACTTGATTCTTTGAAAATATAATGTTGATTAACGTAAATACTCAAATTTTGGATTTTTACTCGGGCCGTAAGGCGGCACGAGTTAAGGTTTCGGTAGCATTATCAAATTCTTTTTTATTTCTTGGGTCGCAATGGGCCGAGAGATAAGACTTCGGGCCATGAGTTATTTTTCTCGGTCTCGTTTTTTGTACTCGGGTGCTACGAGTAAAGTTTTCGGTCGCGTTATCAAATTCTTCGCGTTCTTTGTACCCGGGCCGTGAGGCGCCGAGTTAAGTAATCGGGGAAGGGGAGGGGAGGGTCCCGAACTTCCTCATTTTTTTCGCTTCCTTAGCTCCTCCTCCCTTTCCCCGATGTATTCTGCGAGTCACTATTCTTTCGAATCAAAACATTTGGCTTCGGTTGTGAAGCGTTCGTGAACGTTTCCCTTAGCGCAGAGAGGGTTCTGGAGTCGTTAGAACAAAAAGGTGAAGGCAATGATACTTATGTCGAGTGGCGAAGAAAGCGAAAACGTAAGGATTTAAACCGGTGGATAAAGCATAAGAGAAGAGGAGGTAGCTTGAACATGGTGCATTCCGTTTCGTCTGATTAGCGAGGGTGACAGTTGTGCAAGAAATCATGAACCTTTGGAAGGTTTGTCGCACGAGCAGCACGCGCATGAATTTAACTCCGCAAGATGTAGATGGTGAGCTTCGAAAACGCGAATGCGAAATCGAAACAGAAAAGTATAGTGAGGTTTTGCAGCTTTCTTCGGGACCCTCGCAAGAGGCTGCAGAATGCTCAGAAAATTCAAAGAATTCCAAACATTAGAATGCAGACCTCACCGCAAGCAACGCGAATGTATTACAGAAGAAGAATAGCCATGTCGAATCGAACGATCGATTTGCAAGTGCACGCTGAGGAAGAGGGGAAAGAGAGACAGTTTCTGACTTAGTGAACGCTTGGAATAGCAGAGGTGCTCGATGTTTAGTTGAATACGATCCATTAACCCGTTTTAACTTTCAAAGGTCATCTTAAAGAAATGACGAAATCCACGTTTGAGAAAACTGCCGCTCTTTAGCTTTTATTTTAATGTCCACGCCTTAGGTTTTCATCCAGAGACTTACAAGTTCGAACTTCGCATAATAAACATCAAAATAGCCCCAAAAGAAAGTACCGCTGAATAGCTTTGATTTGGGTGACCACAATAAGACTTAATTTTCCAATTTGACTTATAAAGATGTAATCGGTGACGCGATCGCTATCGTGTCACACTCAGTTCTGCAATGACAATTCTTGTGTTTGATTCCTCCGCCGGAAAAATCCTGAACCTTCATGGGTTATCGCGCGGAGCCTTTTTATTACGAAACGCGAAACAAGCCGGCACGTTCCTAAGGACGGGCTATTATTTTTCTGGAGGGGTGGGGGGGGGGGGGGTATGAGAAATATTGAAAAAAAAAAACCAACAAATCTGGGCTCTTGTTATTACAAAGGGATGCAGAAAGCGTGTCTATTGAACATTGTTAAAACTTTTAAACCAAGATTACTGAATTAATTTTTAATTTTTTTTATCACATTTCGTTTTGTTTGCGAGCGCGAAACCAACAGCCAAGTGTTAAATCGTATACGACAGAATTTTATATATTTGCTTGATCAAATGTCTATTTTATACTCGTATGAAAATCGGAAAACAAAATCCTTATCAATTTTTCTTCCCCGTGTTTGAGGCGTATGAAGGCGTCAGATTTCACTTCCGTTAGGCTTCAGTACCTCTCAAGACGGGAGACTGGGGATATTAGGACTGCACTTTCTTTATTCCTCTATTGTTTCATTTAGTGAGTATTCAACAATTCCATTCATATTTTAGTCCGAACAGTTTTCTTCCTCTGCACACGAGAAACACAACTGAGGAATAGAGAAATTGCAAGACTCTATTGACAACACCCCTTTTATTCCCCATCCTCTTCTTGGGCTTGTTAAGCTTATCAAAAACTAGATCATTGTATAATGCAATTCCAGGGAATTGATTGGCATAGCGGCCATGGTATATGAGCCATTATACCATGCCCGAGGAAAAAGCGACCATTAAGTTGTCTTCTCGGTATTCTTGAAATGCAAAGTCAGCAAGGTCCAACAATATTTCTTGATTGTTTTAAAAAAAACCACTATTCCACAAGGGCTTGTTGGATATATGAGATCGATTATAGCCAATTCGACGTTGGCTATCTATCATCTTATATCCAACGCGCGTTCGTGGAATAATTGCTAATTTCTCAACCTCCTGGGTCATGAGAATTAAGGATATGATCACTCAAGTTGAATTTTCTTAATTATTTGATAACTTCTGCCCAGTACGTTATAAGAAAAGAATGGGGACAACATAGGAGAATTTGTTCTTTGATATTAGGGGTTACAGAGTCAAAAGTCACAGACCGGCACTCAAAATTTCGTACTGTATGATGCGTTTTGTTTTATTCAGCAGTTTTAGTAAAATGCCGTAGGTTACAATCTCAATAACGACACTCGTCTGATTATGCTCTTTATGCTTATTTCAACAATTTAAACTTTGAGAACTAAATAAGTTAAGGCTACAGTGTATATTATAGGGCCGTTAATCTTTTCTTATCCAGCATTCTGATACGTGTGAAGCCAATATGACCATCAGTTGTCCTCAACAGTCGAGTTGTTTGCATGTATCACAGAAGTCCTGTCCCTGGCCCTGCAACCATAAAAAATCAACTATGAAAAAGCTATATGAACGCGGGCAATTTAGCGATTTTGTGTGCGTGGCTTTGTATTATGGTGGTGGCGTGAAATGGTCAATAGGGACGCTGGATCAGTGTTAAGAATGTCCCGTGCCTGGGGCCCATTTCTCGAAAGTCTCGGTAACTTACCGGCCCGGTAAGGAGGTAAGTGTCTTTGACAAGAGATCAATGTTTCTTAAGAGAAGTCAATTTTTGTTCGCTTTGAATACTAAATTTTAAAAATCTTCTAATGTTATGAAAACGTTGGCCAAGAACCATGTCTGTAATCACTGTGTAATCTGCGAAAAAATCGGGTTGCAGTAATTAGAGAGATTTCGAATCGCGTTTACGGCAAACGTGAGATTTGTGTTGTTTTTTTTTTCTTAAAAAAAAGACATAGATAAGAATAGTGCAAAACATACAATTCCGGCCTTTGATTCGATGCTAACGCAAAGCTACTCAATTGTTTTTTATAAAAATAATGGCTGTAATCACTGTAAAATCGGCGAAAAAAACGTTGAAATGTATACTTATTGGGCCCGATAAGTTACCAAGTCGTTTAAGAAACGCGCCCCCGGTAAGTTACCGGGACTTTCGAGAAACGGGCCCCTGTACGCGCACCGGACAATGAAGACAGGATGAAGTTAAGAGCGCATATCCCTCACGGTCATCAAGAGAAAACAAGGGGACATGGAGGAAAGCCAGGCGCGTGGGCTGGGATATGTGAATTTCACTTGATTTATTTTAGACATCGTGAAAACGAAAGTCGGTTTTCCGGGACGTCCGCAAACGGTCCATGTGACGTCCCGGGAAGTCATCGAAGCGTGTCAACGTCACATTGTGTAATGGCGGCTGTTGAATATTATATTCAGTATGGTTTTCCTAAGTATAACTATATGGAGGGTTGGGTGAATATATGGTACCTTAACATGAAGTAACATGAGGTACTTGCATCATCGAGCCTTTCAGTGCACGAGGCACAAGATGAGTCGAGGAAACGTCATGTACAGCGGTCTTTTCTCACTTCATTTACAACGACTACTAATGGCATCTTGTTTTACAAAGATTCCTACTTTCATAGCAAGGTAAGGAACAAGAGAACAAACCTGCCTCATTTCCTTCTGTTCGGTAAATTATCAATCAAATCTCCCTATACGTTCCCATTAAAAATGTCTACATGCCCCGCCCCACCCCAGAGGATAGAGGACACATTGTAATTGTAACACTGCCCAAATATGGTCATGGTGCACTTTACTGCAAACTAGAGATTTGCGGGGTTCTTTTTCTTTTTCTTGAAAAAAAACTAAAACGTAGATAAGAATAGTGAAAAATATACAATTCTGGCCTTTGATTCGATGCTAACGCAAAACTACTCAATTTTACTGAGGAATATCGAGTACCTTTCATATCGAGACGATTTTTAATCGAATCAAGTTACCATGGTTTCCCAGAAAAAGAGAGTGATCGCAGTGTGCGGCAAATGCAGGGCAAACCTAGTCATTTGGTATACACGTGTTCATTTTTGCCGTTTGCAGTTTGTCGTGAAGGTAATTATAAATCTCTCTAACGAAATGCCAGGTAAAAACCGCCTAATTTTACATGAGTTTTCGGCCCATTTTCCCCTTGGGGTAACGGAAATAAGTCAAGCAATTTTACATGAGCTATTGATTTTCATCGTTAACTCTTTATACCTGTCGAGCCAGCCGCTGAAGAATACTTGATCCGGCCGAAAGAGGCGAGCCATTGTCGTTGTCGGACACCTTGTAAGAAAAACAGAAGAATTAAACGTTAGTGCTTTGCGAAATTGGTGCTTGCATCACCTATCCAGGCTGAATAGCCAGTAAGGGGATGCATCGGTGGGGAAGAGAAACGAATGTTTGGTTTATCAACAGAGCTGATAACTAAAGGTAAATTGGCCACCGTAAAGAGATTCGAGTGCTGACGGGTCGAGCGTAAGCTGTTAGTCAGATCGATTCGCTCTGACGAAGGGCTAAGGCTCGAAACGACAGCACTCGAACCTCTTTACGGTGGCCAATTCACCTTTAGTTATCAACTCTGTTGATAAACCAAATATTCTTTGAATAGCAATACTCCGCGTTGTTTTGTGTTGCAGAAATAAAACCAAATTAAGGTTTGGCTGTACATGAATGAAGCTTTCTTCACTGACCTGCTCAGTAGCAGAGCGTCTGCCTATGTTATTCATACCAAAGCTCTCACTCATGCTGATCAAACATGTCAGCAAAAGGAAAGCAAAAAGAAAACCTCGAACCTTGGCGTTCATTCTTAGTATGCTTGTAACAGCAGATGACAAAACTTGCTTAGCTTTTAGCCGCTTATCTCGACGTAAATGGAACAGTGGAACCCCGAGCAGATTGGTCGTTATTATAATGCTCGTTTGTGAAACTAGATACGAGCGACCATTGTTCTGTTAAACGCCGTTTAACGGCGCGAGCGGATACGTTTGTGAAGACGCTATTAGCGTTATTTGCTGAATGGAGTTACTATTTGCATCACGACCGATGCTTCATTGAGATAAACAGATAGGAAGCTTTATGTGAGTTTAGTAAGAGATAAATTATCCCTAATTGCTAATCGCACAGAATCGAACTGCTCTTTTAAACCCTTCTCCGAAGAAGTTCACAACCCAAGAAAAATAATCCATGCATCCTTTTGTTCAAGGTTGAAACCATTAACAGGTACCCAGCCTCGTACAGAGCGCGCGATCGTACACAAGAAAAGATATTATCCACAGACTCAAAAGTTAGAAACACCTTGTACAGCATAATAACCAGCACCACAGGAAAGTACAGTTCAGTAGCTTTCTTTTGAATGGTCACACTTCAGGATTTTATCCTCAAACTCAAAAGGTAGCACCTCCTTCGGCAACTTCCATTTGGATGGTCACACCTTAGATTTTATCCGGCGCCACAGACTCTAGACACCTAACTGTCTCTGTCTTGGTTAGCAAAAAACTTTCCGCTGATTAACTCTGATATGACTTCATATTTATTTAGACTGAAAAGTGAAGCTACCTTATACAACATAATAAACCCGGGAATAAACGATTTCATTCAAAAGCTTTCATTTAAGTGATCCGTATTTGGAGTCAGTCAGCTTCTAACCAACTTTAATTTATTTTCACTCCTCAAGTATGTACGCATAAATGCGAAGACAAAGCTACATCTTCAGAAAAAAAGTAGTTTCCTACGCAGTTGTTTTTAGGTGACTCGTATTACCTCCTCCCGCTAGGACCTACAACGAAAATACCCTAAAAACGACTGAATGGGAAGCTGGAAAAAAGTTAAGGTCCATTACCAACCGCTGTAACTAAAGAAATTTAAAACGATGTCCTTAGTTCCAATTTTGAGTTTAAAATAACATATGATTTTTTAATCTCAAGCTCCTAATTTAAGCTTCCATCGAGTCTGATGAGGAAGGAAGTGGGCTTCTTACTGATAAATCGAATATTTTTCTTAAAGTAAACGTTTCAATCATTTATTCAATTCTTGATGATGATAACGCACTAAAGAGGAACAAATATTGATGTTAAATGATCCAATTGTTTCGAATTCATCCGTAAGATAATTGTGTGGGCTGATTTTCAAACACACAAACTTGACTGCACGCCCAATATACGAAATGTTAACTTGGTAGAAAGATATGACTGAACGCACGCATATGTTCATGGGCATAGACAAGATGATAATTTCATCTTTTCTTAGTTTTAATTTTGTAAACGAATACATATTGCAGTGTAAAGAATGAATTGCATATTTAGTATTCTATACTGGAATTTTTTCAGAAGACAGCTAGTCATAGGAAGAATTATATATACTGTAATGTACATTTTTTTTTGTCAGATAAAAATAACAATAAAATAATGAAGAAGTATTTGCATTGTGCTAAAGAAATCGACTGAAGCACAGTAAAGATAAAAGAAAAAAAAAAGAAAAATAATGTTTCTATTTAAGACAGGTTAAAAAGGTTCGATCTATTTTACGGTAGGGTAACAACTTTGTTTCTCAAGTAAATCAAGCTTTGACAGCCTAAGCAACGGTAATTTCGATTCTGGGAAACTGTTTAAGAGCCTAGCAGTATTGTCTTGAAACATCCCATTAGCTCTCGGGATCGTCAATCTTGTCTGGCCGTGTATGTCATTGTAGGTCTCTTGCACTTATTCGCTTTGATTTGTAGCTTTCAAAAGGTGATTCGGACGCTCGCATTTAGAGTTCGTGAAAAATTCGACAATTCATTTTATTTGAAAATTCTTGGTATAGTTTGATAGCCAGCTCTATAAGTTTTATTTTGATATAGGGGTTTAAGTATCTACAGTTTAAACCGGACGCGCTACATCGCTTAGACACGAGACACCTCAAAGGTATACTGTAACCTTAACTGATTCAGAACCACATTGAGCAGGAAATTCTTCCTCAATACTGAATGTAATTACTGCTTTCTTGGGCTTCATCAATTAGATCTTGTCTGACAAAAGAGGACAACGGTTTCTGTCCTTTCTCGTGCTGTTGTCCCCTCTGCTCCATGTACATCATTGTTCAATGAAATTTCTTTTTCTTTTTTTATTTTCAATTTCAATTTCTTCCTCAATAATGCAATTACTGCTTTCTTGGGCTTCATCAATTAGATCTTTTTTGACAAAAGAGGTTATCAGGTCTGTCCTTTACCATGTTGTGTCCCTTTTGCTCCTTGTACATCATTGTTCAATGATGACCCTGTTTACTTCAATTTCTTTCTTTTCTCTTTCCGTGCCTTTTTTTTTTCGCTTCTTCTCGGGAATTACTTTCACCGTCCCTTCCATTACGTATTTGTCTACGGCAATTGCTTTGAGTGCGGAGATTCTAGTAAGCTCCATTTCTATTTTACCGAATGGTGTGGTATGTCAGTTCAAGTTCTTCTTCATCATCATCATCATCATCATCATCATCATCATCATCATCATCATCATCATCATCATCATCATCTCGCCTAGTGTCTGCTTGCTAAGGAAGATTTTTTGGAATCCCTAGTGCATTATTGTACATTGACTACAATGCTGCAAAGCCAATAATAACCCGAGGGTCAGTCACATTCAATGAAGGTGAGAAATGTTACAAAATGGGAGTAAGTTCCTTTTTAACCGATAAATATAAGAAAAAATATTTGAAAAGTCAAAAGTCCTCTTTAGTTCAGTTTAATGTTCCTTTATTTCACATTTGAACATCCTTTTGATTTACATGTTTGTTGAAACAATTGAAAATTTGAGCCTAAAATTATTAATGTGTCCGTTAATCTTTTCTTATTCAACATTTCCGTGTTGTGGGAAGCCACGTTGGGCTTCCGAGGTCGTCAACAGGTTCGTTTTGCGATCCCACAGAATTCCGAACGCCGAACGAGCACCTCGTCCTGCAACCATAAAAATCAACTATGAGAAAACTGTGAATGATGTATTGATCAGTGTATGAAAAGAGGAAATCCGAGTGCTCCTATCAGGAGTAGAACTAAAGACCTTCCGATTACTAGTTCGGATGCTCTACCTACAGGAGACTCATGATCATGGGAGTTAAGGCCATTGAACTACGTTCATGGGACAAACATCCTACATACTGCTAGGATTTGAATGTCAATGTGAGGCATATGCGCAGTGGAATATTTTAAGCCTGGTGAATATATCTACGATTTGACGAAGAAATGCAGGCACGCAAATATAGCGTTGCTCTGGGCGGCAATAACTTTGCATGGGTTAAGCTTAGATTTAGCTGTTTTTTCTTGACGACGTGGCGCCGACGTTTACAATTTCTTACGTATTTCTTCACTTGTGTCTAGATAGAGCGGTTTTCAATTGAGTGTCGTAGAACCAAAACCAAAGTAAGTTACTCTGACCAATCACAGCACACGCAAACAGCGCAATGAACCAATCAGAATTCAAGGCAAATACATGTAACCGGCGCCAAGCGCGGGAAAACGCTGCGGGCAAGTCACGATTGGTTTTGGTTGTGCTTCTCATTGGTTGAGAAAGTGGCGCGAGGTTTGACAACCAATCACAGGGCGTAGTAAAGCAAAACCAAAGGAAACGCGAAATTGCTTACGACACTCAATTGAAAACCGCTGTATAAGTTTGAAAATTAATAACTTATTGTAGCTCATTTTTCTTCTTGGAAAATTCACTTGATTTAGCCTCATTGGTGATGCAGGAGCAATTTATGTGTGAGCAAGACATTAATAGTTGTAAATATAGAAAATCTTCGACAAAAAAGGGATAATTCTTAAGTCACTTCCCATTTACCTACACGTCATTAGCAAATAGAGAGATTTAGAATCGCGTTTACAGCAAACAGCTAGCAAACGTGAGGTTCGCATTTCTGTTTTCTTGAAAAAATAGTACACAGATGAAAATAATAGCGCAAAATAATTCTGACCTTTGATGCTAACGCAAATCTACTCAATTTTATTGAGAAACTGAAAACAGCGAGAGGCAAATATAGGGTAAACATGGTCACGTGTTCACTTCTGTAAACGCACATGTAAACGTAATTCTTAATCACTCTATTGATATGAGAAACATGGAAAATTATTGACGAAAGTAAAAAGTGGTCAAAGGAAGAAAAGAAGACAAACAAAGGAAATCTCAAAAGGCCATTACGATAATATCCTATCCCAGTGTGATCAAGGATATCTACATCTACATCGACATTTAATTTAGTCGGTAAAGTCGTTAGTGAGACATCTATCACGCCAACTTTTCTTAAAAAATAGATTACATAATAAGTAACTCGATAAAATAAAAATGAAAATAAAAACGTATATAAATATGAGAAAAAAACATTAAATGATATTTACTAGCTTTACATAACGTATTTAAAAGAATTATATTATGGCATGACTATATCATGGCGTGGATTTCTGCGCCCTGTCAATTCAGGTGAGTAGCGCTGAGCTAGGACGAGAACAGAGATCTCCCAACATCTATACCACCCCCTAAATTACTGAGGGCACCGACACGCTTGCCGACGCGGGGTAATTGGTATGAGCCCAGAGCCTGTATTTGAGATTTTACATGAGCTACTGATTTTCATCGTTTACTGTTCTTACCTGTTGAGCCAGCCGACGAAGAATTTGTGATCCGTAAATACCCGAGGCACTATCGCTTTCAGACACCTTGCAAGAAAAACAGAAGAAGAGCGTTAAGGATTAAACGCTTATTCTATACAATGCGTTTCAAAGTTGGTGCTATGCAGCCACGCCTCCAGTCCTGTGACATCACCTAAGCCGCGTTAAACGTCTGCGCATGCGTTAGGTTATAGTCACGCATTAAAACAGTAAACAAAGACACACAGCGCCGAACAGCATACAAATACTTCGCTTTGAAAAACATTGATTTAGTAACTCACAGACTTACAGAAAAGTAATCAAGTAACTAAATGAGAATAATCACTTATAATAATTAAAGACAACCCAATTTCGTTCCCAGAACCCGTGTTCCCGTTCCACTGAATTAGGGTAACGCGGGCTCTCGATACAAGATTGAAAATAAACCTGCGGATTTCATTTTGCAAGAAAGATCTGAAGCCGCTATTTCTCGACCATCGTATAATGGCTTTTATTATATAAACAACAGTGTTTTATTAGGATTTCGGCTACTGAGAAAATCCATATATTTTCACACGTAAAAATACGATATCTTTACACGTAAAAATATCAGCCAATCAGAATATTCGTCGTCCGTAGTGAACAGATATCCTGCGATATACGTAATTTCGTGTGTCGTGGAGAAAAATGACAGAATAAAGATCGTCTCCAGCTTTTCTGCAGCAAAACTGTACTTTGTTATCAATTAGTTGAATAATAGAACAATCATTATCCTACTCAATCTTGCGAAATATCTCCTCATTTTAGCCAACCTCGTCGATCGGCCAAGTATCAGGCGATGTTCCGCGCGATTTCGCAAGACAGTTGTCGAATATCCTTATGACCGCTAATTATAAGCCAGTCAACTCAAAGGAATTACATTATTGAATGTGCCCAAATGACCCTTCTCCAAAATGGCGGCAACAGATTTGGATGAGTTGAAATTGAACTGAATGAAAAACTGATACCAGCACTGGAAAGAGAACCTTGACTTAAGTAACCTTACAAAGTTTCAGCACATTAGGTGTATATCAGCTTAGGAAAAGTGAGATGAAATTCGACAAATTTACAGACGTTTGTATGTCTGGGGGTTACGTCATACCCCCAGTCAAACAAACGCCTGTAAATTTTTCATTTTCTCAACTTACATTTTCTCAGCTAATATTACACCTGATATGCTGAAACTTGCAGGGTAACTAAAGTAAAAGTGCTCTTTCTAGTACTGGTATACGTTTTGAATTGTCCGGCTTACCTCACTGACCTGTTCGGTAGCAAAACGCCGTTTGCCTTGGTTTGCTGGATAAAAGCTCTCACCCATGCTGATCAAACATGTCAGCAAAAGGAACACAAAAAGTAAACCTCGAACCTTGGCGTTCATTCTTAGTATGCTTGTAAAGCTTGTTTACCCCTTTCTCGAAGTGAATGGAACAGTGAATCCCGAGCGGATTAGTCGTTATTAATAGTGTTCGCGTGTGAAACTAGATCCGAGCGACCATTGTTCAGTTGCACGCCAGTAGTTAGATATTTGGGTGTATGAGCCCACTTTTCAAAAAAATGATAAAAAATCCCATACAAATCCTTATAAACCCCAATAACTACATAAAATACTATTTCAGCCTTTGAATTCAACAATGAACTCCTGCAACGGAGACGTCAAAAACCTAAAAACCTAAATTTAGCTTTTGACCTAAAAACCTAAATTTAGCTTTTGACCTAAAAACCTAAATTTAGCTTTTGACCTAAAACCTAAAAACCTAAATTTAGCTTTTGACCTAAAACCTGAAAACCTGAATTTTCCTTGCTTTTTTCAAAACTGGTTTAAACCGGTTATTCAATTTTATGTAACCTTATTTATATGAACAACCAATTTGATCACAATGATAAAACATATTTTATTCATCCAACATTTGAAAATTACGGAGCCTCAGTTGATGGTTATATAATCAATCGTAAAAGATTAGAACCTAGAAAAGGATATTTGTCTGAGAATGGCTATTATATAATTTCTCCGGGACGTAACAATACATGCCCCGCTCATCGATTCGTCTATGAGGCCGTAAATCAGACACATATTTCTCCTGGATTGCAAATAAATCACATTGATTCCAATCGCCAGAACAATTCAATTGTAAATTTGCAATTGGTTACAGCCTCTGAAAATATGAAACACATGCACAAAGCCAGAAAAGAATTTTTGAACAGCTCATACTCTGAAGAAGAATTGCAAACAGTCAATAGATTAATGGAATTTCCACCAATGGAAGACAATGATTGCGAATTTACCAGGACAGAAAATAAGTTAATCAATAAGATGTATTATAGAATGTGTCACGATTTGGATGACACTGATTTTCCACTTTACAGGGATTAATCATCAATGAATACAAGGGTTGTTTGACTATGTTTGATGTATTTTTTGGGGTCAATTTGGTCATGAATTTGAAAACCTTAACGATATAAAGCGATAATTATAGAGACTATTATAGAAGAAATGAGTGAGAAAATAAAAATTAGAGAAAATGTATTGGATTCTTCTGCTGGTGAAAAATCAGTAGCAAACACTGTTATTCATAATGAAGGAAAAAAATATTTTATACACCATAAATATGATAATTATGGATCTTCAAAAGATGGATATATAATCAATCGAAAGAGATTGATTCCAAGAAAAGGAATATTACATTTAACTGGGTATTTGCAAACAACTGTTCGCAACCAAAATGGAATCAAAAATTTTTATGTTCACCGATTTGTTTACGAATGTTTTAATGGTCCAATTTCTGATGGAATGCAAATTAATCACAAAGATTCAAATAAACAAAATAATTGTATAGACAATCTTGAGCTTGTAACACGGCAACAAAACATGATATACAAAGGAAAAATTAGACTTGGTAAACAAAAATCAAAAAAGCAAAATGTTCCAACTAAATGTGAAAAATTTCATTATCATCATATTTTTACCAACTTTGGAGCCAACAAATTTGGGCAAATATACAATAAAAAAACCAAGAGAGTTTCAATTGGAATAAAAAAATTTGATGGTTATTTTAATATAACATTATCACAAATTGGTTTACAAAGAAAAACTATTGATGTTCACCGATTTGTTTACGAATGTTTTAATGGACCAATTTCTGATGGAATGCAAATAAATCACATTGACTCCAATAAACAAAATAATTGCATTAATAACCTTGAATTAATGACTCGTTCAGAAAATGCTAAACACGCTCATGAAGCCAAGAAATATAAAACAAAGATTGAAATCACATCTGATAAGCCCATTGAATCAATCAAAATGGAAATTAAATTGGAGAAATCAGACGAAGAGTTTACAGAAGATGAAAAACAATTAATTGATAAAAAATACAATACAATTATTGAAAAAATCAAAATGGGTAAATTTCCATACAAAAAACAACTTCAAGAACATTTACCAAACATGGAATTTTGGTGATTTTTGTAGTTTAGTTTGTAGTTAGTGACCTTAGATTTCATGAAAAATAAATGGAATTTGAGGCCATGTTGCCACAAAACAGAAACAAATCAACGAAGCCGTCAGTCCTTCCACAGATGACTGACATGGATGTTGCCTCCAGTCTTCATCCATTAGCAAATCTGGAATCACAAAATAAAAATAATCTGTCGTATAATATTATAATGAACAAATCTAATCTATCCAAATTGACGAAAGATCAATTAATTGAATTATTAATCGCTAAACAAAAACCGGTTCCAATGCCGAGAATTAAGAAAGTGAAACCAATACCCTATCCACGAAAATCTGTCAAACAAATGGTAAAAGAGTACGAGAATACAATCATCAAGCCGCCAATGCAATTCAGAGATCGACCAATTGTTCAACCAAGAAACAACATTATTCCTCCTCCAAAACAATTTGCTGATAAACCCAAAGCAGCACCAAGGACTAAGAAAATGGCTCCGATTCCTAGACAGAGAACTCAAATCACAGAAGTTGCAAGAGCATTCAAGGGATATAACAAATCTTATGAAGTTGGAATTAAAAATGAAACAGATCCTTTGATACAAATGAGTTCAACCAGATTAGCTATTGCTCATTTTATGAAACAATTATTAACTCAAATGAAAGGAATAAAATTTATTGAAACTTTGACAATTTATTTTGAACAACAAAAAGGAAACCAAACTGTCTCCAGAATTGGATATTTTAATAGTAAACCAAAAACAATAACTAATGCCAATGATTTTCAAGAATCTTTGGATGTTAATGTTGAACAAATTATGAATGATATTCACAAATGGATTAGTGAAGGTTCAGCTTGGATAATTAAATCAATCAATGGACATTACATTAATATTATCAAATATCAGCCTCTTACTGGAAGTTCTTACATTAAACTTCCAACTGAACTTCAACATCACAAATGTGGATTGATTAATCTCAAGAATAAAGATAATGAATGCTTTCGTTGGTGTCACGTTAGACATTTGAATCCACGAGAAAATAATCCACAACGAATCAAAAAAACTGATAAAGCATTTATGCCACAATTGAATTACCAAGGAATTGAATTCCCTGTTTCAGTCAAACAATACAACAAAATTGAAATCCAAAACAGTATCAACATCAATGTTTTTGGTTATGAAAACAAACAAACTTATCCAATTTATGTGTCCAAAGAAAAGTTTGAGAATGTGATGAATCTATTGCTAATCTCAGAAGATGAAAACAAACATTACTGTCTTATCAAAGATTTTAATCGATTTATGCACCACAAAACCAAATCACATCAAAGAAAACATTTTTGTATGCATTGTTTGCAATGTTTTTCATCAGAACGAGTTTTAACCAAGCATAAGGAAGTATGTATTGAAATCAATGGTGTACAATCAATCAAAATGCCCGAAGTTGGCTCCAAAATAGAATTCAAAAATTATCATAAACAAATGCAAGCGCCATTCGTGATATACGCAGATTTTGAAGCAATCACTGAACCAATTCATGGTTGTAATCAATCTAACCAACAATCTTTTACTGAAGCTTATCAAAAACACACTGATTGCGGTTATGGTTACAAAGTTGTTTGCTGCTATGATGACAAATATTCCAAACCAATAAAATATTATCGTGGAGAAAAAGCTGTTTACAAATTCATGCAAGCAATGCTTGATGAAGTCAAATATTGCCGCAATACAATCAAATACAAATTCAATAAACCATTAGTTATGTCTCCAGAAGATGAAGACAAATTCCAAAAATCAACATCTTGTCATATTTGTGGTAAAAAATATGAACCAAATGATAAACGTGTCAGAGATCATTGTCATATTAATGGAGAATTTCGTGGCTCAGCCCATAATCAATGTAACAGGGATTTTACAATAACTAACAAAATCCCTGTAATATTTCATAATTTGAAAGGATATGATAGTCATTTTATAATGCAAGAAATTGGTAAAATTATTGAGACCAATACTTATGTGGATAAAAAAGGTGAAACCAGACAACACAAAATTAATGTAATCCCAAATAACATGGAGAAATACATGGCCTTCATGTTGGGTTATAATTTAGTATTTATTGACAGTCTTCAGTTTATGAATCAATCATTGGCAAATCTTGCAAAAAATCTACCAGAAGATGCCTTCAAATATACTAGTGAAGTTTTCAAAGGTCGTAAACTGCAATTAATGAAACAAAAAGGAGTTTATCCGTACGATTATATGAGTAATTTTGATAAATTCAATGATACTCAATTACCAACCAAAGATGAATTTTACAGTCAAATGAATAATACAAATATTACAGATGAAGAATACAGTCATGCACAAAATGTTTGGAATACATTTCAATTGAAAACCATGGGCGAATACCATGATTTATATCTCAAATCTGATGTACTGCTGTTGGCTGATGTTTTTGAAAATTTCCGTAAAACATGTTTGGAATATTATAGATTGGATCCATGTCATTATTTTACATCTCCGGGATTATCTTGGGATGCAATGTTGAAAATGACTGAAGTCAAACTTGAATTAATCACGGATATTGATATGTATCAATTTGTTGAAAAGGGCATGCGTGGAGGAATCAGTTACATAGCCAATAGATACGGCAAAGCAAACAACAAATACATGCAAAATTGGAATCCAAATGAACCCAGTAAACATATCATGTATTTGGATGCAAACAATCTATATGGATGGGCTATGTCACAACATCTTCCAACTGGGAATTTCAAATGGTTGAATAAACAGCAAATAAAAAACATTAATTGGAAAACGATTCCCAAAGATAATAAGACTGGATATTTATTGGAAGTTGATTTGGAATATCCTCATGAATTACATGACCTGCATAATGATTATCCATGTGGCGCTGAACAAATCAAAGTGACACAAGATATGCTGTCAGATTATTGTCAAAGAATTGCAAAAAAATTTGGAATCAAAAGTGGACAAGTCAATAAGTTGATTCCAACATTGGGAAACAAATCAAAATATGTATTACATTATCGTAATCTACAATTATATCGTGAATTGGGTTTGAAATTGAAGAAAATATATCGTGTATTATCCTTTAATCAAAGTCCTTGGTTGAAGACATACATTGATTTCAATACACATCAAAGAACTAATGCAAAGAATGCTTTTGAGAAAGATTTCTTCAAACTGATGAACAATAGTGTCTTCGGTAAAACAATGGAGAATATCAGAAAACGGGAAGACATTAAACTGGTGACTAATGAGAAACAATTATTGAAAATGACTTCCAAACCAACATTCATCAATAGCAAAATCTTTAATGAAAACTTGGTTGCAGTCCATAAAATAAAGGAATCGTTGACACTTAACAGACCAGCCTATGTTGGTATGTGTATCCTTGATTTGAGCAAAACATTGATGTACGATTTCCATTACAATTTCGTTAAAAACAAATATGGTAACAAAGCTAAGTTACTGTTTACGGATACAGACAGTTTGACATATGAAATTGAAGCCGAAGATGTGTATCAAGATTTTTGGAATAAAAAAGAAATGTTTGATAACTCGGATTATCCATCAAATCATCAATTTTATGACTCCACAAACAAGAAAGTTATTGGAAAATTCAAAGATGAAGCCGCTGGTGTACCCATTACTGAATTTGTGGGATTGAGATCCAAAATGTATTCATATATCAAAGATAACAACAATGGTGGAAAAACAGCCAAAGGAATCAAAAAGAATGTCATCAAAAATGATATTCAACATTTTGATTACAAAGATGTGTTGTTCAATGAGAAACAATTATTTCACCAAATGAAAACAATCAGAAGTAACCATCATGAACTTGGTAGTTACACCATCAACAAGACATCGTTGTCATGTTTTGATGATAAACGATATTTGTATCCTGATGGAATACACTCATTGGCCTATGGTCATTATGCTATCCAATGATAGTATCAACTTGTGATCAAAACATTGCAACAAAAACTTGTGACAAAACTTGGTTTTTATTTGTTTTTTGATAAATATTTGATTTGAACACTTTGACTCATCTTTTGTGATGAGATATTTAATTTTAATGTTTTTGGAGAAAATTTGGTTTCAATATCTTTACAATTATTTGGTTTGTTTTTTGTCAAATATTTGATTTCGAGACTTTGTATCATCTTTTGTGGTTTCAATATTTTTGAAAACATTTTTGTGTAATTATATTATATACTATATTTATACAAAAATGAAATCCATTTTGAAAAAACCAAAAGATGTTTCCAAGCAGGTGGAATCATCTCTGTGCCAATTCCTGCATTGCAAAGATGAATGTGAATTTTGTGGATATCATGATGAATCCAAAGTTGAGAAACAACCATCAATGCCTGATTGTTGTGAATCACAAAATTTGAGAAACATGGAATGTCAATTAACGTGTGTTGCTTGTGGACAGGTTGTTGGTGAAGAATACAAAACAGAATACATCAATTTTCATGTCAATTTGTTCAAAATATACAAGAAAACAGTGTATAATAGAAAATACCATTTGTCGCATACATTAGATAAAATTATTTTGAAAAACAAAATTGAAATCAGTTGTTCAACCAATTTCAAAATTCATAAAATATTCGTTGAAATAAACAAAATACTGCCACAAATCAATGGTAAAAGAAAGAGAATAATCAGTTTGAAATATCTTTTGCATAGAATATTGCAATTTATGAAAATTGATTCTTCCCAAATTGAGTTGACAAAATCCAAAAAAACAATGAAATTATACAATGTTTATTGGGATAAAATTATGGACATTATTGGCCCCCAAATCATGCACATTATTAATCAAACATAAGTGAATATCTGATATTTTTCATCATATTTGTTACCCCATTTATCGACAATCGGCGAATTATCCAAAATGAAATCATCATTTTGAGTAAGCTTGTTTGTCAAATCATCTCTATCAAAATGTCCATTTCTCATTATTTCTTTTATTTCATTTAATAAATGTCCGTAAGTTTGAAAAGCATATTGGCATTGATAAAGTTTGATTTCAACTTTTTTATGCTTCATATAAGCTTGAATTATGACAGACACCGATGATATTGCCAATAATGAAGTTCCACTGGTTGCAACCGATGATGCAATACCACCAGTTGCAAATACAATGGATGAAATATTACCAGCAAACTCCCATTTTTTGAATCTTTTGTATGCACTTTTGTACATCCACATCTTTTTGTGATATGACATGTAATAAGCTTTCAATTCATCAATTTCTTCTTCTGATAATCGATTTGAAATATGATTGAAATCAATTATTAATTTCTTCTTTTGCATATATTATATGGTTATCTTATTTTTGATGCAATAATAGAGACCAGTTATTTGACCCAAAAACATGCATTTTTTCATCCAAGGATATGTTTTTTTCTCATTAATGGTGTACATGTATCCTTTGTCACGATGATATCTGTTGTAAAATTGGCCATAAGCATCATGTAATATTCCATGTGATCTGATATATGGTTGCCAACCAAATAATCGATGGAGAATAGCTGTTAACCATCCATCTCCAGGTCCAATTAATCCGATTCCATCATGAATTAACTCTTTGTAAACTTCATCAGGTAAACCTGTGTTGTAATGTTTTTCATACAAATATGTGAATATTACGATACTTTTTATCATGCATTCCTGTCTGGGTAATATTGGAAGACTCAATTTACGGTGAAAATCTATCATCGATGTTCGAATGTGTTCTTGCAATTCTGACAATTCTTTCATTATACAATTTGATTACAATATTTTTATTCATTATTGTCAGGTAATTGTATCCTAATATATTCGACAAAATACTTCATTGTCCAATCAGATGGATGATTGTTGAAGTAGCAATAATAGTTTTCAAATGACACATCAAAGAAGAATTCCAATTGATCAAATGATGATGACACCAAACCGGATTTAGAATGATGATATCTGTCATTTCTCCTGATATATGTGTTTGTCACAATAATCTCTTGCAATGTATTGATTCCTTTAATGTCATCTTTACTCAATAATTTTATCCATTTGTAATTTGTTTTTGGTATTGTACCACTTTTTCTTCCTATTCTCATTGCAACTTGATTGTTGAGAAACGTTACAGCTTCCTGAGCTTGTTGAGCTTTAAACTGAGCCAGAGCTTGTTGTATTTGTGTTTCAATATATGGTTTGATGATGTCTTCATTGTTGTTAATTAATTGTTGGAGTGAAATTGCATGATTTGAATTAACTCCATCTTTTATCACCAAATGTCTGTTTTCTGTATCCAAATGACCATCATCATTCACATGGATAGATTCTCTGTGTTTGTATCCATCTTCTAAGTTTTCATAAGTGACAGTAAATTCAATTTTATTTCCATTTTCATCAAGAATATGGTTTCCATTTTCATCTTCAATGTATGGCATATCTATTATATATATAATGTTGATAATTCAAATTGATATTTACCTTGAAAACTACTCACTACACGTCGTCTATCATTTTTATCAATAATGGCAGCCATTTCTATACTATGTAATTTTGCATTAGTTGTCATACTATTAATTCCTGATTTAATTGACATTGAAAAAGTATGATATGCACCCCCTTCTCGCGTCACAATGGATACAGCAGCATTTGTTACTGTTGAAGTTGTTGAAATAACAATTCTTTTTAATCTTATTTGTTCATAAACAATCATATTTGTCCCCACAAAATTTTTAAAAAAACCAAATTTTATTTCACCTTCAATTGTATAATGACATTCAGAATTAACCAACACACGTCTATTAATTGCATCTTGATCAAGTAATGCATCACCAACATTTATGATACGATTATTGTTTACATTAACTATTTTATTAAAATTTGTATGATATCTTTCAAAATAATCAGAGTATAATATTTTCAATTCAAAAGTTCCATTGATAGCAGTTCCTGCTCCAATATTATCCAATATTGACATAGAATCAATACTGACAAATTTTCTTGATTTGGGCAAATCAAATGTATTGCTTCCACTTATTATGTTTCCAATTCTGTGGTATGTGTCAGTGTTGGTTGTTTCACCTTGTTTTTTCCCATTTATCAAAATTTGTGCATTTGCAACTTGTTGATTGCTTACCAAAACAACTGAATACAAATTGAAATAAATATTTCCTGAGACAGGAATACTGAAATTGTGAAAAACACCACTGGCAATAGTTCCAGTGTATTTCGTTTTGAATAAGTTGGTAAAATAACCCAAATTCATTGCTTCAGAATCAAATATCGGATTTATTAAACCAGAAATAATCTTATTATTCATATCCATATTGACTTTCATCTCCATATCTCCATTTTTATATTCAAACATGACATTGTCCAAGCCATCATACACTCCTGGATAAACGCTATCTGACCAATCTTTGACACCGTAAACAACCAGATGACATTGTACTGGAGTCGCTGTAGCTGTTCCATGCATCGTCAAATAGATGTAATTTGGAGTTTGTTTGCTGTTGTTATTGAATTGAACCAATAGCTTGCTATAAGCAGTGAAATCACGCTGTACAGCTTTGTGGATGTATGCTTCAGAAGCAGTACATGATAATTGAATATTAGTCATTTCCGGTGGGTAGAATTCAAACACAATTGTGTATGTTCCAATAGCAAGAGTATAAATATTGAAACCTATCCTTGATCTGTAATCATTACTTCCACTGTCTTTAATCAATGTGATATCATAAGCTTTTTTATTCTGATGTGGGGATTGATTGAAAGCAGCTATTCCATACACTATGATATTGTATTCTGAACTGCTTTCATCGGTATCTGTAAGATATTTGAATTCATTTGTTTTATGGCTGCTGACAAGATGACTTTGCTCCAATTTGTCATCAAAATATTTTTTGGTAGTAGCATCATTATCATCAGTTGGTTGAGCCATATCTTTGATTTGTTTATTATTCATATCAAGGTTTCCAGTCATTGCAACACTTCCATCTTTTTTCAAATATACACTCAAATCACTTCCAACAGATGGTATTTTAGCTATTTCTGTATCAACATATGCTTTAGTGGAAGCATCATTGGGATTGGAAGGATTTCCAAGAACGATTATTTTATGACCTCTCATATCTAATTCACCACCAAGAGCATTGGGTGTTAACCTGTTGAGAAAGTTATGATCAACGTAGTGTTTATTAACAGCATCGTTATCATCAGTTGGTTGAGCCATATCTTTGATTTTATGATTGTCCATATCAAGGTCACTATTGGAGACTTTTTGTAAATATTTAGTATCACAGAAACCTAAATTAACGACATCATATGTATTTTGTATATTGGCTCCAATATTAGTAATTTGTTGATTACCCATATCCAGATTTCCAGTCATTTCAACAGTGCCATCTTTTTTCAAATATGTAGACAAATCAGGTGATGGTATTTTTTTAATCTCATCATCGACATATTTTTTATTCGCCGCTTGATCGTTATTATCAGGTTTTAAAACACTAATATCAAAAAATGTTTTCCGTCCAGTAATATGTTGTTCTGTTGATGTAACCATTATTTCGCTTTTAGCTCGTCCACCATGGCCATCAAAGTTTTTCAAATCTGGTATATTAAGATGAATGTTTTCATAAGACTGATGCTCAGTCAATAATCGAACATCATTGGAGCTGCCAGCACCGTCTGGTGTGTCTTGTAGATAAATACTATTGGTATGAACACTTCCACTGTTGCTGTAAATTACTGCTTTATTAGCTCGCACATCACCAGGAGCATTATCCAACAATTGTATTTGGCTCTTTGTGACAACATCATTGGGATCAGCTCCTTGTTTAACATTAACAAGTTTTTTGTTTTGTATATCATAATTGCCATTTTGGGTCAATTTAAACCCTATTCCTTGAAGCCCAGCGGCTCCTTGAAGAGGAACCGTTGTGAAAGAAGACGATGAACTATGTTCGTTGAATATTCCCATTTATATCATTTGGTTATATTGTTCCATAAAAATTCCTGTTAATTCTCTTCATGGGCTTATCAACATATAGAAATGAAAATGGCTCTTTGGTTGCTTTAATGTATTTATCCTTTTCGACACCCAACTCACGGGATATCAGACCTCTTTCATTGCTGCTAGGAAAGTCATAGACACAGAAATGAGAGCAATTGAGTCGAATATCTTTTGGTGTTTTGTAGAACGATTGGCTCAGATAAATAACAGAGCAGTTTTTGTGTCTGCCACGAATGAAATAATCAATCAATGGTTTCTGGTTTTTTTCACAAATAAAGTCATCAAATATGACTATCTTCTGGGCATCTTCATCCTTCAATTCCTCCACTGGAATTATATCATCATTGCTACAAACAAGGACATTATACCCGACACTATTTGATATATCAGTCAATGTTTGTAGCATATCCTTGTATTTTTGTTGCTCCAAATTTTTGGCATACAAATGTATTCTATCATAATACAAAAGTGGTTTCATCAGCATATGGTAGAATAAATTTGTCTTTCCAGATCCTGAATTACCACATATTAACATCCGAAACGTGTCACTTGGCATGTAACCATACAATCTTTTGAAATTAGTGTTTTTATCATGTCTATCATAATTTGGGATTTCCATGTATATCAATACATTATATAAGTTAATAATATAATGGATTTACAGAGATTAAAACAATTATCTGAAGCCAAGATTAAGGCTGGAACAATAACCAAACAAGTTAGAGATACATTGAAGGAGTACAAGCATGATAAACAAGATTTACAACAAGGTTTATCAGAAACTTTCAAACCAATTATTAAAGCTCAAGAGGAAACAAAACAAACAATTGATGAAAAACAAGACAAACTGATTGAACAATTGGAGAAAAACCAAAAAGCGTTAACTTCAGGTTTGGAAGACATTGCTATGTTAACTTATCAACCAGAAACAAAACCACCAGAAGCAAAGCTACCAATTGGCTATAAACCATTAATGATGTCACCTGATGTTGAATCAAATTTGGATGCTGGTTTTGATATTGATGAAATCCAAAAATTGATGCAATACGATCTTGCACCTCCGAGTTCTGTTCTCCAAGCTTCTATGCAAGGAGATATTGACATCAAGGATTACGATGCTAATATTGGCAAAATGTTGAAAAAACTTGGAACAAAGAAGGGTCCTTTATCCAAGGGCCAAGGAAAGACCAAGAATAAAGACAAAATTGATAAAATAGATGAAGATATAAAATTATTGCAAAAATACAAAGGGCGCATTAAAATAATCCCAGAAGGAATGAAAACCATCAAAAAAGGTTCTGGTTATACGCAACCAAAGAAGAAATACAGCAAAAAATTCAAGAAATTGGGCTCTGGTGTTGTTTATTTCAATGATGCTAATGATTTGATTGACAGAATGGAATTGCTTGGTGGATCCATTTTGGCTGGCAATAATGGAGTCAAAGAGGAATTTTCACAAATAGCCCATAAATTGAATCAACTTGGCTTGATAAACAACAAACAACTCATTGATTTATTGCAACAATATATAATTCGCTAGGACGCGGATTATTCTTGCATAATATATAATCAAATAATATATGCAAGAAAGAGCGATACATATTTCATCTGTTAACCGTCAAAAAATAGGTCGAAGTCGGCCTGAAGACTTTATTATCAAATTTGATCCACCATTGAAGCTTGACACAACAATGAGACATGAGCTAGCTGTTGATCGAGTGTCAATGACATACTCGTGGCATAATGTCAATGCAGGATACAACAATAATACAATAAAATACAGCCCAGATAATGGTACAAAATGGAAAACAATCACATTTGTTGATGGAATGTATTCATATGATGACCTTGATGATTATATCACTCAATCAATAATTCAAAATGGAGATAAACCATCTTCCAGCAAGGGCATCAATCTATATTTTGTGCTTTCATCATATAGAGTTGTCATTGAGCTGGACAACCAATGGCAGCTTGATATTAGAAACTCTAATTTTGGAGCACTTATTGGATTTGAACCAAAGTTAATTAACCAAACTGAACATGGGACAAAATTGCCAAATATTACCAATGATATTGACGTTTTGGACATTAATTGTGATATAATAACTGATAGCCTCAGTGATGGACGATTCACAAATACACTGATAATGATACCCACTGACAATTTAACAAGGAGTTATCCCTTTACTTTTGAGCCAAAAAGAGCATTATACAGCCCAGTTTCCAAGTCAATTATTTCAGAAATGGGGATAACAGTGACTGACGCTTTGGGTCGGCCAATTGACTTGAATGGCATTGACTGGTTCATGAGCTTGATTCTCAGGTCTAGTTTAATATAATATATCAATATATGGTACGACAAAGTGAATTTAAGCCACGTTTTGACCCAGAATTGGGTCGTTATGCGATGAAACATATCCATGGTGAAGGAATTATGGATGTTTTCAGATCAGTTGGATCAAAACTTTTCGGAAAAACAGCAAAAGAATTAGCTAAAAAAGGAGCCAAAACTGCAGCTGAAAAAGCAGTCACCAAAACTGGTGAGTTTGCTGGTAATAAAGCAGGTGATAAAATAATTCAATTATTGAGCAAAAAACAACCTTCCAAAACAAAATCAGTGACCATGAGCCAACCAAAAATGGAGCAGCCACTGACTGATTTTCAAATAGCTGAGAGAGTTAATAGGATGATATCTGGTGGAAAACTCAAAAGAAGGAGGAAATGAAAATAATGTAACATATCTGTATAAATGAAATCATTCAGAAATCCAAAATACATTGAGAGATACGAAGATGTCTTCTTCCAATTGGAGACACCATTGAATACTGGTAATCCAGGAAATAATAGGTCACAAAAGAAAGATGGTTATCGTTTTGTTGTTGACAACACAGGAGAAGTGACCCCATTTGATTGGTATAATGCAAGAATATCAGTTGGTTTTAAAGTCCAAACAATGCAGAATGCAAATATAGCAGCTGAAGACCATAATGGTATTGTTAATGGTTCACACAGTCTTATACATGATTTCGATGTAAGATTGAATGGTAAAATGGTATATGATTGTAATGATGCAAATCATTGTGTAAATATCAAGAATCTATTGGAATATAGTCCAGGATATGCTCAATCGACAGCAACAAATGAGTTTTTCTATCTGGATACAAACCGACACGCTGAAGAACGATCGGCTGAAGATAACTACAATAAAGGATTTGCTGTAAGAAAAGCACTTTTGGGTCTATCAGTTGTTGTCAATACAGAAATACCATTGAATCGATACTCATTCTTTGAAGCATTGATGGATGAGTTATTACCATCAACAAGATTGGAATTAAATTTGCAGATTGAATCTGATACTATTCTAATATGGCAAGCTGGGGCTGATTGTCGTGTAATTATTACCAGAATGGAGTTGATTGTACCAAGAATCACTTTCAATTCAGAAGGACAATCACTGTATATGAGTCAGTTTTTGAAGCCACATAAATGGGTTTATTTGCGAGAAAATATAGAGAGAAGTAATTCTTCAACACAAAGAAGTGGTAATTTTCAGATAACAAGTGGGATTTCAAAACCAAGGCATGTATTTGTTTTCATTATCAATGATGCAAATCTTGCTGCACAAACAGTAAATCCATTTTTGTACAATACATTTAGTGTATCAACAGATCCCAGAACATTGCTAAATTGTCATTTATCTGTGGCTAATGGCAATGAATATCCTGATGTACATTACACTCCAGAGGCTGATTTGACTCGAGTTTACAGAGATGTCCTCAAATATGTGCATGCAAATAATGAATACAGTCAGGGGACTTTGTTGAATATCAATAACTTCAAAACACTATTTCCATTCTTGTATTTCGATTTGACAAAACAAAAAATGGATATCAAAGATGGTACCACAAAGCTGACATTCCACTATGAATTATCTGGCACAACTGCAACTGCATATTCAGTTTATGCATTGACATTATACGAGCAAGACGCTGAGCTCATTCAAAAAGATGGCAAACTATTGTTTCGATAATTAATGTAACGTTAGTTATATAAAAGATATGACAACTTATCATTCACATGGAGTAAACCTATCAATTGGGCAAAAAGATAGACTAGCAAAAGCATTAAAAAACAATTCAGCAATAACAATAAGATTATCAAATTCTGAATTAACTGGACCGGATCAGCTGATGTTAACCAAAACACAAATAAATAGGCTGAAAAAGGCAATGCAAAACAAAACTGGAGCAGATATTAAAATAAGCAAAACACAGATACGAAAAGCTGTACAACAAGGAGGCAGTCTTTGGTCATCATTATTCAAAATTGGCACAAAATTACTACCAATGGCAACGAAAGCAGTTGGACCATTAGCTACTGGAGCACTTTCTGGGCTTGCAAATGTGGGAGTCAATAAAATATTTGGTGGTTTCCTCATTCCTCAAAATAAAATTGATCAATTAATAAAATACAAAGATTGGCTCACTGAAGCACAAAAGAAGCAAATTGTCAATGCAATACATACTGGTGGACAGATTGTAATTAAACCAACTAAGACACAATCAGGAGGTTTTTTGGGGACATTATTGGCTTCAATTGGCATTCCAATGGTTTTGAATGCATTAATGGGTAAAGGCTTGCAGGTGGATAGAAGTAGATCCAGAAGATCGGTCCCAGTTTTTGTTCCAAACACAACCAAAAAAGATGGTGGTTTGGTCCTACCACTTAATTATAGACCGCCTCCATTTTTCGGTACATGGGATCAGTATGGTAAAGGGAAAAAAAAAACCAAAAAAGGAAAAGGTCTGTTGTTAGGCAAAAACAGTCCATTCAAGGGGATTCCATTAATCGGAGACATTCTGTGAAATTCATAAATAAACCACTCAGTAACTTTGAACTCATTGACTGGGTCAAAAAACTCAAAATAAAACACTTCAGAGGCATTTACAGCAGAGATAATCTACCACAAAAGATGAAAAAAGATGAAGTTGGTATCATTAACCTGGATTCACAGATTGGACCAGGTACACATTGGGTTGCGTATCGAAACGGAGACAAATATGTAGAATATTTTGATAGTTTTGGGTTAATTATGCCAAAAGAAATTATGCAATTCATGTCAACAAGTGGCAAACGATTAATGTATTCAGGTGATGAAATCCAGGAAAGAGATTCAGTATTGTGTGGCTATTGGTGTTTGTATTATTTATTTGAGAGACAAAAGGGTACAAGTATATTGAAAACAATCCACAATGCACATTTTGACATGAACAATCAAAGTGTCAATCATAATTTTATAATCCAATATTTTAAAAAATTATCTAATTAGTTTGTATAATGGTTGATATAAGATATTGTGAAGAGTGTGATGAATACACAGAATTTTCAGGAAAATTATGTTTATGGTGTACATTGGTAACAGATTCTGAGTCTGACTCTGATGATAATTAATCTAATATAGTGATATAAAATGGTCAAATCATATTGTGTTAAACAAAAGAAAGAAACTGAATGTGTTCAGCCTTCAGGTTACAAGCAAGCCAAAAATGGTCGGCTTATGTTCTTCTGTACATGTGCTGAATGTGGGATAACTAAAACCAAATTTGTTAAAAAACAGGGAAACTAAATAGCCCCTCTGAAGGGGGGGGCATAATGGATACTTTAGCATCAACTGGTGCTGATATGTTAATTCAACATGCAATACCATGGATGGGAAAGAAAGCTGTTGAAATGGGACGATATTATGGGTCTGAAGCATTAAGAAACCCCAAATTGCAGAAAAAAGCTATTGATTATGCTATCTCTAAAGCAACACCTTTTGTTCAAAAGACTGGATCAGAGATGTTTGATAAATTATCAACCAAAGTAAGACCAAAAAGAAGGTACAAAACTGACCGAAAAGAACTTGATGGTGGTAATTTAGATACAATTTTAGAACAATTTGGCACACCAGGTAAGGTTGCGTCGAAGTCAATGGATGTTGTTGGAACATTAATTCCATCAACAAATGAAGTCTTTGATAGATACAAATCCGGTGACATTGCCAAAAGTGTATTTAGCACAGACACTGGCATATTATCGAGTCAATTTTGGTCTGGCAAGGCTGGAAAAAAGACATTAGAAAAATACAAAAATTATCCATGTGAAAGCATGGTAAAAATTGGAAGCAAATTTCACAACACACCGAAATGCTCAAGCTATGATTCAATTGGTTGGCACCCACCAAATTGGGATGAATATGAAAAGGGAATCAAAGGACGACCCAAAAGCGGTGGTTCAATTGATATACACAAAATGATTGGTAAATTACCGCGTCCAAAATCTGGATGGGTATTACCTGGACACAAATACACTGGTCCATACAATGATTTGGAAAATCAAGTCAAATGGAATCCAACAACTGGACAAATATTGGAAATATATGATAAACCAACAGGCAAAACAGATGCAATAGCCATGCAACATGATGTTGATTATTCAGTCTGCAAAGATGATAAAAAAATGTAAATTAAAAGCTGACAAAAAGATGGTAAAGTCATTGGATGCTGTTCCATATTCCGAACGACAATGGGGACATTGGTTGGCAAGAAATGCAATAAATACAAAATCAAAATTGGGACTTGGGGTTCCAAAAAACGTCAAAAGCCGTCGGGTAAAGAGGAAAACTGGCAAGAAAAATTAGCTAATGAGCTGCATAAACCCATAAGACGTAACTTTACTCGGCGGCGTGTTATTGTAAATAATATTGATGAAATATGGGCTGCTGACCTTGTTGAAATGCAACAATTCAGTAAATGGAATAAAGGTAATAGGTATCTTCTCACGACTATAGATGTTTTCAGCAAATACGGCTGGATTGTTCCATTAAAAGATAAAAAAGGTGAAACTATAACTAAAGCATTTCAAAGCATATTCAAAGAGGGTCGAAAACCAAAGTATCTGTGGACTGATAAAGGCTCAGAGTTCTACAACAAACATTTCAAAGACTTGCTCAATAAACATAACATTACACTGTATTCGACTGAAAATGAAGAAAAGTCCTCAGTGGTGGAAAGGTGGAACCGGACGATTAAAAATAAAATGTGGAAACGATTCACTGCCCAAGGCAATACAATGTATCTGGATATTTTGCCTAAAATATTAAAGCAGTATAATAACACTAAACACAGTTCAATAAAAATGACACCGACAGAAGCATCCAAGAAAAAGAATGAAGGGACTGTTTACTTCAATCTATTTGGCAATTTAACACAATCGTCATCTTTACCAAAATTTAAAGTCGGTGATAAGGTTAGAATATCAAAGTTTAAAAGAAAGCTGTTTGATCGAGGTTATACAGAAAACTGGTCAGAAGAGGTCTTCATTATCGATAAAATACAATACACGAATCCAATCACTTATAAACTGAAAGATCTCAATAATGAAAAGATACAAGGCAGCTTTTATGAACCAGAATTATTAAAAGCCCAACAGGAGATATTCAGAATCGATAAAGTCATCAGGAGAGATTACAAGAAGAAACAAGCTTTGGTAAAGTGGAAAGGATACAGTGATGAATTCAATTCTTGGATTCCAATCAAGGATTTGGTCGATGTGTAAAAAATAAATAAGCTCATTCTATCATACAGTCACGGTTTCACGAATATTCGATAGCGAGTCGATTCAATAAAAAAATCTATTGTTGTGTGCAAGATAAATGATATTCTTACCTCAAAAAGCGTCTACAAACATCAGAACGATGAAAGTGGAGAAATAAATGTTCAAAAATCCCAAAACAGGAGCCATAAACATTAAAATACAACCTCTTCGCAAAATGGCAACAAAATGGCCGACACGTGTGTTAACAAACTAGTGTCCAGTCCGCTTTGGGTTGTGTGCATGAAAGCGCATGCGTGCTAATCCAAATCAAGCAATATTACGCAATATACAGAAAAATAGCACCACAAGTGTAAAAATTTCAGAACTGAGTGTAATATATAGGTAATCGGGCCATTGTTATATTAGTTCACAAACTCTGGTGAAGCTTAGGGTGGTGTCAGTTGGCCGCTGACTGAAACCTGTTTGACGGCTTGTGCAGATGGTGAATTACTGAGTAGTGTGGGATGTCTTCCAGTAGACGGTACCTCCAGGGTGAGCCCGCTCAGGCCCTACTGGTTTACAGCGGGGTGCTCAGAGTTCGTCCCAGGACTCAACCTCGGTCCCAGAGGTAAACTGGGAAAGGGACAGCCGCCTTGTCAGCGGCGGGAAAAAGACCTGGCTGGGGCCAGGCAAGTAAACAGCCAACCGAGCACCCCACGTTCAGGGTTTTGTCCATTTTCGTGACAAGTCACACAACGTCACGCGTGACAGTAACGGCATCCAGTCACACAACAACCATAATGATTATTTTTTTATCCAAATTAGTGTTCAAAAATATTGTATTCATCATTCAAATCAGCGATTGATGAGTTGGTTGGATTTAATCGATGATTGTTTGTGAGTTTGGTGTCATTTATGAAAGTGAGAATTTAGGTTTTAGGTCAAAAGCTAAATTTAGGTTTTTAGGTCAAAAGCTAAATTTAGGTTTTTAGGTTTTTGACGTCTCCGTTGCAGGAGTTCATTGTTGAATTCAAAGGCTGAAATAGTATTTTATGTAGTTATTGGGGTTTATAAGGATTTGTATGGGATTTTTTATCATTTTTTTGAAAAGTGGGCTCATACACCCAAATATCTAACTACTCACGCCGTTTAACGGCGCGAGCGGAAACGTTTCTGAAGACGCTATTAGCGTTGTTTGCTGAATCGAGTTACTATTTACATCGTGACTGACGTTTCATTGAGATAAACACGTACATAGGAAAACACATAAGAAGTATTGCTCAACAATGCAAAGCTTTATCTGAGTTTAGTTAGTGATAATTATCGCTAAACGGTAATCAAACCGTATCCAACTGCTCTTTCATACCTTCCCCCTACGTGACAAACTAAAAAACAAAAAAAAAATCCAGCATCTTGTCGTTCATGTATGAAAACCATTAACAGACACTCAGCTTTGTACAGCGCGCAAAATGAAACACGACAAAGGAAAGTCATGAGACTGATCAGTAAACTTCTATTTAAATCCAGGCATTTTTTTGTCCCTATAACAGAAATAAATTAATCTAGTCCTCAGTTACTTCAATTTGAACGGTCGCACTTTAAGAGACTCCAACGTTAGAGCCGAGCGCTTTGTCTTAAGTTACAGAATAAACATCTCCGAATAAAAGCTCTGTTCTTTAGCTTTAATTTGATTTGACCTTATATTTATACAGACTGAAAAGTTCAAGCCACCTTGTACAACGTAATAAACGGTTTTATTTAAAAGCTTTCATTCAAGTGATCCGCATTATTCAATCAATCGTTCAACAATCAATCAAATTAATTTAGACGCGTAACATAGTCAACCTAAAGAGGCTCGTTTCATAAAATGTACGTGTATCTACAAATCAAAAAAATCTACAACAAAAATGAATCAATAAAATCTAAAATTACAAGTCTTCAACCAGTAAAGAATTAATAAAATCTAAAGCTAAATTAGACTAAGGCATATGCTAAATATCTAATCAATGTATTCAGAATTTCAAACCCAACTTTTTAAATTATAATTTATGTCCACCCTTCAAGTAAATACACGTAAATGCGAAGACAGAGCTTTAGTTAACGAAAGAAATTTGAGACGATGGCCTTCCGATTAAAAAGAAAAAGCTCCTAGTTTTAGCTTCCTTCGTCTGATTAGTACTGAGGAAGTGTGCATCTTACTGATAAACCGAATCTTTTTCTTAAAGTAAACGTTTCAATCACTTAGTCGATTTTTTAAGACGATAACGCACTAACTGAGGAACAAATATGAGCAATATTGATGTTAAATGATCTAATTGTTTTTATCCGTAAGATAATTTTGTGGGCTGATTGTGAAACACGGAAATTTGACTGCATGTACAATACGAGATATGTCGCCTGGAAGGAAAATGATATCTGACTGGTAGGCACGTATATAATATACACGTGCTTGATAGCTTGTCATAATAATCTTGTAGTACTGATAATAATAAAATTAATAATAATAATAATAATAAGAAGAAGAAGAAGAAGAAGAAGAAGAAGAAGAAGAAGAAGAAGATATAACGAAGAGACAAAATTCTCTGTTACTCCGAGTTTCGTGTTCACGAGTTTCGTGCTCAGGCGTGAGCACGAAACTCGGAGTAACAGAGAATTTTGTCTCTTCGTTATATCTTCTTATTCAAAGCTTTACACTTTAAAAGTGTATTGAGCACTGTTTAACGGCTTTAGCCACTTTATTACACGTAATAATAATAATAATAATAATAATATAATAAAATTAAGAAGAAGAAGAAGAAGAAGACGAAGAAGAACAAGAAGAAGAAGAAGAAGAAGCAGAAGAAAAAGAAGTATAGAAGAAAAAATAACGCGGACATTGACATTTAAACTGCAGAAAATTTAAACTTTGTTACATTTGTTTTTTCTTTAAAAAACATTGTGCTTGAAAATAGTCTTTTTTTCAATCGAAATGAATTGTAAATAGGTTTTAATAATTCTTTTTTCCTACTTTTAACTTGTAAATGGCAATTTGCTTGGAATATGTTGATTATTTAAAATATTCCAAGCAAATTGCTATTTAAAAGTTAAAAGTAGAAAAAAGAACTATTATAACCTATTTGCAATTTATTTCGATTAAAAAAGAGACTACTTTCAAGCACAACAGAGATATTTTCAAGCACCTTTTTTTAATGAAAAAAAAAAAAACAAATGTCACAAAGTTACAATAATATTCTTATTTGTAATATAAAAAACATATCATGATCGTATTCTGACTAAAAAATATTCGGAAATAAAAATAAAGTCCTTAAAGAAAAATAACTCTAATTAAAAATATATGCGGATAATATCGGTCATTAGAAAAAAAAACTAAAATAACGAAAATTAATAATAGTTATAATAATAATAATAATAACAATAATAATAATAATAATAATAATAATAATAATAAAAGGCGAGTAATGGCGGCGAGTAGGGCGGGGCGTGTTATCAGCTCTGATAAGATTTTCGTTCCCAACGAAAGCAAGCCAAGTTCAGTGAGAGCACCTGTGCATATCCAAAAAAGTGTTTGATACGCTTTGCAGGCTGTCGAGCCTTTTGGCAAGACGATTCGGTGTCTCTTGACGAGTGAATCTAGAAATTTTGTTTGATTTTGTATGATTTTGAAACGATACGTTACAGAAGTTGGTGGGCAACAGAGCTAAAGATGTACTCAGGAAGATGCAAAAGGAGTGCCTCTCAGGAACTCAAAACATTGCTCGCACGTTTAAGGCTGGTTTCCATATGATCGCGGATCGCAGATCGCAGATCGCAATAAGGTCTGCAATCGTCTGCGATCATATGGAAACTACTTCTGCTATCGTCTGCGATCCTGCGATCGCGATCGCAGACGATCGCAGAAGATAGCACCATGTTCTATCTCCATATGATTGCAGACGATCGCAGACCTTATTGCGATCTGCGATCCGCGATCATATGGAAACCAGCCTTTAAAGTCGCGAAGCGAGCACTCGCGGACTCAGTCGCCAGTGAGGCCTTTTTACTTGAGAAAGACATCTTTTAAGTTTTACTTGATCTCTTCTTTGTCGTTAGTTGTAATTAGTTTTTTATTTACTTTATAGCCCCGGGTTACGCTGCGTTAGCGCCTCGTGATGCTTTTTAACTGTATATAGCATTCAGACGTTTTAACTGCTATACAATGGTAATAATATTGACGGCTTATTAAACAGATCCTCTGATTGGTGGCTCTTCAAGTCTTCGTTAAATTACCTAACTACATAACAGAAACTACATTGAAAGAGTACAGTGCAATACGTTGAAGAAACAGATAAGCACACTAAAGTAAAAAGGAAAAAAATAAAAAGAATTCTATTATAAACAGGTTTAAAAGGTTCGATCTAGCTTACTATAGGTTAACGAGTCTGTTTCTCAAGAACATCTTGGACAGTCTGAGCAAAGGTATTGTATTTTTAATTTTGCGCGTTCTAGTAATTTCTTGGAGGTTGTCAAAGAGCCGAGCCGCATTGTCCTGAAATTTCCCATTGTATCGCACGCGACTGTCAATCTTGTTACTAGGTTATTCGACCACAGTGCTCTTGGGCTTATGTGTTGCTAGTTTAAGGTTCTTCGCCCAGTTTTCAAGCATGTACAAGGCTTTAAAGCACGATTTTAGTAGACTATGGTTCCATGTCCTTTCGTTGATTGGTAGGTAGCCAATGTTTATTATGTTTTTAGACCTTTGATATGAAGGCTTACCGATAAAACTCGATCGCATATGTTAAGCAACGACCGTGACGGGAACACCAACCCAAACGAAAACGTAACTTGAAAATAGAAATTGATGTTATTGGAGCTACAATATAGTTCGCTCTAATTCCAACTCATTCAACTTGTTGAATGTGAGCGAATTATCCAGGAACTAAATTACTAACAACGGCGTTCGATTCGAGTTCAATTCATTTATTGTCGTGTCTCACCTCCCGCTTGTGAAACTTTAAATTTGGTCTGTTTACGTAGTTGTTTTGTGGGGACGGCAGAGAAATGCACCAAATACATCTGCTCGTGAAACCTTTCGTTTTGTGGCGTTCTCGTTGTCTTCGCCGTCGCCGTGGTCGCTGCTTTAGTTCTGGGGTACCGTAATAACAATACAACACTTTAACTTTGACGGCTTTCAGTGACAATACGCCAACATTAATTGCAATTTATAACAATTCTAATTTTAAAAATGAAATGCAAAAAATTTCTAGAATAATTATTTAAAAGTAAAAAAGTTAAATAGTTGCGATCAGTCGCTGTTTTTACGTCCGCCGTTAATCAGGTTATTCAACAAGAACATTTATCTGAGCAAAACACTTAACATAGATCGTCTTGTGCCCTTTCAAAGGCATAATATTTATACATTGTATATATTTAGTCAAGCCTAAAAGCGGAGCTCCAAAATTACTTTTAAATAGCATTTCTACCTATGGTTTCCGTATTAACGTAATAACCTTGCAAATTCCTCATCCTTTCTGGACTTAATATATTTTTAGTGCATAGTAGCAAAAAAATTAGCAACAATCAGAACAATTACAATGTAAAATGTTATGCAGGGGAGCAAGGTATATGTATCACCTTAAATCCAAAACAATCATTTCAATAGATTTGACATTCTAAGCTGCATGATTATGTAGAGCTGCGGGTGTCTAAAAAATATCAAAACATTGTGTACACTGAAGGTAAACATTCAGGACGGGACCGGCTATTTATCGAGTTATGATAGTGTTCTTCACGCTCAAAATGAAATTGGCACAGAACTTTGTTTGCTGGATTAACTGATCCGGACCACTGCATAATCAATACACTGAGCAGAAACACAAAGAAACTTGTTGCACGGCCGGGCAACAAAGCCTGCTATAAAAGAAGGGTACAAGTGCCTAGCTGATGCCGCTGGAATTGTAAACAAGGCGTAAATTTGTGGCGTCACGCCCAACATAAATGTTTGTTATTGACACCGGCCGAGGACACAGATTTTCCCTATACGGACCGGCCAAGGTGAATAACTTGTTTTTTTTTTTTTTTTTTTTTTTAGTTTTTAAGATGATCGAGGCGAATGGTTCTGCGAACAGTCTACGCGCTCTCCGTTGCACTATTACTCTCTAGTTAAATTTGATTGATTATCAAGAAAGCCGTGCGTGTGGAGAACAAGGCTAGACTAATGATTAAACAAGCTTTAAACATATTCTGGAGTAATAAGTGAAAAAAAAACTGTGATATTTCATAGCAAGCAGTACAGAGATATTGAAACTAACAACTATATTTGAAAATTCGCACAATCAAGCGAGTAAATGTCAGCTTTGTTTTGATGAAAATGAAGTCGCTGTCACGTTTTTTTTCTCTCTTCCTTACTCTTCTTTCCACGTTTGTCGACATATTCAATGAGTACACGAATTTGTAGGTTTCTTGAAATTTTCCGTTTATTTGTCTAAAAACGCAGCCGACCACGCAACTTCCCGACGAAGCAGGGTTAACTTGAGTGTGGCATTTCAAAATGGCTTACATGGACGGGCGTACGTACGGACGTACGAACGGTCGCAGAATGACGCCATAACCAAAACCAAACTTTTTCGCATTCACTGCTTCAGGCCAATTTCTCTTAGCTATGGGGCTCTGCGCGCGCGCCCCGCTAATAATGTAAGCTAATACAATTTGATTTGTTCGTTCGAATGCATTAGCTAATAATTTCAGTTTCAGAGAGCTTTAAGGAACAGAATCTTGTTCCCCGAATTTACTAGCTGTTGTTGGCTTTACGAAAATGCGAGCCGAGCTTTTCCAGCCTTTTTAAGGACACTGTTTGTTCCTTCGAAAACGAAAGGAATAGTTTTACAGTGTTACGAAATTTTTAGTTGACATTTTGTCGAAGAAAACTTTAGATTTTCTTTATAACTAAATCTGAATTTCTGAGGCGATTGAGGCCTTCCGAACTGATTCACCTAAATAAACCATGAAATTTGAAAGAAGGAGAAATAGTATCCAAAGTTTGTAAGGTGAGGCTGAGATTGTTCCAGACGTCCACTGTTCGATATCGGTAGTTTTATACATGAGGACGTTCAAAAGCTACGCGTTCCTGACTGTGCGCTTAAAGACTTCGATGCCAGTTTTAAGCCGATAACTTGATAACTTGATGCACGTCCATCAAGTCATTAAAAGTCACGTTTACTTAAGATCTGATTAATTTGTGACAACGCGTCAGAAGACAGGCGTCCCTTAGCAAACAATATTCAATTTGACAAGAAAATGAGAACACTAAGGCAGAAGTCAGCGTCGGGAATCAATTGAACCCAATGACCTTACGTTAGCAGTAGGATGCTCTCACTTAAAAAGCTTTTAAGCAACCTTAACGTAGTTGTACCTATTACAATTATTGATCCTATTACGTTACCTTTTGTGTATTATTGACTCAAAGCTGGCCTTGAACATTGAATAAAATATTTTTTCAGCAGGCCGCTAACACGCGTCAGTCCTTGTCCACTAAAATAAGTTTCGGCATAAAGCGGAAAGTTTAATTTTAGTTTACGTCCTTTTGTTTTCGGTGAGTGAAGCCGGAACAAGCCAAAGGTGGCCAAGAACGAGGTTAAACTTTCCTAGGAATCAAGGTAATGGCTTCGTAGAGTTCCAATTAAAACATTCAGAGGGTGTTCTTGTAGATTTTGGGAAATTGTAAGCTTGATGTTTCACGGTATATGCGATAAGGCCAATTTCTGAAGTTATGGTGACTAGTAACGCCAACTTCATTCGTCTTCAAGCATTTTAATTTAGTGCTACTGTTTTCACACTGTTTCAGTTCACTTTATTTCAATGTAGATATTGTGCTAACTTGGCAAAGTTTCGTATCATTACCTCTGACAGATCATACTGTGCGTTGTACAGGATCCTCTCTCATTGCTTTGTGATAAGAAATAGTAAAATAAGGTGCGGCAAAAATCCCCGCTTCTTTCTCTACTTCTAGCTAGTCAGTCTCAAAACAGAAACAAACATTTTAATCAATGAAACAACTTTATTAATTCAACTTTTAGCCTTTTTAACATACCAATTGGGGACGCTAAAAACAAAAAAAATAATAATAGCTTGCTAAACTAGAAGAGACAATGCAGTTGTAAGTCGAACCCTCAAATTGTACCCTTCAAATATTTACTGTATTTTTTTCCTCGATAACTTGAACCCTGGATATCTCGAACCTCCTGCTACCTCGAAGTGCGTTTTTTAGCCGTTCTCGTCATTTTATTTGTAACTGTACCCGGCCTCGATAACTCGAGCCCCTTTGTGAAATTAAGCGCAGTGAATCAAAGCCAACTCCAGAACGTTGGTAGTTATTTTTGAATCAAATTAAGCAGCAAGAAGCTTGAAGTGTCTTCAATTGTCCCTATCTTATATAACGTTTATACAGACACCGAAGAGTTGTGTTACAATTCTGTCAGTGAGAATACACGTAAAAACAGTGTGAGCAAAATGGTCCATTCAGCCCATACTAGCTTAGCTGTATATAGAGCGGTTTTCAATTGAGTGTTGTAAAACCAAAACCAAAGTAATTTCTCTTTCCAATCACAACGGATATAAAAGCATAATCAGCCAATCAGAACTCGACGCAAGTACATGCAACCTGCGTCGAGCACGGGAAAATGCGTTCGTTCCAAGCACGATTGGTTTTGGTTTGGCTCCCATTGGTTGAGAAAATGGCACGAGTTTTGTTAACCAATCATAGAGTCTAGTAAGGCAAAACCAAAGCCAAAGCCAAATTACTCTCGACACTCAATTGAAAACTAAAGCTCTAAGGCTATGTCTACACTATGCTAGATAGCATTTTAGGCCGTTGTGAAGAATACTTCGGTCTGGTGTGAACAGAAGTGGCCCAAAACCGCCGCCATCTTTCCACTAGAATCCAATCCTCGCTCCTTGTTGTTGTGTCACGAAAACCTATCCGATACTGATGTGACGATTCATGCCACTTTCAAGACCGAAGCAGCGCAACAAATATCAATCCGAAATCCGCGTTTTGTGTGTGAACGAAAACACTATCCGATATATGTTTTTGGTGCCGGCACAAGAGCTATCCGGTATAGTGTAGACATACGTAGCCTAATCGTTCTTCGTGGAACAGCCTTCCATCTAACGTCAGAACCATTAGATCTTTCACTAATTTTTAGAAATGAGATAGCTCGCCAATTGTCCTCCTCGTACTCCCACACGGCAAACATGTAAATCAGTTTTATTTTTAAATTTTTATCTTGTAACTGATGTTTTCCCACTCGCGCTTGTTGGATATGAGATGATTATAGCCAACGCGGCGCTACGCGTCTCGTTGGCTATCTATTTAACAACTTTTTACCGAAGGCGAAGTAAATATTTGTGAATGTCGTGGGGAATATTCACCAATATTTACTGAGCCTGAGGCGAATAATTAGTTTTAGTATAATTACTCAGGTGATTTTCAGAGAAAAACAAGAACCGTCCGAAAAATGTCAGAGACACGCAGTTGGCGATCGCATGCTTAATCAAGGATCGATAAACTACACCTGCCTCAAGCAGAATTTCAGTATTCTTAGCCGTTCTCTGCCGTTTGAATGTTGGTTTTCTCCCTCTCTTTTACCAAAATAGAAGGAGATGAACCAGGCTGTTTAGTGTAAGACTGGAGGAAGACGTAACTAGCACTTTGTCGTACAATTCCTTTTTGATGGCTTCGCCGGTTAACGGACGTTTATAAATTGACGTCCTTGGAGATAAGCTGCTTCAGGTAAGAACTGTAAGTCCTTCAAAATTTAGTAGCATCACTAAACAAGTCTACGGTTGTCCCAGATTAAAATATAGCTTTTGCTGTAAGGGTGACCTTAGATGGTGGTCGAGAGCCTCTCGAACCGATAACAAACTAGTTTCCTTAATTTTCTGATAAAAGCTGCCATCTTTTCTCCTCACTGAGACGCAAACCTTAGAAAGACATTTATTCATCTCGTTTACTAGGCTTCCATGCTTTCAAATTCTGTCTTAAATTCGTTTTGTTGTTGAAACCATTCTGTTATTAAAGAAAATTTTGCGCGAATTTAATTTGTTGTTTTCATTTTACTCGACGCTACGTTGGTGATTATAACTTGAGAAGTCTTGAAGGGAAACTCTCTTTGCCCAAACCAAAACCAATTTCCTGAAACGAAGCTTTTGCTATAGCGGGGCTCGTCTGTGGAATAACTTGCCCCAAGACTTAAAAAACGCTGGCTCTGTTGGGCACTTTAAACGACTATCTGACATATCGGATTCCCAAACGGCAATCAGGTAGTCAGAACAGTTGTAATGGGTATTTAGTTTTAAGTTTTAGCTCAACTGATGATTCTCCGTGATTAAATAAAGTTATAAATACAAACATTGGTATCGACATCGACAACATTTTCACTGCAATTTACAAGGTTTCTTTTATTACAATTGACAAAACGTTCATATCTTCCCTTCAAAAAGTGTCACCCCGGACTTAGGTGCATCCTTAGTACCTTTTGGAATTGCGTTTATTTATTTCTTCCTCAGAAACATCAACAAATCGCTAAGCTGCCATTTTGAAATTAGTGTTTGTTCTTTAATCATCTCGCGTCAGGTGATTATACGTTGCACTTTGCACCAGGTGATTTGAGTAGCAAATGAGGCATATCCTCTACCTATGAGGTCAACAGAATCTCTATAATCACCTAAGTAATTATACTAACAGCTCATTTCCAACGCACGCTCGTGGAATAATTGTTAATTTTAACGAATCATGGTTTAGCGACGACTATCGATTTGGTCTTTTGGATACATTTACCGGCTTGAGAGCGCGTGTCGGAGAGTTCCTGCGTGACCGTGAGTTCTTGAAAATAAGCCTAGCCCTCGTGTCAGGAGATAATGAGCAAGGCTTTCTTTTCGCAACTGCTTAACTGAGTGGAGTACTAACTGCAAGGATCTTTCTTCTATTTGATCTTTCGTCCGCAGTTCATTTATTGACATCGATTGACTTTTTGACTGTTACCTAGCAACCACCATGAATCATATTGACTAATATACCAGCTGCAGTATAAAAACAAGCATTTCAGAGTTCCATGTGTTCAGAGTACCTCTTAGACGCCTCTTGTGAAAGTGAATACGAGAGAAGTGATTAAAAGCGAGTTTAAACCCAAACGATTCTACATATTGGGCTAAGTTAGATTGGTGAAACCCTAGTGGACGGACCTAAAAATTGCGAAACACGATACATTTTCCGACTTCTTCACCTAATTCTTCCTGATTGGTGCGCGGACCTCGAGTGATTGACAATTAAGCACTTTCAAGTGCTTTGAAAAACAGTCGATAGGTAACTTGACAGAGCAGACTGGTTTGATCTCCTGTCGTTCGTTATCAATGCCAAGCTACAGGGAATTTGCTTGGTTTTCTAGGGACTGATTGTTGCTTAAAAAGAGAGGTTGTTTCTTAATTATCTCTAAAAATGCCCCGCTATCCACAATTTTCTTTCTGGATTCCAGTCGCCCATACTGAGATCTCTGCTTTTCCTGCAGTCATAAACTTTGTGAAAATATTTCTGTATTAGCAGGCACGATAACATTTGACAGTTTATCCCAAATCCTGAATTTAGCGATAATCCCTGACCTTACACCAATGCGGTACGAGAAGGCAAAGTTCTGTCGAACTATTTGAATTAAGTTTGATCTTTTGACTTGTAATGGAAAAAAGTTACCGTATGAAAACCTTTTTCACATTCGTTAAATTTAACGTGGCTCTGAATCTCTTCTCACATTTTTTTAAACCTTGCAAAGAGTTATGATTTGTATTTGGTATCTAACATATTATTTTACAGTGTCCCCCATTAGGTTATAGCTAAAAACATAGACACTTAAATAAAGTTTTCATTCATTCATTCATTCATTCATTCATTCATTCATTCATTCATTCATTCATTCATTCATTCATTCATTCATTCATTCATTCATTCATTCATTCATTCATTCATTCATTCATTCATTCATTCATTCATTCATAAATTCATTGTATTTGAACATGCTACTTACAGTTCCATAATAAAAAATAGGCGTCAACTAACTTATTTCTGAGTTATTATCACTTAAAGATAAAATTAGGGGTGTTTTTATAACAGATTATACCGTTGCTATGGTAACCTATTATGTCAAGTTAATGATCATAACTTGTTCGCCAATTATTATTAGTCATTTTTTTCATACCATTATTGTTGTATCAACTGATAAAGAGTGGTAATATTGACCCATTAGAGTAGAAGTGACGGAAAGTACTGGAAATTGTTGACAGCCGCCTTATTAAAATTATTCATTAATGCAATGGACTAACGATTACTTTTGCGAAAATGATTTCTCCGAAAATCATCGCTATATAGGTATTCTGTGGTATTTTATAGCAGTCCAAAAACAATGGAATTAAAGATTTGGTATTTGTCCATCTTTCTCAAGTGAAAAAAAGGCAATAAGTTAGATGAGACAGTAAAAAGTTACGTAAACGATTCTCTTTTCTTGCAGGCCAACAGGAAAACCTGTGAGCCCTTGCTTAGTGGCATAAAGGAAAGGCAGAAAGACCCCTGATATCGCGAAAGATCCGTATAGCGTTGTTTGAAGATTCCAACGGCAGAGATATCATGGGTGAAAGTGCTAACTTCTCTTCGGGAACCTTACAGGAGCCTTTCGATGGAAACAGCAACAGTAGCAGCAACAGCAACAATTCATCGCTTTTGCTCTGCACTGCAGCATTAAGAGATCCTGCGGGTGCGAGGGTGGCAAGAGCTGCCATTTATGCGGTCGCTCTGGTCGTAGCCTTGATAGCAAATAGTCTCGTGATCGCAGCTTTCTCAAGGATGAGGGAACCACTCATGCTCTTGATCGCTAACATGGCAGCTTCCGATCTCCTGACTGCAATCTTCCTACTCCCCCGCTGGCTAACCAGTGAAATAGTTGGTTCCCCCAATTTCCAGGTCCACGGATTAGGAGGAAAGATTCTATGCAAGATGTGCGCGTTTTTAAGTGACATATCATTGGGTGTGTCGACCGTAACCCTGGTGATCATCGCCGTGGAACGTTTTCTCGCCGTGGTACACCCCTTGAAGGTCCGTCACTTCCAAGCAATACGCCGCCACCTCATCATTTTGACGTGGCTTGTGATCATGGCTATTCATACGCCATATCTCTACGCCATGGGACTTGTAAAAGGCGAGAACAATGTCCTATTATGCAGACTCACGTGGATTTTGGATAACAAGCCAACGTTTATTAGATACAATATCTTTTTGATTGTAACAGTTTTTCTCATACCTCTGACTGCCATTTCTGTCCTTTACCCTATTATCTTGATTAACCTTCGAAAAGACAAAATGGAAGGACACCGAATCGTTATTAAGAGAGAAAAACGAAGGCGTAAACGAAACGCGAAATTGGTTCATCTGTCTGCAGCCACAGTGTTATTGCTTTTAACCTGCTGGTCCCCATACGCAGTAATTTTTTTCCTTGAGTTGATTGCCCCAGATACTCTTCCTAAATGCAGCTATGCTTTTAACATAGTATACTTTGTAGCTATCATACTGGCCGGCATATACTGTGCACTAAACCCTTTCATTTGTTTTCTGTTCTTACCAAGTTTTCGACGTGAGCTGGCTGGTATATGCAAAGGAAAGCGTCGAGGCTCTCACGTAATCAGTCGTAACAAAATTGGCGAAAGCCGGTCGCTATCGTGTTCAAGGAACACAACTGATCACTCTGGCTCTAGAAGACCTGCTCAGCACCTTAAGGTTGGAGTGAATGTCCTGTTAGAAAGTGCAGTTTGAGAATTTTGAGTCATACCTTCTCGAAAGAAATGTGATTATCGCTTTAAGCCAGGGCCCAGTTGTTCGAAAGCCAAATGACCCTAATCCTCGATTAAAACTTATCAATAACCGAGGTTTTCAACTCGCTTGTTATAAAAATGCCTTTCAAACGCTAATTTTAAGCTTATGGTATAAGAGAAGTTTAAGTCAAATTTAAGGGACTAAAATCTTTTGGGAGAATCTTTTACTGATTAGCAATTAAATTCGAATCAAAGTTCACGTTAATCCAGGATTAGCTTAATCGAGCTTGAAACAACTGGGCCCGGATGAATAAATAATAGATGTATTTTTCAGTCAGCTAGTGACAAAGGCATACTCGAAAAAAAGAAATCTGAGTTCTCTCAACAGGAGTAAAACCTATGAGCTTCCATTTACTAGTTCGGATGCTCTACTACTGAGCTACAGGAGACTCGTGGGAGCTACGTGGCTATTTTCGTCCACACTAGCCTGTTCGTCTCGTTTTAATTTCACCAGCATGTCCACACTAAAGCGCTCGGAAACGATGCAAAAGACTCAGTTGGCCCCAGGATTGAGCATGTGAGGATGCTGGGATACAGTTCAACTGGAGCCGATTTCGTTTCGGCAAAAGTCTTCGTTTTCCTTTGGCTACGCTAAAAATATTTAACCGTTTTCAAAACGATGCGTTTTAGAAAGTCTTCACTTTGAAATCTTTTTCATTCCAAAGTCTCCGTTTCTATCCGTATGCATTATTTAACGTTTTTGACGTTGTGTCCAACTAAAACGTTCGTAAACACTGGTCGTAAAACGCATACGTTCGAAAATATAATGCTTTCCAGAGTAGAGACATTTGAAAACGGAGCCGTGGAATATTAGAGGTGAACAGCGTAAAACGGATCGAGGCTCTTGAAAAAGCCGCGCGATGCCATTCAAATAACAAACATCATGGCGCCTGTATATGCCACATGAGTAGATTACCGTCTTAGCGCTTCCTAGTAGCGTATCAGCGTATGAGAACGTTTTAGTGTGGACGAGGGAAAACGCTGTGAAAACGATAGCGCCGACTCGAACCTTTTGATGCGTTTTCGGCAAAATGAAAACGGGGCACTTAGAATGCACGGAACTTGGTACCAGGTTACCACCAGGGCCCCAGTTGTTTAAAGAGTGGATAACTTTATCTAGCGGAGTACATTTTATCCGCTGGATAGCGATTTATCCACTGGATAGAGTTATCTGCTCTTTGAACAACCGGGAACGAATATAAATGTTTCTTTTCTGTCTTTCATCATGGGCCATTTTAGCCAAATTGTAAAATGTAACCATTTTTCTTTGACTTTTTAAACTACATCAAACCATTCCTCTGGGGATTTGTTTATTTTTATTTTTAATATCTTTTTATTGTAACACACTACCTCACATTTTACAAACAAGATGAGAGGCGCTGAGACTAAGCTAGGGAAGAGAGGGCAAAGACATTTCAAATAACGAAACAAGAACATTACATCGCAAATAATACAAAGTATTTAAAAACAGTACGTCGTGACTAACAACAAAAATATAAGAGAGTTTTGTGCAAATAGAAGAACTTCCGAATTATTTAATTGTAATAAACGTTTGTTTAAAATGCCGATTTGAACGATTCTTAGTTTGATAAATTATCGGTTCAAATATAACTTCTATTGTATTGTATTTTATCGTCAATATTGTACATGTCTGAATACCAATCACAAGCTGTTATGAAAAAAGCTTTGAAAAAGTTCATTATAGCTGATTATTTTGCAAGTCACACTGTTGGCGTGCGTTTCTGAAACTCACGACGAGCAAGGACATTTTTAAAATTGATTAGTATCAAATTTCTCCTGGTAATATTAATGCTTATTCAACCCTTAAGGTCACGAGAAATAAGGATATGATCACCTAAGTTGATTTTTTTTATACTTTATTAACTTCTCCTCAGTTCTTTTATAAGAAGAGCACGGGGACAAGATTGGGAAATTTGTTCTTTGATATTGGAGGTAAAAGAGGTAATTTTAGAGCTGGTTCTCTCAATGTTTTGAATCAGTGTTAATGGGGCAGTGGTACCTTTAAGTGTAGCCAGCCAAACTATGTTAATGAATTAATAACGTTAAGTATTTAACTTTCAAAATAAAATATTAAAAAAAAACACACTTTTCATAAACAAGTGTAAGCGTCGGTTTTTGGTATCTCTCCCGGGAAATAGAATGCAGGACGGCGAACTTCAGACTTTGACCTTTGTTGTTTTTTAGGGGGGGACAGTGTTGCCTCATCACTAACCACCAATGACGTACGCACTGACATAGCCTGTAAAGAAGACAAGAAAAAAATATGAATCGCAATTAGGAAAATCTCAATCTGTCAAGCACGGTAATAAATCCCACTTTGCAGACAGGTCAGTTAGGGGCTGTTTGCATGGAGAGAGGAAGATCCTAGTACTAGCTAGGAAGATACTAGAAGGTGGATCATCCTAGCGCCATATGTTTTCTGTATCAGTTTACATGCAATAGGTTGTATTTGGCCCTTGTCCTAGGATCTTTCTAGCTGAGAGATAGGAAGATCCTAGCACCATGTAAACCACCTTCTTTCGGAAGGTCCTAGTACTAGGGACAAATAAACAAACAAACATGGGAGCGGCCGGGCGTTCAGCTGGTAAAGGACGACAATTTTTCTTCTTTTCCTTCTCCGCTTGGTAACCACCCCGACCGAAATTTCTGCATGTAAACCCGCCAAACGAAAAGTTGTTTCGCCTTCTAGGATCTTCCTCCCTCCATGCAAACAGGGCCTTACTAGAAAACCGTTATTACCGAGAGAGTTCTCGGACACCAGCTAGTGGTCCCAAAGTTTTCTCTTGTGAACGGAATTGACTGTATGTTCTCGAAGAAACACCCCTCTCAGAGGCTTTTTATACATGCGACAATACACCGTAACAAGACTTACAAAGGACGCATGACAAATCATGTACACTAACCACGTGATCCTGAAGATGACGTATGATGTCATTTCTGTTGTTCAGTTCGGCCTGCAACTGTTCCTTTTCTCGTGACAGCGTGTCACGCTCCAACTGCATCGCGTCACGCTCGCACTGCAAGCGCTCACACTCGTGCCTCAGATTGTCAAGCTCCTCTCGCAAATCATCTCGCTCCTGTTTTGAAGGGAATTTTAAAAAAGCAATTTGAAGTGACTAACTTGGCTTACTGCAAATAATCTCACTCTTAATGCATCTAAAATTGAGTTGATGAAGACGGAAGACGGTGTTGGGAAGTAGGTGGGGGAGAGGTGGATGGGAAGATGCGGTGATATCCTGGGGAAAAGAAGAGGTCTCCTCGCCGTTACCTTGACTTGTAATTTGAATGTTTCCTTCTTTTATTAAGGGAAATAAATGATGATGATGATGATGATGATGATGATGATGATGATGATGATGATGATGATGATGACAGGAAAAGGAAAATAGTACAATTGTAAATTTGACAATAGCAAAAACGCGAAGAACCCGGCCTCACACCCCTTCCTCTAAATTTCCCCACTTCATTTATCAATTATGATTGGAACATTTTGCACATTTCTCCCGAATTCTCGTGAAGAAACTCTCAAAACTAAAATGCAGGCAGGTCAACATCGCTTATCCAGCTAACTGCAGTCGTATCGGCTGTGACATTTCTTGGTTCAGTTTCCGAAGTCTGAACAGTTTATTTTATGATCTTTAAGGTTTTCAACTCTTACCTTTTGTAATAATTCGTGGTCCTTTTCTGAGACTGTAGTTGTCTGTGAATTCTGATGCAAGTAAACAGAGACTGTTTTACTTCACATTCGTTCAAATTAGCAAGTCTACTATCGAAATATAGTAATGTAATCGCTTTATTTACCCTCTGGTTTGTGCAGTGAGACTGGTTAATCCTCTAGCAATAAAAACAGTTAACACTCTTTTTTGCGGACACCCTCGGGACCACGAGTTAGTGTCCTTAATAGCGGGAATTTATTTCAGTCTAACGTCTGTCGTATATTTTTGCCGGGGATTTAGCTGCTGTCCGTATTATCGGGGTGTCCGTAATAGCGAGGTGTCCGCAAGGTGAGAGTTGACTGTATATGCCTATGCTCCGAGCATTTCATACCACTAAACAAACTACGTCGTCGACGAAGATCTCCGGCCAAGTTAAAATCAATCCTAAGTATTGCCTGTTTATTAACAATAGCATATCGTAAGAAACATTAATAGGGCAAAGAGTTCCGTAAATACGACCCATTGCTAAGAAACTTGCAGTCTTTTTTAACTGAAGTGCGTTGATTAAGGAGGCTCTCGACAGTTTCTCTAGCTTTTAGTAAATCTGTCAAACTAGGCCAAAGTTTTGCATAGAAGGCATGTTTTGATTTCCCTCAAACTTCACAGCCTTTACAATCTAGCTAGAATCTTTGATCGAATTTTTTCACTGCTTTTCGTTGGATTCCAAGCCACAGCTGTTACCACAGCAACCGCAACGCAAAGCCTATCGCTTTTAATAACGCCGATTATCTTGAAATCTAGTCAGCCACTTCACAACGAAACTTGCACGATTTGAACAACTTGTGATCGAACTCAGTTAGAAAAAAAAATCCGTAAGAGCGTTTTCAGCTAAATATAACATTGATTTTCGCGGGCTGGTTTTAGTTATTCTCGCATTTTTTTGTTAAAATCTCAAGAAAAATAAAACATCAATCAAAGACCCAAAGTTTTCGAACACAGGTTCCATAAAGCAAAACTGTTCAAAGTAACTTGAATTTTATAACGGTTTGGGTAAAAAATTGAGCTGTTTAAATTAAAATTTAATTACTTTACAATTTATTTTGCATACAAAAAAGGGCTCTGCACATACATGTATTGTTCTTCACTGGCTATTCTTGGTGAAAAATTTAGTTTGAACTGAATTTCTTTAATCTCTATGCGATGTGAACTATTATACCCTGACGTCCTAGTAAAAAACGAGACTGTGCATGGCGAAAATTGACCATTCTGACTACACTAACACGAGAGATTCAATGTGAAAATTTCAGTTTAGGATGCGTCAGTCAGTCATCCGATGCAAATTACAACAACAGTATACAGCTTAACGAATAACAATTTTTCTAAAAATGAGAAATTGTGCTACGCCAGATACGAAAAGCCACTAAAAACCACACTTTAGAAGTGGCCAAAAAAATTTGTGGAAACGTATTCCTCATCTAACGCAGCAGCACATGACCCCGAGGAAAGGGTGCAACTAAATAAGCCTAAACATTACACAAAACTGAACAAGAGAAAAAGAGCAAATGCAAAAACAGAAAAACTAGCGGAAAGGACGAGTGACTGACCTAGAATGATCCAAATCTCCCGCCAAAAACCCTAAATACCTCTAGAACACCCCACAACCACCTGCGAACCTCGAAATCGTGCAGTCAGAATATTAATTTCTGACTAATTCATTCACGCCATTCAAACGTCAGAAATTACATTTGTAAGTGATGATCTTAACTCTCGAGTGTTTGGATGAAAACATGAAATGTCACCATTCAAATAAAGGCTAGCTTCTGAGGAGCACTATCTGGTGGTTCTTTTTATTAAGGTTTCCATACTGGTTCTACTGTATACAATCCTTGTGGACCACTTAACTGAAAACTATTGAGCAATAGTGTTTGTTTATCACGATGTAGCGGTTGGTAATATAACTTGTGAAATCTGATGATGAAATCCTAAAATGTAACCATTCTAATGAAAACTTTTGGACATTTTTTGAACGGCGCCTTAGTTTTGTACATTCTCAACTGAAAATATCCTTGATGTTTAGAAGTCAATTTCTATCGGCTTCGTTGTATTTACAGATATTTATAAACAACCAATGGTAATGTTTGGAGCCGAAGAAGCCTGAACCAGAAGCCAGGGGCTTGTGATGGCCAGGCTTCCTTTGAATGACAAGACAATTTTTTGCGTGTGAAAAGTGCTCAGAAATCAAAGCATTAACCAAAGACGACTAAATACAATGGATTATACATAATAACTGCGGTACTTTATAAAGATATATTATAGAAAAGTAAAAAGGAGGGAGACGGAGAGTTAAAGGAACACAATGTCACGACGATTTTGCCGCATTTTGTTCAAAACTGCTGAAATATTTTACAACGAACTCGTTTTGTAACATGAAATTGCTCTTACAACATCGGGAAGAAAATATTAAAAGGTTTTAGGAAGAACAAAATCATAATCAAGTTTTACCGACTTGTCTAAAAACACAGAAAGAACTTGAAAAAATGGCCAAGTTTTTCAAGTTGCAATCCACTTCCATCCTAGCCATCCGCAGTGAGCAAGCCCAGCAAATCATTGAAGCAAATACCTTAAAATTTGTCTGCTGAAGACATTTGTGTAAGCTATTATAACCAGTTTGATCCATTCGGATGTTTTATTTTTATTTATTTATTTATTTTATTTATTTATTCACCACGACATACAAACATAGAAAGTTACAATGAATAATAGACTAGGATTACAAGTACATAAGTTTAGAGTAAATAATAATAGTAAAAGAAGTAAGAAGTGGCGAGGAGACCTCAAGAAACCCCCGGGCTTATACTGAGAGGTCTCCTCGGAGATATGTTGGGACTTTAAGACCAGTAAAGACATTGTATTGAGATTTTTTAACATACGGTGGTGGTAAGACTATAGAGACATGACAGAGTCGGACGTTTCATGCAATTAACTGAGGAAATCAAGAAGCTTTCTTTTGAAGGTGGATAGACTAGGGGAAGACGTAATTGATAATGGCAAAGCATTCCATATTTTTGGCCCTCTATAGAGTATAGTAAATTGCTTGATATTAGTTCGGCAGGTGTGAGGTCGAAAATGAGCTGAGGTTCTAGTATCATAATTATGAATTTGACCACCAGTCGGAAATAAATTTAGAAAGGGGGAAGGCAGCAAACGTTGGTGATAGGAAAACATAAATTTTGCACTATAAAAGGAATTCACTTTAAAAATATCTAGGATATTCAATTGTGCAAATAAAGGCGCAGAAGGTGCAAGGTGATTAGAATTTGTCATAGCTCGCACAGCTCGTTTTTGAAGAAGAAAAATGCGATTTAAGTTTGTTACATAAGTAGAAGACCAAACTGTAGTACAATAAGTTAAATAGGGATAAATTAAGGTATAATACAAAGATTGTTTAGTGTTTGATGACAAAAGGAAACGAAATCTGTACATTATACCAACGGACTTAGAGATTTTCTCGCAAATATAACTGATATGCGATTTCCAGGTGAGACCTTCATCAATATAAATACCTAAGAACTTAACTTCTGTTGCTTGCTTGAGGGGTATACTGTCAAGTGAAATTTGGGAGCTCATGCGGACAGATTTTTGTTTGGGTTTAAATATAACATAATTGGTTTTCTTTATGTTAACAGAAAGTTTGTTTGATTTCATCCATAAGCTAATCTTAGTCAGTTCACTATTCATTACAGAGGCAACATGAGCAGGGTCTGAATTGGAGTAAAAGATACTAGTGTCATCTGCAAAGAGCAGGCATTCTGCCAGTCTGGTTGTTTTGGGAAGATCATTGATATATAATATGAAAAGTAAAGGGCCTAATATGGAACCCTGTGGAACACCGCATCTAATTATCTGTTCGGAGGAACGGGTATCGTTAATCTGGACGAATTGGGTACGGTTGGAGAAATAACTTTTAATCCATTGCAATGCTAGTCCACAGACACCATAATGTTCAAGTTTCTCAAATAAGACCACCAAGCTAGACCACCAAATGATTTGGTGGTCTAGCGTGTCAAACGCTTTAGAAAGGTCAAGAAAAACACCTGCCGTGATTTCATTTTGGTCAATGGACGTTGCAATTTTATTAACAAGGTAAGTTAGCGACAGCGCAGTGCAATGGTTTTTGCGAAAACCAAACTGGAGTTGGTAAAAGATATCATGGCTATTTGCGAATTCTACTAGTCGATTGTGCATGACCTTTTCGAAGATTTCGAAAAATTAGGAAGTAGTGAGATTGGTCTGTAATTAGTGAATAAATCCGGTTCATCACCTTTAAATACAGGAATCACTTTGGCAAGTTTTAGCTTGTCTGGGAATATTCCTTTGGAAAAGGATAAATTAATAATATTCTTAAGAGGTTCCGATACTACTTCAAAAGTGTTTTTGATAACATACATAGAAATATCGTCATATCCTGGGGCTTTCCCAGACTTCATGGACATACAGATTCCATTCAGCTCTTCAACAGTCGTCGGCTTCAAAATCAGAGACTCATTGAACTGATCATTCAAAAAAGAGTGGAAAGAAGAGTTCACCGGAGGTATTTTCGCTGCTAAATTAGGTCCTACGTTAGCAAAATAATTACAGAATCCATTTGCTATTTCTACAGGGTCGGTAAGAATGCTACCATCAGATCTAAATGACGAAGGAAAAGGAGGTCTACATTTACGCTTGTTGATAACTTCATTTATTAATTTCCAGGTCTCCTTTAGGTCATTTTTAGCCGAAGCAAACCTTTGGTCATAATAATGGCGCTTGGCAATTCTAATGAGATGGGTTAATTTGTTTCTGTAAGACTTATATTGTAACTCCCTCGTTGGATTAGGTGATCTCAGTAATTGTCTATACAACTTGTTTTTCTTTCGAACAGAAGCTAATAAAGATTTGGTTATCCATGGGGAATAAGGCCTTTTACAATTCTTAACTTTATGAGGCTTCAATGGGAAACATAAATTATAAAGCCGCGAATATTCGGACAAGAATTTATTGTAAGAATCATTGGAGTCTTTATCATGTAGAAGTTCAGTCCAATCGACTTGAGAGAGGCGAGTTTTGAAATTATTTAAATTTGCCGTAGAGAAGTTTCTCACAGGTCGGTTGCCAATTCTTTTATGAACATGAACAAAAGAGTCATCAGAGACATAGGCAAATACTGGTAAATGATCGGATATGTCACTTATGACAATGCCTTTTAAAACGCTAGGTGAAAAATGATTTGTGAATATGTTATCAATTAAAGTGGCCGAGTGTGCAGTAATACGAGTTGGTCTGTCGATTAGAGGAACAAACATGTGCGAAAACAGACAATCAACAAATTCTTGAGTGGGTTCGTGGTCGGCGTATCGCAGGAGGTCCAAATTAAAGTCGCCGGTGAGGTAGCAGCACTTGTCACTTCTAGAGAGTTTTGAGAGGATGTCAGTGAATTTTTCCATGAAGCCGGTTAGGTGATGATTTGGAGGGCGATAGATGACGCCTACTATTATATTTTTCCCATGGGGGACTGAAATTTCTACAAACAACGATTCAATGACATCTGGATCAGAGACATTACAGTCTGAACAAATTTTGTAATCAAGATTATCTTGCAAATAAAGACCCGTTCCACCGCCAGATTTAGTACCACGGTGATTTGAAATAAAAAAAATTTTAGAAAATTTAAGTTGCAGCAAGTTTTAGGGAAACGATCTTATTCAACGAATTTACTAGCTGTTGTTTGCTTTACGAAAGCGATAGCTGACCTTTTCCGTATTTCGTTTGCGGTCCCTTGCTTATTGTTTATTTTTCTGTTTTGGACAGTAGATCTTTTTAGATCCAATATGTTGTACTTTTTTAACATGGTTTGGCCATGTACTTGTGAGGAAAGTTTTGTTTTTCTCATTTAAAACTTATTGCGAAAGCGACATGATATTTCAGTTCCGAGTGTTCATTGTTCGTAGTCACGCGCTATGACGTGGACGGATGTCTGAATTTGAGCCCATCCGAAATCACTGCCAGGTGCATTTGGTAGACCACTCGACTCGCGTTCGTTCGCTGTCGTGTTAAGTTTTCCACGCAGTCCGATCAGCCTCGCAGGAATTTGAGTCATAATAATTACGTCTGGCAGACATGAGTGTTACGAAATTTTAAGCCGGCTGGCATTTTGCCAATGAAAACTATAGATTTTTCTTTTACAACCAAATCCAAATTTCTGAGTCGATTAAGGTGTTCGGAATAGACATTCCCCGAAATAAACCGTTCGATGCTCCTGAATTGTGCTTTCACGCGATCGACGATTTAAACTCAGATAACTTAAGTTAGACAAACCATCAAGACAATTGGCCAGTAACGAGGACCTTGACAAAAAAGATTATTACCTTGCCACTTCAAAAACGATTTTTAAGAAGTTAAAAATCTTAAAGGTGACTGAGATATATAAATTCATTTTAATTTGCCAATGTTTAAGGTGTGAAGCTCCATTCACACCAACAAAACATGTTTAATTAAACAAGATTTAACAAAGTGAAAATGGGCAACAGAAAGCTGAATCATTGGCTTTGACAAAGGATTCAAGTAAACTTTAACTTGTGCTTTCATTTGTGCTAAATCTGTAGTCGACAAAAATCCAAAAGCAGCTTTTATGAAGGAAACAATTTTAAACTGTGTTTAACTAAACAGCTTTTAAACGTGTTTAGGCCTTGGTGTGAATGGGGCATGAGAGATACATTCATCTCTAAAGGGCATAATTTCTGAACACTTGTTTAAGGTTGAAACCGTAATCATGTGAAATGGAGAAAAAAAAAAAAAAAAATTTCATCCTTACCTTGTCTGTTTTCTCGTCCGTAGCGCCTCCGCGAATTTTAAGGGAAGTTCGTTTACCAGTCTCGATCAAGCTATTGTCTGGAACTTGCAGATACGACTGGGAAAATTCTTTGAGAGCCTTGACCTCTACGCTGCCTTCCTCGTTATTTTCCGATCCCGTGAAAGATCTTGAACGCATTCGGTACTCGATAAATCCCTTGGCTTGAGGTGTCGAGATAACAAGCCCGTCGGGACTGGTAGCAGAAAGCCTCGGAGATCTTCGACCAGCCATCGGCGATAAGTCTAACTCGGGTTCGGAACAACTTCGCCCGTGAATATCAGGCCTTTTGATGTTCGTCATTGGTCGGGGTATTTCGGGTGGCGTTTGAAAGACCTCGCTTGAAGAAGACTCGCTGGATGGCGGTTGCTTTGCTTTGCGAAATCTTGCCCGGGCGTTATGCAATCTTTGGTACTGTTGATCGGTGACGCTGGAAATGATCTGATCTTCGCTCGACCTCCAAGAATTTGATCTCGAAGCAGGATTTGACAAGTCTGCTTCAAAAATCCCGCTCCCGCTGCTCGAAAAACTACTCTCTCGGCTCACAGAATTCGAAGCTCCCAACTCGACGCTACTAAAACTGCTTTCCCGACTCACCGTTGCCCCGGAGCTCGCCTCGCGCGCTGAATTCTCGATCTTGAAGTTGACTGGCATGGTTTCTAAACTGTTTTGTACGGTGTGGTTACTCATATCATCCAAAACATAGTCAAATTCCGCTTTTTCAAGTCGCTTCGCCTCACTAGAACATCCGTTCTTGAGGAGGAGTAAACAAAAACCAATTTCTCCTACGTGCGAATAGCATTTAGTTTGGCATGTCCGAGGTCAAATGGCGCAGTTTGTTTGTTCGGCTTCAAAGAAAAATTTACTTATGGATTAGTGATTGATGGCTACAGCCATAATCCCCGTCTTTTTTATTCAGATATGTTGCTAAGAAAGTAAACATTTTACTCCTCCTTTGGAATTCTAAAGTCAACACTTCCGGTATGTTTCTTTGGTCAATCTTGAAACGTGTTGATACGGGACAATTTCTCTCGCTTGCACGCAATGAAGCTATTCTGAGTGCGTATTGTTATTTTTTGTGGGTCCGGAAGCTAACCTGCAAACAGACGGCGGACATAGACAATTTAGATCACATTTTTAACAATTAAGTCCTTTTGCTTCTTCTATTTTAACTGGAAAAAATTTTCCGACAGACTATCTTTTTCCGGACGATATAGCTTCGTGCCTGAAGTTTCAGACGGTTTTCCCGCCCTAATACTAATAAATTTTCAAACTTGCAGTTTGAAGAAGACCCAGGAGAAGACGATATAAATTTGTTCAGATCCTAGGCAATGGAATCACACTGTTAATTGTTTTCCTTTGTAAGCCCTCCTTGTTATAAATGTCTAAAATTGCAGTAATTTGAACAGTCGTCTAAACACACGTTATCGAAAATTGTGTGGACCGTAGAACGGCCGCGCCATATTTTCGTTTGGATGGAAAATTTTTCTCGGAGATTTTTCTTGTCTAAAAATTAAATTTATTTGTCCAAAGCACAGAGTTTGTTACTGAAGAAGTTGTGACAAATAACACAAACTCGAAAAGAAGATTTACAAATTCCCTATTGCATATTAGAACATCAATTGATCCGGCTTTTGGTACTGTTAAAGCTTTTGCCGGCCTGAATAATGAAATACCAAATGCTTCCTCTTATACACACGCAAGGTGTACATTTATGTCAAATTTTTGACTTCAATAAACTGCCTTTAAATTTCGGACAAGTTCGTCGCAGTAACTTCGGGTAAATTTGGCCGCTCTTCTATCACTTCCGGTACTGTTCTTTTCTCAGGGCGTTCTTCAAGCGCGGGTGCTTAGTCAGCTTAACAGCAGAAGCACGTATGTACAAAGTTAGGACGTTTTTTGCCGGGGAGGGGTATGAAGGCAATCCACAACGTTTCCCACGGGAAGGGTCCCTCTTACCAGCTTATCCGCGGATCTGCGATCCGTAGACCATTCTTTGCAAGGGACCGATATGCTTTGTTTACCCAAACCCTCAACAACAACTTATGGTCTAGAAACATTAAGCTATACGGTCGCAAAGTACTTGCCGGACATGTTTAGAACTGCCTCTGCGCCAAATGACTTCACGGAACAATACGGCAATGTAATGTTTAATTGAGAAGTGGTTTTCTGAAGGCAATCCACAACGTTTCCCACGGGAAGGGTCCCTCTTACCAGCTTATTCGCGGATCTGCGATCCGTAGACCATTCTTTGCAAGGGACCGATATGCTTTGTTTACCCAAACCCTCAACAACAACTTATGGTCTAGAAACATTAAGCTATACGGTCGCAAAGTACTTGCCGGACATGTTTAGAACTGCCTCTGCGCCAAATGACTTCACGGAACAATACGGCAATGTAATGTTTAATTGAGAAGTGGTTTTCTCATGCAACCAATTTGAATGATTTCTGTACTTGCATTTTAGTATATTCTAGGACGTAGTTTAGTGTAGTTTTGATTTAGTTTTAATCTTTACTCTCGAAGATGCTAGCTTATATAAATTCGAGTTAAATTAAAGGTTTAGTGTATGTTTATGTATGTATCCCTTCGCACACTACTTTTTGTTTTCGAAACTCACCCCACTAACATACATAAAACAAAAAGTTTAATTCCTCAGTCTCACACCAGAAAGATATGTCAAAGATAAGGGGGATAAATTGGTTTCTAAGGAAACTGTGGTGTTGCGTCGGTGGGGAGTGGAAACTAATGTTTGGTTTATCACAGAGTTGAAAAGGTAATTTGGTCACCGTGAAGAGATTCGACTTCTGACTCTTCCAGCTTATGGAACTTCGTCAGAGCGAATCAAGAAATTGTGGATTGTATGTGGTTTATGTAGTGAGCAGTGAAGTTACGCTGTTTAATTGGTGGGAGTATGCCGGTAACGTGGAAAACAAGATAAAAGATAGAGGAATATTAAGCACCGAATATAAAGATAAAAAATACCAAATGGTAACTGTGGCGTTCCATAGCAGAACCACATTGGACACATTACGCGTGACTTGAGCCTAAAAGAGGCGAATTTTAAGGCACTTGAGGAAGTTTATCTAGCTAATAATGTTGACAAAAGGATGTTTTTATTTTAGCCTGTGAGCGGATGTGTTCGGTGCAATTGACGTAATCTTGTTCGTAACGTACGTAATTAGTTCTAATCCTGTGTGAAGAGGAACTTTGCCGTTCAAAGCCCACCGATTCGAAATCTTTTCTTTTCCAACTACAAGCTTTTCTGTCAATTGTTCACTGCTCATACCGTAGTTTAATGGCCGGTATCTTTGGGTCAATTACTTTTCAGAATAATTGATTCTTGTCGTTGGGTATAGCAAACCGTGTTCGATCAGATTAGAGGCTGTAGCAACTATTTGTAGCATCATCTTGAAATGAAAGAAGAGTTAATTGTTTGCTTTATAAATTGACGATCCATGAAGGACAGAGTTCTCATATGAAATGGTTTTCGTATGAAACTGGGAATGTAACACGTACTCAGCTACATTGGTATGTCGGGGACTGACCTGGCGACTTTATACGCCGATCGGCGTATTTTTTTATTCGATTCGCCGGCATTCGCCTTGTGTGCTCGTTCCCGCGATCGCTGCGAATCACCAGTAAAGTCAACCAATCAGGTTGGGCGATTTTATCGCATGACTTTTCAAAAGGCCTCTCAGAACAAGGTTGAAGTGCCACATCGCCGCGATCGGCGAAAGTGCTACTATATAAATATAGGCTATGTCTATACTATGCTGGATCGCATTTTATGCCTTTGTGAAAACTACTCCGGCCTGGTATGAACAGAAGTGGACCAAAACCACCGCCATCTTTTCACAAGAATCCAATCCTCGCTCCTCACTGTTGGTTCGATTCTCTGTTAACATTACTCAAGAAAGTGTCACGACAACCTATTTGATATGTGACGATTCACTTTCAAGACCAAAGCAGCGCAGCATCGCTCCGGCACAAAAATTGATCCGGATCGGCGCTTTGTGTTTTAACGACAGCCCTATCCGATTTATTTATTGTGCCATCACAAGAGCAACCCGGTATAGTGTAGACATAGCCTAATGCAAGTTTACAGCACCTGTACATCTTTGGAAGCTACTGAACATCCATCTGGTCGCCTACTAATTTCTTGCTCATACTAAAAGCAACTCGCCAAATTTTAAAAATGTGCCGGACGGCCGCAAGCGGAGATTTTCCACAGTTCTCGTTGTTTGCAAGACGAACATAAAGCTCGGGTTTACAGTAAAGAAAAACAACTATGCTGGCAACGATTATCGATGCGCGTTAGTTATCATGATCATGATATACTCATCACGACGTTAAAGTAGCAAGCTGATTTCAACTGTTATAAATTAATTGATAACATGGGAACTCTCCGAAAGGCTTCCACCTGTTACCAAATAATTATATTACTGAAGTCACCTTTCGGTAACGAGTTTGTTCACCCTTGCTGTTAAAAATTGTGTCAAGACTGAGAACTTGTTAAACTTGTTAAATAGCGTGTACAGCTATTTCAATTCACGTTGTCGGATCAAAGTCTAAAGCTATAAGACAAGAGCTCAAGATTCTGTGGATTTTTGTATGAATAAGTTCATCAAAATCAGCTATGCCTCGTCTGTCCAGTGAAGATATACGATGGCGAGTCATTTGGATGAAAGAAATGTTAGGATATTAAACGGATGAGGTGGCAGCCTCTTTGAAGATGTCTTTAAGCTTCAAGCTTTGATCCGACAACGTTAATTGAAATACAGTTGTATTTACGAATCAACAAGTTTTTCGAAATTGATTTAACTATAAAAGTTAACGTTAAAAGAGAACGACGTTTCGACCGTCCGACGGTCATTTTCAAGTTCAAAATGAGAAGTAAAATATGTGTTTATATACAATTGTGAAAAAACTAATGAGATGCTGACTTAAAAAGCTCTAAGATATTCACATCTAAACAATATCAAAAATAATAGCGTGAATGATAAATACAAAGGAACGCTAAAAACGATAAAAGGTATTTAAAAGGTATTTAAAAGTGAAATAATTAAACAAATAACTTCGCGCGGATCGAGTCGCATTGTTTGTTCAGTTTCGGCTTTAGGTCGCGAATAAACAACATCTCGAAGATCAAGCAGTCGAGTTTGCTCTGACACTTTCTCAGGATTCTGAAGTTGCTTTTAATGGTCTCTGGATCCTGTCCATGCTCGTCCTTTACATGATTGCCAATTGCAGATCGTTTGTGTTCCTCCACACGTTGATGCAAGTGTCGACTCGTGAAGCCAACATAGTCTGCATCGCACAGACCACATTTGAAATAATAAACAACGTTTTGTTGATTCACCATGGGAGGTTTATGTTCCTTTGGTTTGATTTTGCTCTTAATCTTCTGACTTGTGTAGACAGGATGGACATCAGCATCGATCTTTCGGCTGAGATCATTAAGTTGGTGTCTTACCGCGTTCGCCGATTTCTGGTCTTTGAAAGGTAGGACGATTCTGACGAGAGCTCGTTCGTCGGATACCCGTTGTTCAGGACATGCATTCTCAGTAACTTTCATTTCAATAAAATGTGTGATGGTGTTCTCTACGACGGTTTCAGGATAATGCAAGCGAGAAAAAAATCCCTTTGAGACGTTCACATTCCTGATGGAAAAAATGCCAATTCGAAGAGAGTTTGAACGCCCGGTTTAACATTGTTTTCAGCAGAGAATGTTTGTATTTCATGTCAACATGGCTTTGGTAGTGCAGTAAAAGCCCAGTATCGGTTGGTTTCCTGTAGACCTTCGTGTCTAGTCGGGGGCCATTTCTGATAATCACCATTCCAAGAAAGGGAAGTTTGCCGTTGTCTTCGAGTTCCATTGTGAAACTGACTGAGGGGTGGATTTCATTCAGTGTCGACAAGAATTCAGAGGCAGATGAAACATCGGGCATTTTGCTGAGAGTGTCATCGACATAGCGTTTATAGAAAGCGGGCATCTTGTTTTGGTTTGTCAATTGTTCTTCGATATTGCACATAAATGCATTTGCCATGAGTGGCCCAAGTGGAGAGCCCATAGCAACTCCGTCCACTTGTTCGTACAGATTTCCTTCAAATTGAAAAAGCTGATTCTTTGTAGCAACCTCTAACAACTCTATAAGGTTGGTTTTTGTGATGTTAAGGTCGTATTGCTTGTTGAACCAATCGTCTTTAAAAGCTTTCTCCGCTAGGATTTCAATTGTTTCATCCACTGGCACGTTTGTGAAAAGAGATGAAACATCGTATGACACTAAAATATCGTGTTCGTCGATTTTCATCCCATGTAGATCATCAGCAAACGAGAAGATGTCATTAACGGTATGGTCGTTGTTGTTGTATTTATACAGTTATAACGTAGAGTAAGCGTAAAGCCAAAACATTGAATTCAAGGTTTTGAAAAGGCCAAACTCCCGAAGTCAAGATTTTGGAACGCCAAAATCTATCCTGAATTCAGGATTTTCGAACGCCAAAATCTTGAATTAAAGATTTTGCCATTTTGGTACAATCAAAATCCTAAATTCAAGATTTTGGAAAGCCAGGATTTTGGCGTTGCAAAATCGTGAATTCAGGATTTTGCCAGGAACTTTAATACACATTGTCATAACTCGATGTAAATAACTCTATTGCTAGTCGACCTCTACTTAGCATGACTCTTGTTTTCGAACTGTTGTTTAAACATTACTTAAAATACATTTAAGTCATGCGTGGTTCAAAACGATATTGTATGCGAGCAAGATCTTGATGCGAGCGACAAATCTGTTAAATTGGAAGCTTTTAAACATGACCATTTTAAAATCTAAAGGAAAATTGGTTTAAGCGCGCTTGGTTAATTTGATGGGAAAATTGTAAAAAAAAAAATTAAATAATAATAATAATAATAATAATAATAATAATAATAATAATAATAATAATAATAATAATAATAAAGGCGCCATTTAAGATGTTAAGATGGTTTTTTCCATCTACATTCAGTTGACTTTGCGAGACAGGAATTCGATGCTTTGTCTGCTTTCTCCCTGAGGCACGTGATGTGGCAACGCGTGATTCGGGGGGCGGGCAGGTTCAAAGTACGAGACTTGATAGGGCATGGGTTTTGTTGCATTTTATTTGAGCTGGCTTTGTCGCTGGTTTCAAATAGAACTGCTACACCGTGCTGACGAGTTCCAATAAGAACGAAACAGCTGTCCACGGTTGCAGCCCTGTTTTGTCGGTTTCTGTCGGGTTGTTGTCTCGCAAAGTCAACTCTTTCACGTAGTATCAGCCTTGCAGTTTGTGTTACAATTTATTTTTGGCTGATTAGGTCTCTTGTAGATCCTATGTCAACTGACAGCATTATCGTTCGCGGTCCTTTGCAGTTTTCACGTCTGCCATTTAAGACTCGGCACAACAGTTACTGAAATAACATAAATAAACATAATTATACAGTATTATTAAAATTTTTAGGCTATTAATTACGCCAGAAATTTGCCGGAAAACTTTTCCTTCCTCAATGTTCAGGAATTAATTTTTAGAATTCTGTCAAGGTCGTATGGTGATCAGAAAAAAAAAACAATCTTTTCTGATTTGTAGAAGAACGTAGGTAAAAAGCGGATAGCCTTTTTTTTTTTTCGAGGGATGAGTATATACAATTAATCCCGAGAATTAATCAAATGTTATGCACTGTTCATTCAGCTGGGAATAATCCACTTCTTAAACACAAGCTGTATAAATTCACGATAGATAAATTTATGTAAAAAGAAAAAATATGTTGTCAGCTTGTGAATCAGCTTTAATTTATAGTTTATAACTCGACATTCATCAAGACCCTACTAAAAAAGTCGCACGGCTTTCGTCTTGTAAATTTTGGAACAATACTGAAGATAGAAGTGCCTGATTCATTGCGCCGTATCTGCGTTCAAACATGTTGAACCACAGACGCACTGGCTTTTTACTCGCTTGTATCCTTTTGTGTTTTGTTTTGGTCTATGTGCTGCAGAAAAACCCTGGAAGGCCTGTGCGAAAGTCCGACTTTCACCCGATTCCATACACAACTTTAGCTCCGTGCGAGAGAAAACCAAACGGAAAATTCAACTGTCCAGGAATTCGCAGCAAAGGAACAACCTTATACTTCAACAAGCTCAACTTGTGCTCACTAGGATTCTAAGAATCTTTAATCTCATTGCTAAAAAACATGGCAAAAGTTACTGGTTGTACAGGGGTGCTTTGTAGTGTAGGCGCCGTGAGACACAATGGTCATGTACCTTTCGACAATGATGTAGACATCTGTATCCCTCACGCAGACTTTGAGAAGTTTATCAAATACGGTGCGAAGGAGCTACCTGGTGATATATTTTCCAAACGGAAGAAACTGACGTTCACTGGAAAGTACCGTGTTGGACCGGAATACTAGGAAAACTACGCGACAAGCGAAGCTGCTACAAGCACTGCATTAAAGGCGGCTGTGGGTTTAATGATGGATTGATGTTGGATTTTTTTGTTGTGGAAAATGACTCCGATGGAAATTTCATCGAGGTGTACAGTAGCAATAATCTTCTACAAAGATTTATTTACGGTCCAATTTTTAGAAAACAGAGCGAAATTTTCCCATTGACAGAAGTGAATTTCGATGGCTTTCCTCTCCCAGCTCCGCGAAAATGGAAGGAAATTTTAAAGTCGCTGTACGGAGATTTTATGAGAGTTCCCGAAGCCCAACCCCTTGGGCACATAAACACTGATCCACTTCAAAGTTGTGACGAAATCGAGTGACATGAATCAAGCTAAGTAATATACACCTGTATAGGAAAAAGTTGTTCTAAAACTGAACCCGGCCAAAACATTGATGGCGAGTTCTCTCAAGCTTCCCTTCTTTCAAACTGTTCCACATACTTTACTTTTTCTTTCGTCCGTTTAAAAAAAAATTGTTTTTTTTCCATTATTTTGCTCTATATCAGAACCTAATTAGTTTTTTTAGTCTAAAATACATCAACAATAAACCGTATACCTTTAGAGGTGTCTCGCGTCCAAGCGATGTAGCGAGCCGGTTACGTTTAAACTGCACATACCTAAACCCCTATACCAAGAATTTTGAAATAAATTGAATTGTCCATGTCGAATTTTTAGCGCTGTCTTCTCAAATCAAATTTTTCACCTGAAGGGGACACTTTAAAGAGATAAAACTCAAAGGGAATTTGTTCGTTTGCCTTCAAATTTAGACAGTAGCTAGTTTAACATATTAACAACAAAATCATGTCTGCGAACTTTCTCTTTCGAAATATTTTTTCGCCGAGGGCGATTTTTGTACGATTACTCCAAATTTATTTCGAACTGATGTTCTGCGACTTTTCACTGCAATTAAATAAAGCAAAACGCAGGCACCTTTTTTAGCGCTTTGGGTCCGGAAAGTGATGAGGAAATCAATTTTACGAAAAACAATATTCGCTTTGACTTGTAGCTTTCAAAAGGTGATTCCGACGCTCGCATTTAGAGGTCGTGAAAAATTCGACAATTCTTTTATTTCAAAATTATTGGCATAGTTTGATAGCCAGCTCTATAAGCTTTAATTTGATATAGGGGCTTAGGTATCTACAGTTTAAACCGGACGCGCTACATCACTTGAACGCGAGACACCTCTGAAGGTATAAGGTAACCTTGAAGAAAAAAAAAAAAGAAAAAAAATTCGCTTATTTTTACCTGACACTGAATCTAAATGTTGCCTTTCAAAATCTTGAAATTAAGTCCTGGCGACTTGCAAAAAAAATTCAAATTCTTGCAACAAGGCTCCGGTGACTACGAAAGAGGTTGCAGTTGCAAGTAACGCGTGACGCGTGACTCAATGTGTCACCTGACATGATGTATTACCTTTTGACAGATTGACCTGTAGCATGTGTAGGTGGCGGTATTGTAGGCGCGCGCGAAAGCCGCCGGAACTTTATTTCGCGCGCGCCTACAATACCGCCAGCTAATAGGCCATTTTTATGACGTCACGCGCGCAAAGGCTTGTGGTAGTTGTAGTAAAGAAAATGATATCAAACAAGATGCCTGCTATACTGGCATTACGCGAGATGCTGGGGCTGATTCATTTATTCCAACTGTATGCTTCGCCGATTGATAAAACTATCCTTGCTAATGGAATAGTTTGAGTCACGACGATCGCGTTACGTTGTTTTCCGTGTGTTACGCGACTCAGACTATCAGCGGAAATTTGTCAAATTCCATTACGATAACGTAAGCTTCTCAATGACCTCTTTTCAGTCTCGCGTCGTGGTCTAAGACTGTCAAACAAAGCACGATTCCTTCACTAAGAACTCACCAATTTCCACCGTTTTACGTGTCGGGTGCTTCTTAGAAGTTATTCTTTCGATTTGCCGCTTCAAAATGGTGAAATTTCCCTTTGAAAACGGCACACTTGAGTCCAGAACATGTTAAAACAATATGGCGCGACTTAATCCGTCTTTAATAAATATATCAAATGATGCATTGACGTCACACAGGTAGGGGTGAGTGGGTCCCCTCCCTCGCAATATAAGCGACAAGAATGGATTTTGATTGGCCTGCTTTTGTTGAAGACAATCAAAACAATACATCCCGAGTAGGAGAGGGGAGAGTTTAATGAATAAATTAATGTACCGATTTGTGTATACGACGAAGAAAAAAAAAAAAGAAATCGACCCGTTTTTAGACACGGTATGCCCCTTCAGGGCATCCCGCGTAAATAGCGGAAAGTCTTCCCGGTGGTTATACTTGTTGTGTTCCGGGGTGTTTTATTAATTCGAAAAAACACAAAGGTCAATTTTCCTTTTACGTGTTTCCAAAGGACCCAAAATTAAAGTGCCCATAATGGAATTTTTTTTATTTTCTTATCTGAATCTAAACATCACCCGAAGAACTTCCGCAAAAAAATTTTTCGATTTCCATAAAACGCGAATTTTTTATGAATTTTACAAATCTTTGAAATCCTATTTTATTGCGGTCAATCCGCCCCGCTGATAAGAATACCGACGGGCTCGCAATAGGTCCCCGTGACGTAGATTCAGGAACTCTCGTTTCTATGCACTCACTTGACCTTCAGTAAAGTCCGTTCGCGGCAGAAAGAAAATCGTCAGATTCACCGGTAGGAAGGAAAAAATTAGCTCCAAATAAGTATATTCCATGGCAGAAAACTTGTCTGACACGGAAAGTGAGCAAACCGCTGAAGAAAGCAGCGAGGACGAATTTGAAAGCGTCTAAGTCGAGCTGAGGCGATAGATGGCGTCCACGAAACAAGTAATACGTGTGAAGATGATGATACACTCGAACCGTACGCGGACGAGCCGATAGCAGACGAAAAATGGCTAAAAAGATATCGCAAGGAACAATTTTTCACTGAAGTTCTTAGGGTGATGTTTAGATTCAGATGAGAAAATAAAAAAAATTCCGTTATGGGCACTTTAAGAAGGAAATTGCTTCTTAACATTTCTAGAAAGAATTTTTCGCCGACGACGGGCCACCGTGTGTGTAGTGCTCATTTCCTAGGAGGCAAAAAGTCTTACCAAAACACCGTACCCACGGTTTTCTCTTTGAAGAAGTCACATCAGAGACCTAAACCAAAAGCAGTAAGATGTCTGATAAGGCATAAAGATACCACGATACAAGATACTGTGATGGAATCCACACAAAACAACGGAATTAATCAGTGGAGTCGACGAGGAGGAATCCAATGAAGAAGACAAAGGTGAAGGATCAGAAATCAAAACAGTGAACGACCTGGACCAGTTGGAGGCAATAAAAACACGTATTGCGCTTCTTGAACACGAAAAACAACAGCTGGAACAAAAGATAACGATGGAAAGGTTTGGAGTCGAGCGTTTTGCTTTATCGGACAGTGATATGCAGTCTTACACAGGTCTTGATAATTATTTACAGTTCAAAGCTCTATTTGATTTCCTTGATGGTAACTGTTGTGCTTGCTCGCAGCTTAACTATTGAGGGTCCAACAACTGTGACTTTCAACTTCAAGACCCTGAGAAGCATGGCAAAAAGCGGTCGATAATTCCAGCAGATGAACTTTTCTTGACACTCTCAAGACTAAGGGCAAATGTCCCAGAGAAAGTTCTAGCCGACCAGTTTAAGATAAGCACATCTGAAGTGTCAAGGATATTTGTGACATGGGTTGACCTTCTATTTTCAAGATTGAATCAGTTACCTATATGGGCTACCAGGGAGACTGTTAATCAGACAATGCCTGAAAGTTTCAAATATGACTACCCATACACAAGAATCATTCTTGACTGCACAGAAATCTTTATTGAGAAGCCATCTTGCTTCAGAGTCGAGGCAGAGGCATATTCTACTTACAAGTCGCCAAACACCGCCAAAGGTCTGGTTGGAATTGCTCCAAATGTAGCAGTGACTTTTATTTCAGATTTGTATGGGGGGCATGTGAGTGACCGGAAAATTGTCATTGCCTCTGGTATTTTGGATATGTTGGAACCACAAGATTCAGTAATGGCTGACAGGGGATTTGAAATTCAGGATTTGCTTGTACCAAAGAAGGTGTCCCTCAATATTCCTCCGTTCATGCGATGCAAGGATCAACTCGATCCTGTTGAAGAGGATGAGACAAGGCAGATAGCTGCTGTTAGGATCCATGTTGAACGGGCTATTGAGAGGATTAAAAATTACAATATTTTGAAGCAAACTATCCCTAACAGCATGGCTGAAGACCTGAACAAAATTTGGAAGGTTTGCTCATATTTAACAAATTTCAAGGGGCCATTGGTTGTCTAGCAGTACATTTACAAAATAATGTACAAAAATTTTTACAAAGCTGTTGATAAGCAACTACCCACGATTTCACTGAAAGAAAAAAAAAATGAGATCCTTGACAGCCTTGGTTGCTTTGGAGGGGTAGTTGCTTGTAAGAGAAGACAAGTCAATAGACGGAAGGTGGTCACATAATTACAATTCTGCAACATATCTTTAGCAACATCAGTTGACAAAATTATACACCTCACTCGAAGTCATTCAAAACCATTAAAGCACAAATATGGGTTAACAAGTCAGACTGGAATGATTTATACTAATTAATCTTATTAAAAACAATGCCATTAATATTGCACTGCTAGCATTTTTGATTGGTTTATCACAGCAGGGTTAATCAGCTCATAATTTGTTGAACCTTGCTGAAAATATGAATTGTGGAGGTAAAAAAACTATTTTCCTGCTCAGCAACTGCCACAATTCATCTTGAAAGCAATATTTGTTGTAGAGTTTTAAGTGGAACAAGTATTCTTGGGTTTGCTGGATATCAAAATAATAATTATTATAACCAACTCATCACTACACCCTCTTGTAGAATTATTTAGTGTTTGCACTTGTCTCGAAGGGGTCTAGTTTTTTGCTGTCTCATCTCTTTCCCTGTTTTATGCCAGTGGAAAGTTGTTTTCATTGTTAAAAAAAATGCTTTAACTGGCAGGTCCATGACTGTCAGGATTGGTTTTGTAGACATCAACTTAGCTGGATTGGAACATTCAGTTGTGTCTTTAGTGGCATGCCCCCAGGGGCCCCACTCACATATTTTAATGACGGGGGGGTCCAAAGGAATTTTTTGGGTCTGACATTTTGGCCAAAAGGGATTTTTGGGGATCTATGAAAGACGCCGGGATTTTTTGGGGTCGCGAAAACAACACAGGGATTTTTTTGGGTATTGTATTTTTCATCAGCTCAAATCAACAATCACAAAAGCGCAATTTACTGCTTGTGTGGTATTACAGGATATTCCTGAGATTGTAATCTATTTGTTTTAGCTTTCCAGAAGATAAATAATAACACTGAGGGATTTTTTTGGGTATGCTAAACAAAGAGGGGATTTTTTGGGGTAGACAAATTCTGAATTTGGGATTTTTTGGGGTATAAAATATGAACCTCTGTCGGACCCCCCCCCCCCCCCCCCCCATCATTAAAATATGTGAGTGGGGCCCCTGGGGGCATGCCCTTTTAGCAGAAGGAGCTGGGATCCACCTTGTTTTGATTAACCTTATTTTCATAATTATGTAAGTTGCATTGTTATTATGCTAACGAGTCCTGATTTACATGTAAAAGCACAATGGTTTTTGTTTTCAAAACAAGATCAGTCCAGCCTCACTTCCTTTAACTCCAGGTCCCTTAGGACACAACTGTAAAGTGGTACATAAGATGACATAATTTGATGAGCCTTAACATGGTAGATAGAAATATGTGTATCACTACATGTATATAGTAGGAATACTCATTGACCTTTACAGAATTTTTAGAAAAGAGGGGTCAATTTATCTGCTTTGTTTAGAACACTGTTTTTCACTTTTCCACTTAGAAGTTTGGGGAAGAGAAATTCTACTTATAGGAAAACAATGTTGGATACAGGTGTTTTCCATTCTTAATTCTACTTGTTAATATTTCTGGTATAATGGCAAATAAACAGAAATCCAAAAGCTTTTGTTTCAAAGCATTCCAATAAATTGGATCAAAGTATATTCTCTCTACATGCAAGTCTTCAATGTTACCACAGTAGGTGTAGACAGCCAAGTCACACCATTGCCTGCCAGAAATGCCCATGCCCCCTTGTATTTGTGCATAATAGTGATGTCGAGTCTTCAGCTTCAATCCAGTGTTAGTAATTTCAAGGCAGAAATTCTTTTTGTTCTCAGTAATAATATGTAGCAACTCTTTTCTGCCATCAGGCTGTGGAATTTTACTGGGGAATTGGATGTATTTCATTTCCAAATTTCCAATGGCACCATGTCTTGCAGTGGGATCATTGACTTCCCCATCAATACTTGCGGCAAGGAGTGGTGCAGTTTTATCTATAAAAAGTCCTCTTTCTTCAACAAATAGTCCAGTGTGTCCTGCTGCTTGTTGCTTGGCAACATATTTTTCCCTTATTAAGGGTTCAAGACTCAGACCCTCGGCACATTGCGCAGGTACAGCAGACCTAGTTTTGTATTGAAAAATGTCACGGGTTAGTCTATCAGGGGCTGTTGGTGGTCTCCTGTTCTGAATTTCACCAAATTTAGAAGCTGTTACCCTTCCACTTCTGTACTGAAACCACTTTTCATTGTTGGTTTGACCCCTTGTTTGCCTTGAAATTTCCTTGTCAGTTATACTCAAGGATGCCATATAAGAACTACAAATGCCTTTAAATTGTTCACAATTAAGGTCATAGTCGTCAGAACACGAATCTTGAATGCCTTTACTTGCAAGAATGTGTTTTTCAATGTCGAGAGTTTCTACCAAAGGGATACCTTGTTCACTTTCCTTTGGCTCATTTTCAATTCCAAGCTCAGAAAAGCTGGCTGTCAGTAACTTCTTGCTGAACAGTTTTGCACGGAGGTTGCTCTTCCTGAATCGTTTCACAGTGGGACAAGCAGAAATCACGCCCAAAATTAAAATCCAGAGGGGTATGAGTGTCATCCCTAAGTTTTTTCTCGGGAAATTGAAATCCGGAATTTGCCGTTACTTCATCCTCCACAGGATACTTTCTCTTTCCAGAGGGGCAATAATCGTGGTCCATACGTACGTGCGTTCTAGCTTCTTTCGCCTTCATGTTCTCAGTTATGTTGGGCTGGTAATTATTTCCTTTCAGAAGGTCGATAATCATGGGCCTCTTACCCCTAGTCGTCTCCAGGTCTTTTCACAAACGCTCAATTTGGATTTTAGTAACATTTCTTGAAAAAGATGATGCTGCTTCAAACGATTGCTTGTCGGCTTTTCTTTGTTCCCTTTTGATGCTTTTGTCATACTTTTTGTCAGCCTCGTAACTGTGCTTTATGACAAGTAGATTACTGAGAAGTATAGCCTCATTATCAGCGCAGGCTGTTGATCGAGGTTTGTGCCACTGTTGTGGTCGTTCCGTGCATGTGGTGTCAGGTGGGATTTGATCTAACTCACTTTCTACAAAATCTAGAATCGTATACAGTAGCGCACCTACATGCTTACATCTTCCAGTAGCCCCAGCTTTGTAATTACAGTATCCACTTTTCACCCCAGCAGTTTCTTTTCGCAGAGAGACTCGTGTTCGGTAGAGCTTGTTCTTAGTCATCGAGGCCTTAAACTTGCTTTCAAAAAAGCAAACATGTTGTTGTGATGTTGCGTTAAACTTTACTTTTTGTACGTGGCCGGCCTTAAACAATGCCGTAACCTTCCCGCTTACTTTTAAAAGCCCCTCGTCGAAATTTGTTGGAATCTTTTGCAATTTCTCCGGCTAAATGGGCAAATATATAGCAATGTTGGAATTCTGGCATTTGTTCCAACGATAAAGTCCAGCCATCTGTTGGCCACTCGATTCTTTGCGGCTCGTCTGGTTGTGTTCGCATTTCACGTTCGAGACGTATTCTCCGAAGATGAATTCCTCCATCAGGATCTACGATCTTGTCAAATCCAGAGCTCTGATAACTCTTTACTCTAGTTGCAATGCAAAAAAAAAAGACGGTGTTTAGGCGCGATATCTTTCGCCATCGAGCGAATTCAATATTTTTATAATGTTTATAATTTAGCGCTTACCTCTGCAGCAGTTGGCTTCGGTTTCCGCTTGTTGAAGCACCTCGACACTTCAACCATCGCCTTAATTGATCGTTGTGATAAAGTTCTGGCTCTTTGTTTTTAAAGGAAGCCCCAGGGACATCATTCTCAGTTAAATTTATTCTTTTCTTCTTGTTACACGCTTGAGAAGAAGCCATTGCTGTTGTTGCTTATTTTAATTTTAGCGCGTAATTCGCGTCCACTTTACCACAACTATCACAAGCCTTTGCGCGCGTGACGTCATAATGAAAATGACCTATTGACCTGACGCCAGAAGTCGGTTCCAGCCTATTCCGCACGTTCCCCAGTCCTGAAGCTGCGTTGTCTTTGATGATCATTCCGATATGTTCTGGCGACGAACGAGCGTTTACACGCTACGACGTGCAAAGAGCTATAAGAAAATTGTCTTCATATTGGTTGGCTTAACGTTGGGGGTTTGGTTTCTTTCAAGGGTGACGAAAACTCCAGGATCAAAGCTTCTTCAGCTCGAGCAACACGCCATCTTTCACCCAGTTCCTTACACAAGTTTAGCTCCGTGCGAGAGAACACCGAACGGAGAATTCAACTGTCCAGACATTCGCCACAAAGGAACAACCCTGCTTCGACAAGCTCAACTTGTGCTCACAAAGATGCTAAGAATCTTTGATCTTATATCTAAAAAACATGGCATAAGATACTGGTTGTACAGGGGTACTTTATTGGGCGCCGTGAGACACAATGGTCATGTCCCTTTCGACAATGATGTAGACATCTGTATCCCTCAGGCAGACTATGAGAAGTTCGTCAAATACGGTGCGAAGGAGCTACCTGATGATATTTTTTTCCAAACGGAAGAAACTGACATTCACTGGAAAGTACCGCGTTGGACCGGAATACTAGGAAAACTACGCGACAAGCGAAGCTGCTACAAGCACTGCATTGAGAGCAGCTGTAAACATAACGATGGTTTGATGTTGGATTTGTTTGTTATGGAAAATGACTCCGATGGAAATTTCATCGAGGTGTACAGTAACACAAATTGGTTTCTACGAAGGTTTATTTACGGTCCAATTTTTAGAAAACAGAGCGAAATTTTCCCATTGACAGAAGTGAATTTTGATGGCTTTCCTCTCCCAGCTCCGCGAAAATGGAAGGAAATTTTAAAGTCGCTGTTTGGAGATTTTATGATAATTCCCGAAGACGAACCGCTGGGTCATATTACCACAGATGCATTCCGCAGTTGCGACGAGATAAAATAATTATAGCAGATAAAAGTTGTCTCTTTCGATTAGTCATATTATGAATCCTTTCACAGAAAACAGAACCGCAAACAGTCAATCGCAAAATGTAAAAGTGTTTGCGATCGGGCCACTTTGACTTGTTGCTACCTTGTAATGTGTAGATGGAAACCAGGCTTTAGGGCCTTTGTCAGTTCTTTACCTTGCCCATAATTTCCCTTTGTTTTTAGCTTCTATAAGTAATAACTTTCGTTATTTCAAATTCACTTCTTTATAACTGTCTCTCGTTGTAAACGTCAGACATCTTCGCTCGGATCTTCTGTGCTTTTCGTTCATGTCCTGGAAGTCAAACAACGTTCCACCGCGTGTTTTTTTATTATTATTATTATTATTATTATTTTGGCTTCAAAGTATTATTCACCAATTCGACGGCACTTTATTAGCTCAACTTTAAGCTTGTGAACTTTTAGTTCGACGTCATTGTAAAAAAACCAAAACAAGATTTAATTGACTTGCTTGTTTTTCAAATGTTTTTGTTTCTGTTCAGCGTTACCGCAGTATTCAGTTGCTGCTCTTGCGAATATCGCCGATATTACCCTGCGAGCAGAGGCCCTTCGATCTTCCCGACTTATCTAGGAAGATCGAAGGGTCTCTGCTCGCAGGGTACGCCGATATGGAAGCTCGACTTAATTATGCATTTTTTCCATGCCTTTTGGCCCTTTCAAGTATTCTCACTGGGGGCCGCCAAGCACAAACGCCCCCTATTCCTATGAGACCTGTGTATTCAAATTCCCGCGCATCTGTGGATCCTCAGGGGAACCAGTTTGCGGGCATATTATTACATACTTACATACATACTTTATTGTTACCTCCCCAATAGGGCTTTTCAGGAACAATTATTTAAATACTTAAGTTACTAGTAACTACACAATTAAAATTAAACAAGTTTAGTATAAATAGGCCTGTTTTATCCTTTTTATTCCTCTCTTCGTTAAAGTGCTACTACGATCAAAACTTCATGTCACGTATCAAACAAACGAAACAAACATACGTTCTTTACAGCTTATCCGATGTGGCTGTACCTGTCTTGGTCACTGAAATGAAGTTTGGGCCCCGCAAATTGAAAATATTGAGCCTTGAAAAGTATGAGGGGTGATCTCCCCCAAAATTATGTTTCAAATTGTGTTATGCAGAATCGCCAATTTTTCGTATTGGCAATCAAATTCTTTTCTAACAAGATTGGAGCGGTAATTGACATATCACAAAAGAAATTGAAGAAACAGAACAGAATTTAAGACACGCGAAGTGAAATAAAGACATTAAAACAGAAATTGAAGCAACAGAACAGAAATTACAACACAATTAACAACCGATCCAATTTCGGTTCTGTTGCTTCAATTTCTGTTCTGATGGGGGTGTGGTTCAAACGGGGAACCGAGCAGAACCTGGGTAAGAACTAGTTCTACATTATAATTTATGAAAATACATTCGATTACTAAGTTGCCGCGCTGCCGCGTATAGAAAATTAATTCCTTGTCTGAAATGGCCGCTCGAGAGGAAAGCACCTGCAAGGGAGGACTTTCAGCTCGATGTATCTCCTTGTTAGAGGAGGTTAAAGAAATTATCGAGGGTCGGAGCAACACAGCGACCAACACCATAATGAATGGCGATGAGACATCAGCCCGGAGTCATGTAAGCGTAGTCATGTACTGTTAGAACAAATGAGATCACAAGTACGTGAGAATAAACAGAGTGAATCTTACCCTTGTGTCTTATCAGACTCCTTAGAAGTAAGGGGGAAAGGGAAAGCAAACCACAGAGTTAACAAAACGGCCAAAAACCGAAAAAGAAAAGAGCGGAGAAAAATCAAAGACAAAAAGCGCTTTTGTAACGCTATTGAGTCACGCAAACAGCATGTCAAAAACCTGTCAAATGAACAACTGACAGATGAGCAAATTACTTTACTATCGCGTGGCCTTAAGTTTATCCCAACAACCGTGACAAAAGAAAATCTTATCAGGCGCAAACTTCTCGCGGATTTTGATCAATTTGCGAGACGAATGCGACTACAATATATTTTTCACGGAGAAGAAAGCGAACCTCATCCTTTCCACGTTAAGTCAGACTGGAAACCACCAGTCCAGGGGTGTCAGTAAAACGCGGGGTCGGGGTCGGGGTCGGGGTCGGGGTCGGGGTCGGGGTCGGGGTCATTTTTTTTTTCTTTATTTTTCTTTATTTTTTCTTTATTTTTCTTTTTTTTTCCTTTTTTTTCTTTCTTTATTTTTTCTTTTTTTTTTTCAGGTCATTTGTGGGTCAAACAAGCCAATACAAAAAAAGTTAAGTCTCTAAAGCTTACTAGCTTAGGATAGGTCATCGGTGACCGGACAACATTCGATGCAGTTCTGTATTCTGGCGGACATTGGTTCCGTGAATTGACTACCTTTTATTCTTCTAAGAAACGAAATGAGGCAAAAAATACAAGGTACGAGACAATATATTTCCTTGAACTAACAAATTCTTGAACTAGAATGTGCATGATCTTACTATGAACACCCCCACGGTTTTCGACACCATTTTGACGAGTAGGCAAACAGGCTTGAAATAACGGGTCTGCGAAATCTGCGAGCCAGCGAGCCATGCGAGCCACCGTGCGAGCCATGCGAGTCATGCGAGTCATGCGAGTCACGCGAGTCATGCGAGTCATGCGAGCCACAGTGCAAATGTTAAGAATTTTTATTTGTTTTATTTACATTCGCGTGAGAAAATTTTGGACGAATTTTTTTCTTTGTTTTTTTTTTTTCGTTTTTGTTATAATTTTGGAGAGAATTTTGCCCATTCAAAATCGCCCAAGATGCACAAAAAAATAAAAACATTACGCAAAAATTTATTAAGGTTCAAGACTTCAGAAAAAAAAAATCCGAGAAAAACATACGGCTGCACCGCTACTCGAATAGGTATCTATTGACACATGTCATTCATTGATATCCACGTGGAACTTCATTCAAGAAAAAAAAAAAAAAAAGAAAAGAACAGCACCTCGATCTCCGTGTGTTGGCGTCAAGAATGGTGAGTAAATCGCGCCATTTTAACAGGTTTGGTCTTTAGTCGAGAATCAGAGTTATCAGAACTCTGTCGGTTGGCTGACTGCTGCATGTGGTTGTCCTTTCCCTTAGACAAGTTTTTCTTCAAAACTCGCCACTTGAGTGGCAGAGGCTGGTTTCGAGATAGCATTCGACCCACCAGCTGACGGCAAATGCTTCTGTTACGCTGATTCTTTTTAAATTGAATTTAGTGCGACAATATTGACTTCGCTCATCTTTGAGCACTCATTTATCATACCCTACAAGATTGGAATGACACTGACAATCAGTCCTGACGTGTCAATTACAGTCAACCCAGGTCGCGCGTGAACAGTATTTCCAAAATGAAATGAACATTCAAATTTCTCTTTGTAATGTCCGACGTGTGAATGGAATGTTGGACATTTCTCTGGAAATCGTTCCGAAAAAGACGCATTAACTGAAAAAAAAAAAAAAAAAAAGATTCAAAATACTTGGGAAACAATTGTTATTCTTGAAATATTCTATTTTGCAGTGTAAAGAAAAATTCATAGCTTTACACCGTCAATAAGCTAGGGAAATTTATACGGGAACTCTGAAATCTCGTTGGCGATTTTCAAAACTGACATGTAAATTTTTAAACTCCGTTCAAATTTCAAAAATATCGTTCACGCGTGACCTGGGTTGACTGTAACAAAAAACTGAAATATGATGGTTTGCGTTGTCCCACTGTAAGAATTAAATATTGCGATGTTATTCATCTTGTTCCGATGCTCTTGTTCTTGTTCTGATGTGAATGTTAAAATACAACAAATAAAAATTCTTAAATTTTATACTGTGGCTCGCATGACTCGCGTGACTCGCATGGCTCGCATGGCTCGCACGGCTCGCATGGCTCGCATGGCTCACACCTTGGCTCGCACTCGCAGATTTTTATCACTCGAAATAACAGTGTTTGTATGGAAATTCGATGTCAAATAAAATCCATAAAACATCGCTGCTGAAAAATTCATGAATCGGAAACTTTTAGCACTAGGAAAAGGATTTTAGCAAAAAAATTGGAGAGATGTAGCTGTGCCAGAAAGCGTCCAGTCGTGTTTTGAACTTTCCATACATTTATCTGCAAAGCGAACCAGCCGTGAACTGCTACTAAAAATAGTTCGCGGTAAAAAAATACAGGAAAATGTATGGAAAGTTCAAACACGACTGGACGCTTTCTGGCACAGTTACATCCCTCCAATTTTTTTTCTTAAAATCCTTTTCCCAATGCCAAAAGTTTCCAATTCATGAATTTTTCAGCAGCAATGTTTTATGAAAATTATTTGACATCGGATTTCCATTTCAAGCCTGTTTGCCTACTCGTCAAAACCGTGATAAGGCCTATTTGCATGTCAGTTTTGTTGTCGTCAATGAGATTTCAGAGTTCTCGTAGAAATTTCCCAGTTTATTGACGGTATTAACTATGAATTTTTCTTTACATTACAGCACAGGTATTTTCAAGAATAACAATTGTCTCTCAAGTATTTTGAATTTTTTTTTTTTTTGTCAGTTAATGCGTCTTTTTCGGAAAGATTTCCAGAGAAATGTTCTACATTCCATTCAAATGCCGAGCTTCACAAAGGAATTCGAACGCATATTTATTTCCGCTCTCGGAAACAATAGTCACGCGTGACATGGATTGACTGTAACAAACGAGCACGATCATGGAAGGCGGCGGGTGTTTCATAGTTCATGCAAGAATTTGTCAGTTCAAGGAAATATATTGTCTCGTACCTTGTATTTTTTGCCTCATTTCGTTTCTTAGACGAATAAAAGGTAGTCATTTACCGGAACCAATGTCCGCCAAATACGGAACTGCATCGAACGTTGTAACCGCTTTAGAGACTTAACTTTTTTATATTAGCTTTAATCCTTATTTGACCCAAAAATGACATGTGATTTTGAAAAAAACAAAAACAAAAATAAAATAAATAAAAAATAAATAAAAAAATAAAAAAATGACCCCGACCCCGACCCCGACCCCGACCCCGACCCCGCGTTTTACTGACACCCCCAGTCCAGCCATCAGTAGCTCTGATGTTAAAATAATGAAGACAGGCCAAACACAACTCCTATTGGTCGAGATAAGAAGGACATGACCTTCAAAGCTTTGCTCTTACGAGTACGTCTTTCAAAGATCTCCCTTTTCTGTACGAAAGTAGAGGAGGATCTTTGTAGATCTGTCTTAGCAGAGGCTGGTTTTCTATCAAATGCCATTTACTCATCAGAATGGTTTTTAGGTTAGGCACGGATGGGCGATATTCCGTAACAAACGGCAAAATGTTTTTGCGCGTTTTTTGTTTGTTTTGTAGTGCCGACATTCTTTCGCTGAAATTGACTTCTGATATAGTTTTATCTATAAGTTTATCGGGGTAACCTCTCAGTGTTGCGTAGTCTCTGTTTGAATAGAGTGATGTTTTCTTCAAATTTTGTTTTTGAAGAGTTCAGTGTTCTGAGAAGTCTTAAGGCTTCGCCTTTGATAAAGCCTTTCCTGACGCCTGGAGGGTGGCGGGAAGAAAAATGCGTGTACTGAAACGTTTCTGTCGGCTTGAAGTGCGTACGCACGTCAAGTTTTGATTCTTTTTTAAATCTTTCGCCCTTGTATACACATGTGTCAAGGAAAGTGATTTCAATCTCTGAAATTTCAGCCATGAATTTTATCGTCGCATGATAGTTGTTGGCTAGCTCTATAAAAGTTTGGATTTCATTTCACATTGACGAAATGACGGCTAAATGGCTCTCTCTTACGCCTGATACTCCGCGAATTCCAGTGTTTTACACACTCACTAAGATTTACGGCAAACCGACACTTCGGTCGGAAGACCTATATCTCAGGGTGTTCCGGCCCCACAGAACGGATCTCAGCATTTGTTGACCACCTTATTCAACCAATAGCACAACAACAAGCTTCGTATCTTAAAGATACGACAGACTTTATTAACTTCATCGAGAAGATTAAACTGCCTAAAAGTGCTATACTTGTTTCAATGGACGTCAGAAGCCTATACACGAACATACCACAACAAGAGGGTATTACCACTGTATGCAATGGATACGAAGAATTTCACCAAGGAAACCCTCCAGTTCCTACCAGGTTTTTAAGCGAGATGCTTAGTCTGATCCTACAAGAAAACTCGTTTCAATTTAACGGGAAAGATTATCTTCAAACCCATGGAACAGCCATGGGCACGAAAATGGCCGTAGCCTTCGCTAACACCTTCATGGCCAAAATAGAAAAAGAAATACCCAGACAGAGCAGCATTAAGCCTATCTTTTGGAAAAGGTTTATCGATGACGTCATATCAGTATGGGATACAAGCAGAAACAAAATAGAAGAATTCCTTCTAAAAGCAAACAACTTCCATCCCACAATCAAATTCACGGCTGAAATCTCAGAAACAGAAACTACATTCTTGGACACGATAGTGTACAAAGGTGTCAGATTCAACAAGGATTCTATCCTTGACGTGCGAACACACTTCATGCCTACAGGTCCTACAGAGACCTTCCAATACACGAATTTCTATTCTTGCCACCCACCAGGCGTCACGAAAGGTTTTATCAAAGGAGAAGCGTTAAGGCTTCTAAGAACAAATTCCTCTGAAAACACTTTTCAAGAGAATATGAGGAATTTTGCAACACGCCTCAAGAATAGAGATTACCCAGCTACAACTGTAGAAAAACATCTCTCGGAGGTCATTTTCACTGACAGAAAGAAAGCACTGGAACAGAGAAACAAAAATGCACGTAAGAAAATACTGCCCTTTGTAACGCAATACCACCCTGCGTTACCCCTCATTTCATATCGCAAAGGAAATTCCCTAAAAGACACTCTTGTAAGAGCTAAGCTATAAATGCTTTAAGACCAATCTATATGCGAACTGCAGGAGTCGTGCAGACCCGTCAACACTTTTAGACCCCAACGAATCTGCGTATCTGTTCACAACATCGAGTAGCCAGTCAAGGCGAAACAAAGCTCTTTCAGTCATAGAAGCTTGTAGATCTCTCAATACTTCTCCCACAACATCTAGAATACTTCGCCGAAATACATTCTCATCAGCGGCCATCTTGGAATCGGAAAAATTTTCTTTACGCGGGAAGATCATCGAATAGATTTTCATAAATTATAATGTAGAACTAGTTCTTATCCAGGTTCTGCTCGGTTCCCCGTTTGAGCCACACCCCTATCAGAACAGACATTGAAGCAACAGAACAGAAATTGGATCGGTTGTTAATTGTTGTAATTTCTGTTCTGTTGCTTCAATTTCTGTTTTAATGTCCTTATTTCACTTCGCGTGTCTTAAATTCTGTTCTGTTTCTTCAATTTCTTTTGTGATATGTCAATTACCGCTCCAATCTCGATAGAAAAGAATTTGATTGCCAATAAGAAAAATTGGCGATTCTGCATAACACAATTTGAAACATAATTTTGGCGGAGATCACCCCTCATAGAAAAGTGGTGTATTCGAGTCCGCCATTATGAATTTATGTTCCCGTGAGCCCGCGGTATGAAAGTGATTGAAGTTGCGGTATTTTTATTCAAACCTATTCTCGGTTTTCACTGTCACGCCATTGAAAAAAAAAATCAAAACCATTCCATGAATGAAGTCAAGAAATTGACATGGTATAGAGGATAAATAAATAAGGCATCTGTCCAAGTGTCAGGTCTGTGCGGCATTCCGTACTCGAGTTATTTGACAAAATGTTCCACATAAATTTATAGAGCTTAGTATGGAGAAGCCATGTTTGTGCCCCTCTGAGGGGCACAAACATGGCGGCCGGAAATAGGAAAAAACATCTGGAGTTCACTTTTGCCAGAAAAGATGTTTGTTTACCCTTGTGAATTTTCGAATGTTTAGATTAATATTTATCCTCAAACTTAAATTGTTTAGAATGCTGAAAATTACCCGAAGAGTCATTTTTAAGATACGGAAAAGCTCTGTCACGGCCGTCCTCCTGATGTCACGCACGATGGAAACTCGGAAATTGAAACTGTTCTATTTTCAAAAGGAAGCACGACATCGAGCTAAGAAATTGTGAACAGACATATTTTTAGGCAATCTTTCCTTGAATGAAGGTAAAAACTTTGTAGGCCTCCCAGTTTTGAATTCTAGAATTTGGTGACGTCACGTGAAAACCAAGGTGTTTTTGTCGTGACGAAATACTCTCAAGTCGCTGATCGAGCGAGTACTGTAGTTCTCCTTCTGGCGACGAATTTCAGAGCTGTTTTGACCACAGAAAGCTCTCCTGGGTCGTCTTCGCATGATATAGGCAATGGAAATGAAGAAGTCATGACTCTGTAGAGCTAGTTCCGTCTGAAGAAGAGGCAACCGAATAAGTTCAGCAGCTAGCTCTGTTGCTACAAGAGGAGGAAGAGCAGACTTTGCTGAGTCGTTCATCTCTCGGGTAAGATATTAGAGATAGAGATTAATATTTAGACGTGTTATTACTTGGGCGGAGCACCAAGTTATAAAATAGGATTTCTTCGTCTACGCCAAAACGCAGTGATCTAGTGCGCGTGCGCTACATGTTGGCCGAGTCTGCGAGTCTGCATGTATTCATCATAAGCCGCCATTACGGGACAAAAAACAAGGACGTAAAATTAAAACAATGAATATCGTATTCTTAAAAGAAAACAGCTAGTATGTGTGTTGTCTGCTAACTCCTTCTATTGAACGAAACTAAGGGGCAACTTTCCTTTCAGGACGGATATTTTCCAAAAGTTCGACTTCAATTAACCTCAGACACTCTTTTGGCTCTTCTCGATAAATCCCCATTCGGTGTCAAACGTAATCGATAAGATCAGGCCGGAACCACTGAATTTACATACAGCCGAGCAAAACATTTCATTTCTCTGGCCGCAATATAAAAAAGAAAACGTTCAATTAACTTTAAAGATTCAAGACCATTCCGTGGGTGAAAGGTTTAGGGTAAAGTAGGAAACTAAAGCTTCGAAAATAAATTTCATTCGGGGTCCAGTGTGAGCGATAAGATCTATTCACCAGAACAAATGTAAACACTGAAAGTTTGCTAATGCACAGTGACAATCAACGTTTATTTACGTTCACTTGGATAAAACCAAAATGTGATCCTCACGGGAAAACAGGGAAAAAGGTGAACGCACGGGTTCGCCAAATTGACACGCTAAACGTAGAATCTGAAAAAAAATCTTTCCTTCGGAGTCGAGTGTTAGCGATAAGATCGATTCATTGGAACAAACGTAAACGCCGAAAATTTGCATATTCATACCAACAACAACTGAGTACCGCAACGCTAAACGCATTTTTATTTTTACGTTGGATAAAGCCAAAATAGCAACTTGAGCACCCGGGCTTTAGCAAAACTGAAACGGCCCCTTCCGATGTTACAAAACGTTGAAAGAAGCCGTCGTTTGGATGCAGAAAGGAATCGCCACGCTGAAAACCCCGGGAAGAAATCGGTCACGTGCTAGGCAACCTAGCCTCCCACGCAGTCGTTTTTAGGGGACTCGTATTACCTCCTCCCCGCAAACGCCTGCTTACCCAAGCGCCACATTCCTTTCCGCCGCTAAGCCAATCACAGTGAACCTTCTAAAATCTGGAAGGTTGACCTTGACCTCAGAACGCCTCTCGCGGGAACAGTGAAAAACATCACAACGGAGACAGAACTTGACCGAGCTTAGCTTTTAGCACCGTGTGCCCTACGTTCAAAATTTCTCGTGTAAATGCCTATCAACTGACTGCAATAAAAAAAATTCGTGACGGGAAATAGTGATAATTTCGTCAATTTGCCGACTGGTAACGCAAAGTCGCTTTAATATTTATCAAGCTTTGCCTTCAATCTTGTCGACCTTGTCGGTGTGGAGGAAACCAAAATATTACCCGATATGTCGGTAAACTTTAAAGATTTTGCAGTTGAAACTCGCTTTGTTGTTGCAATTTGTTCGGGGGCATGTGCGACATTTTCCACAAGGACCACAAGTTGATCGGCTCTTTGTCGTTTAACTTTCCGTTTAATAGTCTTTTATGAACTGATAAATACTGCAGATCTCCCCTTGATACCTTCTACATTCTTCTTTGCTTTCTCGAATCGAGCTAGTCTGTCGGAGCACTTCGTACAAACAAACAAATCTGCTCCAGAGTTTCGGCACCCGTAAGAGGCGATATCTTCACCGATTGTCAACTCGATCAGGCGGGGAAGATCGATTACACTTTCCCGAAGCTTTTGACTCTCCCAGCAGTGTCAAAACGTCGCACAAGAAGCGCTTGTATTCACATTCGATATTTGTTTTGGTGTTTCAGCCATGACCAGCCATTCCAGAAGTGAAAAAATATATATATTCCAACTTAACTCCCGCATCTCTCAAGACTGTAACAGCTAGACACTGTACAAAGCTCGCGGGAAACGGAAGCGACCATTGTAACCAGCAATTTGATTTGATGTCATTAAACAATGCCTCGATGGTGATTGGCTAGGGTGCTTGCGGAGTAAAACAATGGGAAAGGAATGTGGCGCTTGGGTAAGCAGGCGTTTGTGGGGAGGAGGTAATACGATTCCCCTAAAAACGACTGCGTGGGAGGCTATAGGCAACCAAAATCGTTCACGTGTCTCAAGTTTCATCCGGCGACGCGGCATTCAGAAAGAAAATATTTTCGGCGGTTCTTGGAAGGAAAACTGGACGGTTTCTGTTTGTTATTCAGCTGCAGTGTCTTTCCACTTTATAACCCAAGCTTCTTTCATTTAAAGCCCTTTTAAATCCTGGAAACACTCTCTTTTGTGTCATGATATTTTGTCCATTGGCAATCACGCAAAACCACTAAAAGAATGAACGTGCACTTCGACCTTTTCGTTGCCTTCCAGTGCGAGTGAAGTTTATTATTTCCTTTTTGGCGTGTTTAATAAACAAATAACTGTAGACATAATTTGAAAAAGTTCATTCTTTGGTCACTCACAGAGCGCTTTGATTTTGTCATTAAAGTTCTGTCCTATTCCAGTGATTATGAAATAGATTCGTTGAGTTAACTTTCTGTAAATCGGATGTTCTGTGAGGTTTGTCTTATCGGCGCGCGTCCCATATAGAACGCATGTCTTTTCGCACGCGTGTCATATTGCACGTTCTGCGTGACATTTTGCGATCGTGCGCTGTTACCAGTGAAAAAGCTGGAACATCTCTCGTAGAAATCCCAGAAAAAAAGGGTATCAGGGTGGAAAGGTATTCGCACAAATACCCCTCTGTCGCCAAAATTCATCATTACCACTGGAACCGCAAAATACTCCTTTGTCGCCAAAATCCATCATTATCTTAGATGCACCTCATGGTTACAAAATCCGACATATTTAGTATAAAGAGAGTAATGTTTTATTTTGTTTGCGTAACATTTTCGGTCGAACTACATCACGTTTATCGCAAATATGATGCCTTAGACTCTCAGCGAATCTTTTATCGTTCACCTGTCACCAATGACTGAACTATTAAACGTGCATGCCCAGATACTCCTAATACAACGGCGCCCAAGTAAACGCTCCCACAGCGTCTTGTTTGCTGTATTAACAAAACAGGCAAGCTTTAAAAGTGTAGTGCCTGAGAATCCGCAACAATTTCAGTTGACTACTAGTCAGTTCATTCCCCGAAGGGAGGCTACCGGAGACTCAGTTGAATTGAAATCGAAGTCAAGTTTAGGTCTTTAGCTTTGCTTTCGAAAGTTTGCCTTGGTGTTAAATTAGAGTGCACAGTGAAGTTTCGGTTCCGAGCAAGCTTACTGTTTTTGCGCTTTTTTACCATGGAAAAGGAATATAAATTGTAGTGAAAAGCCCTGTACAATGGCTTGAATTTCAGCTGATCGTTCCCTTGTAATTGATGCTAAGTTTCCTCTTGGTATAATATTTTCTCAGGTGCAAATGTTCAAATTGCTCCCTTGAGCGACTTACCAAGCCTGGAGAGTGCTGGTGCTGCATGGACATCATTGTATCCAGATTTGAATAAGTACAGTAATCAATAAACAAATAAATTTGCAAGGCAACAACAATTTGCAATGATTTGTTTTCTTCCCTTGCATCATCCTGAACAATGTAATAGTAACAGTCTTTTCTGTGTACATATATTTTTGTAAGGTGCCCTACATCAGGTTAAACACCACTGCACTAGATGCTTTAAACTACTGAAGAAATGACTAGCTTTATAAATGAAAATTTATTAACATGCTTTCTGGTAACAAGCATCCACCTAGGCAAATGAGGGGAGGAAAAGTAGGAATTTTGCAAATATACATTGAAAACAATATTCTTGGGAGTTAAAGTTTGTGATTCAGGTATTAATTGAAATTTTTTTGCTTATTCTAATGAAGGGTCAAATCAACCTAACAACAAACATCCTTTGTCCTACATGTCTGAGGGCAAACCCCCAAGCAAGTCTTGATGAGTTTTATACACTATTGCTGTGGTAACAGTTCTTGATACTTTCACTTTTGGTGCAGTGAGAGTTGGGCAAATGCATGCTACCAAAAATGTAGTAAAGTTGAGACTGTTGTGAGCCACCTTTGATTTTTTTCTCAAATGTAGATTCAATTTCATTTGTACAACAACAAATTTATTGGTGAAACAAGATTCTGGCACTCTTTTTCAAACGAATATAAAAATAAAATTATTAATGTACTGCAGACAATGAACCATAAACCTTATTCCAAAATGGCTACCATATTAATATTCTTTTGTTTATATTCAAATTAGTATTTCTTTAAAACCACACCAAAAGAGAAAACATTTGAGTTCTGGTTGCTATGCATGGCTCAGGAATGTCTGTGCTTCAGCTCCCTGTTAGCAGGGAGTAGGGGGTGGGAGGGGGGGGGGGGGAGTGGAGGGTCATGAAAATATATATATAAGAAGGAACAGTCAACGGCGAACTCAAACTCCTTCAAAATCGCTCAAAAACCGCTTTTGAGGTAAAAGGACGACTATTTACCACAGATAAGGTAATTCAACGTTTATTTATCATTGATTTGTATACATAGTTAGCGATATATCGCTATAGGTGAAGCAAACGGTAAATCGAGTGCATTTACTATATAATAACAATCGGCTACACAGACACATTGTGTGGGCCCCCTATGCTTCGAGTTGAGAGTTTGACGTCACTTTGTTTTTCCCGGGTGACCCGGCCTCTGTTGTCATTGGACACCATCTGCCTTTGGTAACGCCGCAGGAACATGGCGGTTCAATGGCGGATGAAAATTCGAGGAGTTTGAGCGCAAAAAAATCGCACTTTCCTTCATCTTATGAGGATATAACTTGGAAATCATGTACTTTAGGACATAAACTACCAATCAACCGCAAATAAAAGGTATTCGACAATTTGATCGTAGTAGCACTTTAAAACGGACACGAGATATCAGGTTGTCGTTTGGTTTCCTGCCATCGCCGCGCCGTGTTTTGTTCTCTAATACATGTATGGCCCAAGTTCCAGAGTTGGAAGATAGATAGAAGTGCCTGATTCATTGCGCCGCATCTGCGTAAAAACATGTTGAACTGCATACGCACTGGCTTTACACTCGCTTGTATTCTTTTGTGTTTTGTTTTGGTCTATGTGCTGCAGAAAAACCCTGGAAGGCCTGTGCGAAAGTCCGACTTTCACCCGATTCCATACACAAGTTAAGCTCCGTGCGAGACAAAAACCGAACGGAGAATTCAACTGTCCGGACATTCGCCACAAAGAAAGAACCCTACTTCGACAAACTCAACTTGTGCTCACAAGGATTCTAAGAATCTTTCATCTCATTGCTAAAAAACATGGCATGAGATACTGGTTGTACACAGGGCCACCCAACGGATCGTTTCGGTAAATTATCTGTTCGGAAGGCCCTTAATCCGCTACAATTTTCTGAAGGGAATTTTCACCACGAACTTTCGTGATATGGGAAATTTAAGGCCTAGTGTTTTCGGATTGACAAAAATGTTGTTTCGGGTACCGATAAAAGGTCAGCTAAGATTTTCGGAAAGGAACTGATAAGACCTAAGGTTTTCGGGAAATGGACAAAAATGCCCTACTAATTTCGAAAAGACTCAAGTTCCCGTAGAATGACCGAACAGATAAAAATATTATAGCGCTGGCTAAAATGAACCTATAGAGCTTTAAAGCCACTCCAGATCGCCTAAAATAACGTTTCAAAGGATCTGAGAGAAAATTGTCGTTGGGTGCCCCTGTGTACAGGGGTACTTTGTTAGGCGCCATGAGACACAATGGTCATGTTCCTTTCGACAATGATGTGGACATCTGTATCCCTCAGACAGACTTTGAGAAGTTTATCAAATACGGTGCGAAGGAGCTACCTGGTGATATTTTTTTCCAAACGGAAGAAACTGACGTTCACTGGAAAGTACCGCGTTGGACCGGAATACTAGGAAAACTACGCGTCAAGCGAAGCTGCTACAAGCACTGCATTGAAAGCGGCTGTGGGTTTAACGATGGATTGATGTTGGATTTTTTTGTTGTGGAAAATGACTCCGATGGAAATTTCATCGAGGTGTACTGGAGCAATAATCTTCTACGAAGATTTATTTACGGTCCGATTATTAGAAAACAGAGCGAAATTTTCCCATTGACAAAAGTAAATTTCGATGGCTTTCTTCTTCCAGCTCCGCAAGAATGGAGGAAAGTTTTGACGTCGATGTACGGAGATTTTATGAGAGTTCCCGAAGGCCAACCCCTTGGGCACATAAACACAGATCCACTTCAAAGTTGTGACGAAATCGAGTGACATGAATCAAGTAGTATACACTCGATTGCAAAAACGTTGACACCTAAAAAGCATAAACCATGAACGATGAGACCCAACGGATTTGTGGGTAGTGTTTAAACAATAACCTCATTTCCATAATCAATAATTTACCATTCTCATCCCTTGCAAGAAAGAATACAGTGTAGACTTGCTTACAAGTCGAGCTTAGAGAGCGCGTGCGATCGTCAGAGCTCGAGCGAGCGAGCGAGAGCTCGGTCGCTCGCGCAAGGTCCATTCAATGAGAAGCAAGCGAGCGACTTTGAGAAGGGGTAAATACAGTGCTGACTTTATTCTTCCGAATAATTTTCTGCCAAATATTGCTTAAGTTCATTGACTGATTTGAACTTAGGCAAAACACGATATCGGCTCAAATTGGCCCTTGTTGGCCAACTTGGACACTTAGGCCCGGTTCATGCGTCGAACTTTACATGAGCCGAACCTTATCATTTGGTTCGGCGCATGTAAAGATCGACGTATGAATCAGTTAGGATCGACAGATTTGTATTTGGGTCGACCCGCCGTTCTATTCGACTGCGCCAGTCGAATAGAACGGCAAAGTTCGACTTCGATTCAGACGTCGAACTTTTACATGTGCCGAACCAAATGCATACGTTACGTATAAATTATATAACTTATATCTATTCCAGAGGTCTGCGCGTTCCATCGACTTGGCATGTGCAAAGGACTTCATTCTGAACAAGATGGTGGGAAAAGAATAATGTGCTTGTTCTTCTTGTTTGGAAACAACTAAATATACTTGTCTGAGATGCGAAAGATTAAAAAAAAATCTATTCTTGACGTGCACACGCACTTCAAACCGACAGAAACTTTCCACTACAGGCAATATTGCTACGGAGGTTACCTCGATAACCCTATAGATAAAACTCTTTCAGAAGTCAATTTCCGCGAAAGAATGTCGACACTACAAAACAAACAAAAAACGCGCACTAACATTTTGCTGTTTGTTACGGAATATCGCCTTTCTTTGCCTAACCTAAAACAATTCAGATGAGTAAATGGCACTTGATAGAAAACCAGCCTCTGCTAAGAGAGATCTACAAAGACCTTCCCTACTTTCGTACAGAATCGAAAAGGGAGATCTTTGAAAGATGTACTCGTAAGAGCAAATTAGCTTTGAAGGTCATATTCTTCCTATCTCGACCAATAGGAGCCGTGTTTGGCCTGTCTTCATTATTTCACCAAACAAGCTCTTCCATGTCAGAATTCATCTTTCCCGCCATTTTGAATCTTTTTGAGTAAAAACAACAGCCCCTGACCACGAAACTCTATTTTCTCACTTTAGCTTTAATTAATCGACTTCAGTTAGGTTTGACGTCTGAATCAACTGCCGAACTTAATTATTTGGGTCGACCTTAATAGGTATTAGTTTCGGCTCATGTAAAGTTCGACGTATGAACCGGGCCTTGAAGGAAAGCTTGCAGTGGACAGTTTCCGTTATTCACCACGTGCAACTAATTTTGGTCCAGTCAACCGTCGCACGAAAATAGAATATTATGCAGATAAATTTAGTACACTCATACCCAAAAAGCCATTGGGTCTCATCGTTCACGGTTTATGCTTTTTAGGTGTCAACGTTTTTGCTATCGAGTGTATAGGTAGAAGTTGTTCTAAAACTAAACCCGGCCAAAACATTGATGGCGAGTTCTCTCAAGCTTCCTTTCTTTCAAACTGCCCCACATACTTTACTTTTTCTTTCGTCCGTTTAAAAAAATTGTTTTTTTTTTTTTTTTTTTCATTATTTTGCTCTATATCCATTCAGAACCTAATTAGTTTTTTTAGTCTAAAATACATCAACAATAAACCGTATACCTTTAGAGGTGTCTCACGTCCAAGCGATGTAGCGAGCCGGTTTAAACTGCACATACCTAAACCCCTATATCAAACAAAAGTTAAACGGAGCTGGCTATCAATCTATACCAAGAATTGAATTGTCGAATTTTTAGCGCTGTTTTCTCGAATCAGTTTTTTCACCTGAAGGGGACACTTTAAAGAGAAAACTCGAGGCGAATTTGTTCGTTTGCCTTCAACTTTAGACAGTAGCTAGTTTAACAACAAAAACATGTCTGCGAATTTTCTCTTTTGGAATATTTTTCGCCGAGGATGATTTCTGTACGATAACTCCACGTTTAGTTCGAAAATGTTCTGTAACTTTTCACTGCAATTAAATAAAGCAAAACGCAGACACGATTTTTGAGCGCTTTGGGTCCGGAAAGTGAGGAGGAAATCAAATTTACGAAAAACAATATTCGCTTTGACTTGTAGCTTTCAAAAGGTGATTCGGACGCTCGCATTTAGAGGTCGTGAAAAATTCGACAATTCTTCTATTTCAAAATTATTGGCATAGTTTGATATAAAGCTCTATAAGCTTTAATGTGATATAGGGGCTTAGGTATCTACAGTTTAAACCGGACGCGCTACATCGCTTGGACGCGAGACACCTCTGAAGGTATACGGTAACCTTAAAGAAAAAAAAAAAAAAGAAAAAAATTTCGCTTATTTTTACCTGACACTGAATCTAAATGTTGCCTTTCAAAATCTTGAATTAAGTCTCGGCAACATGCAAAAAAATTCAAATTCCTGCAACAAGGTTCCGGTGACTAAAGGCTGGTTTCCATATGATCGCGGATCGCTGATCGCAATAAGGTCTGCGATCATCTGCGATCATATGGAAACCAGCCTTTAGATAGAACATGGTTCTATCTTCTGCGATCTTTTGCGATCGCGATCGCAGGATCGCAGACGATCGCAGAAGTAGTTTCCATATGATCGCAGAGGATCGAAGATCTTATTGCGATCTGCGATCTGCGATCCGCGATCATATGGAAACCAGCCTTAAGCAAGAGGTTGCAATTGCAAGTAACGCGTGACTCGTGACTCAATGTGTCACCTGTCATGATGTGATGCCTTTTGACAGATTGACCTGTAGCATGCGTAGGTGGCGGTATTGTAGGCGCGCGTGAAAGCCGCAAAAAGGTTATTTCGTGCGCGCCAACAATACCGCCAGTTACGCACGCTAATTGACCTCACGCCAGAAGTCGGTTCCAGACTATTCCGCACGTTCTCCAGTCCTGAAGCTGCGTTGTCTTTGATGATCATTCCGATATGTTCTGGCAACGAACGAGCGTTCACACGCTACGACGTGCAAAGAGCTGTAAGAAAATTGTCCTCATATTGGTTGGCTTAACGTTGGGGGTTTGGTTTCTTTCAAGGGTGACGAAAACTCCAGGATCAAAGCTTCTTCAGCTCGAGCAACACGCCATCTTTCATCCAGTTCCTTACACAAGTTTAGCTCCGTGCGAGAGAAAACCGAACGGAGAATTCAACTGCCCAGACATTCGCCACAAAGGAACAACCCTGCTTCGACAAGCTCAACTTGTGCTCACAAAGATGCTAAGAATTTTTGATCTCATTGCTAAAAAACATGGAATAAGATACTGGTTGTACAGGGGTACTTTATTAGGCGCCGTGAGACACAATGGTCATGTCCCTTTCGACAATGATGTAGACATCTGTATCCCTCAGGCAGACTATGAGAAGTTCGTCAAATACGGTGCGAAGGAGCTACCTAATGATATTTTTTTCCAAACGGAAGAAACGGACATTCACTGGAAAGTTCCATACTGGAGTCGCATGTTTGGAAAACTACGCGACAAGCGAAGTTGCTACAAGTACTGCATTGAGAGCGGCTGTAAGCATAATGATGGATTGCAATTGGATTTGTTTGTTGTGGAAAATGACTCCGATGGAAATTTCATCGACGTGTACAGTAGCACAAATTGGTTTCTAAGAAGGTTTATCTACGGTCCAATTTTTAGAAAACAGAGCGAAATTTTCCCATTGACAGAAGTGAATTTTGATGGCTTTCCTCTCCCAGCTCCGCGAAAATGGAAGGAAATTTTAAAGTCGCTGTTTGGAGATTTTATGATAATTCCCGAAGACGAACCGCTGAGACATATTTTCACAGATGCATTTCACAGTTGCGAGGAGATAATATAATTTATAGCAGATAAAAGTTGTCTCTTTTGGTTAGTCATATTATGAATCCTTTCACAGGAAACAGAACCGCAAACAGTCAATCGCAAAATGTGAAAGTGTTTGCGATCGGGCCACTTTGACTTTTTGCGACCTTGTAATGTGTATATGGAGACCAGGCTTTAGCGCCTTTGTCAGTTCTTTACCTTGCCCATAATTTTCCTTTGTTTTTTAAGTAATAGCTTTCGTTATTTCGAATCCACTTCTTTATAACTGTCTCTCGCTGTAAAAGTCAAACATCGTCGCTCGGACCTCCTGTGCTTTTCGTTCCCGTCCTGGGGCCCGTTTCTCGAAAGTCCCGGTAACTTACCGGGCCCGATAAGTGTCTTTGGTGATAAATGCTTCTTAACAGAAATCAATTTTTGTTAGCCTTGAAAACAATGGCCAAGTACCATGTCTGTAATCATTGTGTAATCGGCGAAAAAACATTTAAAAATATACTTATCGGGCCCGGTAAGTTACCGGGTCTTTCGAGAAACGGGCCCCTGAAAGTCAAACAACGTTTCAGCCGTGTCTTTTTTATTTGGGCTTCAAAATATTATTCACCAAACCGACGGCACTTTATTAGTTAAGCTTGTGAAACGCCGATATGAAAGCTCGACTTAATTATGCATTGTTTTCAATTCATGCCTTTTGCAGGCCCTTTCTGGGCCGCCAAGCACAAACGCCCTCTATTCCTATGAGACCTGTAAATCGGTTGGGCATAACATTTACAAGTCTAGTAAATAGGCCTGTTTTATCCTGTTTATTCCTCTCTTCGTTAAAACGGACACAAACTGATATCAGGTTGTCGTTTGGTTTCCTGCCATCGCTACGCCGTGTTTCGTTCTCTAATCATTTATCTATACTTTAATACATGTATGGCCCAAGTTCCCGTAAACCCGAGGCTGGTGTCGTTTTTGGCGGCTGTGCATGAAGCTGAAAACCAACCCGCTCCCGTCAGTGTCCCGTTCACGTGACTGCGACTGCTCCAGCTCCTGAGGAAAACAATGCTGTCCCTGCTGCTCCGCCTGTGGCTCAAAGATTAAATTTTTTCTTTCTCTTTTTGGTGAGTTTCCCGGTGTGTCTTATTGTAGTTTCGATTTTTCCGCCTCATTTCCTTTTATACTTGCGTTTTTCACCCGGTATGCCTGGGCACGTTCTCGGTTTGCGAGTTCTAGGCGTGTGTTACTAGTTAACCTGCAATCATGCATTTTTTTTAAAGTGAGAAAGAAAAAAGAAAGAAACGCCTGATACGTTTATTAGACCAGCCACCAACCGCCCCCTAAAAGTAAACTAAGGTGTGGTTGAACTTATACCAGTTCAGAGGTGTCTTCACAGGTGTCTCGCGTCCAAGCGATGTAGCGCGTCCGGTTTAAACTGTAGATACCTACACCCTTATAGAGTGTATGCACGTCGGCCATGTTGGAGGACCAAAACAATACAATGATTTTCCTTTGGGAAATATACGCTATTTTTATGTAAACATCTTCTATTGTTTTAGTCCTCCAACATGGCCGCCGTGCACACACTCTATATCAAATTAAAGCTTATAGAGTTGGCTATCAAACTAAACCAAGAATTTTGAAATAAAATGAATTGCCGAATTTTTAGGGATGCTTTCTCGAATCAATTTTTTCACTTAAAGGAGCCACTTCTAAGGGCTAAAACTCAAAGGGAATTTGTTTGTCTGCCTACAAATTTGGGCAGTAGCTAGTTTAACATATAAACAACAAACACGTGTCTGCGAACTGGGTCCGGAAACTGAAGAGCAAATTAAATTAGCGAAAAACAAAATTCGCTTTGACTTGTGATTTAAAAAGGTGATTCCGACGCTCGAGTTTAGAGGTCGTGAAAAATTTGACAATTCATTTTATTTCAAAATTCTTGGTATAGTTTGATAACCAGTTCTATAAGCTTTAATTTGATATAGGGGTTTAGGTATCTACAGTTTAAACTGGACGCGCTACATCGTTTGGACGCGAGACACATCTGAAGGTAAACGTCAACCAGGATTCACCGGAAATCAAATCACTATATTTCCACGAGACGCGAAAAAATGTCTGCAGAATATAATCTGCACAGTTACATATATACATGCATGAAAACTTGGCCGTGTTTTGAAAAACAAATGTGCTCGGAAGCAGGGTGAGATGGTGCTCGGGAAAAATAAACCGTGCTGATATCTCTGTGATATTAACTTGCCGCGCATTCTGCAGTTACTCCAAGTTGTTATAAAGTGCTCCACTCTTTGTCACGAGCTGGAGATCATTATCGTGAAAGTCAAGAGCGCGACACCAATTTAAAAAGTGTTGAAAGGCTCCATGAAAATTCTCCGAGTGGATCTACAGAAGGCTAAGGATAATATCAAGAAAAAGATCGAGGGCTATTCAAGAGTCGAGCGAGGAAATATATCGCCGTTTTCATTTTCTAAACAGTTCTGCAACATTCCAACACTTTTGTGGTTTTCAAGAAACCCGCTGAGAGAACGGCCAAAACATCTTCACCTGAACAACACTCGATCTGCCTTCAGAGAACGGTGAGGGTAATAGGCGGAAAGAGTTTGCGGAATGGTATGTGGCATGGCGTGCGGAATGGCATAATTATGCGAAATACGATTTACGCGGGGAATAAATTAACTGAAGAGCGCATCCTGTTTCCGCGCCAATTTTATAAGAGCAGCAGTTTTTTCGATGTTGCAGACTATTAAACAACCAAACCACAGATCGAGGATAGAAAATAAACGCCTGGGATAGAACATGTCTGATCGCTGGTTAGGAAGTGAGAGTGAAGAAATCGATGAAGTTTCGCATTCAAGGAACTAAGAATAAATTATATTTCTAGTCGGACAAAAAGAACGTGGCAGCGAGTAGCCTAGACAAAAAGTAACACCACACTGGAGAAATAACATCAGTCCAAGGCCAAAACTATTATGTGACAAATTTTGAATTTAAACTCGGTCATTTTATGAGACTCTTTGACGGTTACAATTTGTACAACTCATGGGAAAAATATGTTCTACTTTTTCTCACCTTACATTTTCGTCGAGCGACGAGTATGCAAGTCACTGTTGAGCTGCTGAGTTAGCTACCTAGCAATTCAATAAGGCGATTCAGAAAGCTATAGTTCAGTTACGCGTTATCGAACTAAACATATTATCCGTCTTTAATTGAGGTCTTTCAGTGCCAGACGTCCCAACCTAAAATGAGATTTAAAGCGAAGAAGCCCTAGAGCAAAAAAGCAGATGACAAGTATGGTGTCTAATTATCGACACTGGTTGTGTGAAAGGTTGTGAAACTATTCTTATCACAAATGCATTTTGGTCAAATTGTTGTTCATTTTCCCGCTCATGAAAAATGAATCATCGAGCATACAGAGTATGAGAATTGATCTTTTACCGAGGGTTTAAAAAAAAAAAGAAAAAAATGTTTATTATTTGCCCTCGGTAAAGGATCAATCTTTGTCCTGAGAAGACTTCACGCTGCCACGTTATTTTTGTCACCCGAAGTCGCATGGAGTAAAGTGAACATGAAATTTAATTTACAACGGATTTACTCATAGTTCCTTGAATGCGAAAACTATAAACAGTTTTCATCGCTTTCTTTACCCTCACTTCTTCCAAATCAACAATCAGACGATCAAATCCTCGAATTGTTGTTGATATTTAGCAAGAGTCCGCAGCATCAAAAAAGCTGCTGCTCTTATAAAATTGGCGCGGAAACAGGATGCGCTCTTCAGTTAATTTATTCCCCGCGTAAATCGTATTTCCCATAATTATGCCATTCCGCACGCCATGCCACATACCATTCCGCAAACTCTTTCCGCATATTACCCCCACCGCTACCCAATTCATTTTATTCTCAAAAGTAGAAGCAGAAAGTAAGCCAAAACAAGCAAAATAATGAGATTTGAAGTTATTCTAGATTTTTAAAACGCGATCGAAATCACAATTTCCGAAGTTAAAACCGCGCCATTAGAGGACTGGCACTAGTGAGTTGTGACGTCGACCCGGTATCTCGATAACAAGCACCCAACAAAACACTAGTGAGTCGGAGTGAATTCTACGCGAGGTGTTTGGGGTTTCTGGCCGATTTTTATAGCCCAAAAGCCGAACACTGACACCGAATCCGAGCAAAGCTTCAACTCAGATGATTCAGAATTTAACTACAACCCTGGCTACGTGATTGACGCGACGATCAAGCACGTAAAATAGGAATGAAAGGCCTACACAACTCCTACTCGCATGTTTAGGGCTTCTATCTCAGTCTTTTGATCAATTTAGCTTCTTGTATGTTTACAGCGGGTTGGCATGACGATTTGAAGGATTTGTATGATAATCATAGAACAAAATTATGTGCTTAACTGTGGCATGTTTTGTATTTTGATCTCAAAGGACATTTTGGGTTAAGAGTTCTGCGTTAAAATAGCGCCTGTTTTAATATTTCACTTCTTGTTGTTTCTGTTTAGCCGCAGTCGTTCTTATGCCATTTCATTTTACTAGTATTTAGATCTAGTTTGGCTCTTTTCAGTTCGTAGTCCGGTGACAGTACAGCTTCTAGTTAGGATTGAACCGTATGATAATCTTTAACCTCCGAAAGCCTGACCGCTATTGTTGTTATCTTTGTTAGAATTCAACTGTGTAATTACATCAGTTTATCTTACAGTTTTTGTATTGCGTTGCCCAGCCATTTGTTTTTGTGGCAAGATGTTGTGTCTCTGATCGTTGCTATTTGCTTTTTGATCCTTTCTCTAGCACTGTAGATTTCTTCGAGAGCTATGCAATGCGTGAAATTGAGGGCTTAAGTTTGTTTAGTTACGGCTTCGTTTTTGCATGCAGTGATCTTTGCATCGCCTCGCTTCGCTCCGCTCTGAGGTTTGTGTTGGGGGAGCTTGCTATTTTCTAAATATTTGAAATCTTTCGGTTTTAAAGAATATTTTACTGGGGCCTGAGGGAAGTGTAAATAAGCAAAAGTTTTCCTATGAACAAGAGGCTTGCCTTTTGTCAACGAAACCATCACATCAAATTTTACTTCGCGGCAACGTGCGGACCGCTGAGGAGACATTTTTTCGTGGCGTAAATATAAGCTTGTTCAGTTGATATTTTTACCATTTTTAAACTGTTTTTTTTTTAGCTGAAATTGCTCTGGTAGTAAGAGAAGTAAAACCGCACAACGTTTGGAAAGCGGTTGCGTGTGTTATTTTTCAAAATATCTCGATTTCCAGCGGGTAAGAAAAGCCGACCTTTTGAGCAGTATTTTGAGCAGTATGTCAATCGACCGAGATGTTCGATTGACTCTTTACCTCGTTCTTCAGAGACAAATTCAAGACTGAAGCTTTTTTAAAAAGAATGATCTGTTCTCCTTGGAAAGGCTACTCCCAAATTTATACACGTGGAATTGAAAAAGAAAAAGAACTAGCTTTATCATGTCACTGTGGCCCTTCATCCGCTCGCCAACAGACAGCAGTCTCAGAAGTAAGAGACTCCATTTGCCTCTTCGCATTCTTGTGAGTCTAGACCAATTACAAAATAAAATAACTTTACTATTTCAGTAGGTTTGTTTTGGCTGCACCTATAAGCTTAAATAAAAAAAAATGGAAACATTTCTTACCGCTCGTTCGCGGCGACTTTTTGGCAATGGTTTAAATCAGTACTCCTGGACTTGTGGTCACCGCTTTAGCATGGGCAGTTGGCGTCACATTAATACCGATATCATCTCGTTTCAGTCTTGAGAGGATTGGCTTGTTACTCACTTCATCAATAAATCAGAATTGACGCATGAAGTCGTCGTTCGTGAAGTGCTTGGAGCATATTGACGATTTTCCGGGTTAGCCCGCTTTTGTTTCATGAAATTGATCTATTTCTTTCTGCATTTCCTTGCTTCATCATTATCGAACAGTATAGCGTGCAGAACTATACCCTTCTACATAACTGAGAAGGCAGCATATTCACCTACCACCCTACCACATACCTTCCTGGCACATTCCAAGTTCAGTACAGAGAATGTAGTGACAAATGAGCAAATGCTCTGTGGCTGAGATACCGGGTCGACGTCACAAGCTTGTTAGAACCCAGTCTCTCAACTGCTCCTTTTTTGTATTCAATATGGCGGAAAACGGCCAATTTTGGGCGATTTTGTCGTCTGATAAAAACAAAACGAAACATGGAATACGATTTATTTCTTCGCAAAGCGTCTTAGACATGCATAAATTTTCGAAATTCATTAAAACTGTGTAAGGGTGATAGGCACTTTAATTGCTCTGTCCCTGGACGGGGTATTTCGGGGCTGCTTCGCGGGTGGCTTTTCCCCTTTTCTGCAATTTTTATGTAGGCTTCTGTTTCGCCAGGTGTGCCCGGTGCAGCGATTGCGATTTTCGTCGATCGCCGTATTTTTTTATTAAATTCGCCGGCATTCGACAAGTGTACCCGTTCCCGCTATTTTGTACTCTTATCGCTGCGAATCACCAGTAAAGTCAACCAATCAGGTTGGGCGATTTTATCACATGACTTTTTAAAAGGCCCCTCGATGGAGCCCGGGAACAACGTTGAAGTGCCACATCGCCGCGATCGGCGAAAGTGGTACTAAGGCTATGTCTACACTATGCTGGATAGCATTTTATGCCGTTGTAAAATATACTCCGGCCTGGTGTGAACAGAAGTGGCCTAAAACCACTGCCATCTTTCCACTAGAATGCAATCCTCGCTCCTCGTTGTTGACTTCTTTTTTCGGTTCGATTTTCTGTTCACACTACTCAAGAAAGTGTCACAAAAAGCTATTTGATATGTGACGATTCACTTTCAAGACCGAAGCAGCGCAGCATCGTTCCGCCGAAAAAATCGATCCGAAATCGGCATTTTGTGTGAACAAAAGACCTATCCGATATGTTCTTTTGTGCCAGCACAAGAGCTACCCGGTATAGTGTAGACATACAGTCGAACCTGTATATAACGACCCTGTATTAAGCGGCCACCCTCTTTTAAGCGGCCAGTTTTCAAAGTCCCGATTTTTCGCTCATACAAACGCTGTATTTTTTACCTGTATTAGGCGGCCGCCCTGTAGCAGTCCTATGTTTGTCTTTCTTTGTTATTTTTACCTGTATTAAGCCGCCACCCTTGAATGGAAACTAAGCTATATGTTATTTTATGCGGTATTTTATTGTGTTTAAAATGCGATCCAGCATCACTATAAAGAATAAAATAACATGTACAAAGCTACTGTAAGCTGATGAGATATCGTTAACGCTTTTCAGATATCCGCATGGTGTTGAAGTACAGTACCATATACTGAACGCTAAAAAAAAAGTTTGTTTTGAATATGCTTTACTCTTTAGCAAGAAATTCCTCTTAAATTGGCTTGTTCTTCAGCCATGTGACATTGAACATTGAGCGTAACAACTATGAAATTACGGAATGAGATATTTTGTTGTGAACTGTAAGTCATAGAAATAGAGCACTGTATACCGTAGAAGGGTAGAGGACAATTTATTGCATAGTACTTTAACTCAATGTTACGTATATTATACTGTTAAGTTACAAGTTGGCACTGAACTTTGTTTAAAGTATTGATCGCTTGAAAGAGTGTTGATTGTCCTATTGTTTCCTTGCATGAAGTGTTTTTGTATGATACGCCATTAAAATTGACATAAGACAACGCCCAGTGAGTATTTTAGGGATCCTGTACCAGTTCTGCAAGTCCCGAGGGTGGCCGTTATATACAGGTTCGACTGTATAGCCTAATGCAACATGCCAAGTTTTACAACACCCGAAGATTACTTCAATTGAAGTAGAGATCGCTGCATAGAGTATACACTGATACACCCAATGCTAAAAACGTACAGCAAGATAACAAAATAATGTATTTTTATTAGTTTTAAAATATTCTGCTGCCTTTTAAGACATACTTGACACTTGAGATTTTGTTGTAAAAAAATAATTTACTGTACAAAATAAATATTTTTGCGCAAAACGAATGCTAAGCGTCACATTTCTAAAACAAACGTATGTTGATGATAACTACTAAAACATAACACAATAGAAGGTTTAAAGGGGGTCACAAATGATGAAACGACACCATTTTGCCCTAGACACATTGTGTGGGAGTTGTCTTCTTCTAAACATTAATGCGGGGCTTAAAGTTCAGATTCAGAGTCCGATTTTTGGCCAGTGGCATCTCAGACGCTGTTTCTGCTCAGGAGAGGTGAAAGAAAACTCTACGAAAGAGAATGATGCTATACCTAGGCCTAATCATCAGTTGTTCAAGGCCCGATTAAGTTAATCCTGGGTTAACGTGTTCAATTGCTAATCAACAAAGATTATTTCCAAGAGACTTTTGCTCTTCAGTTTTGACTTAGACTTTTCTTTGCCATTAGCTTAAAATTAGCTTTAAAGACATTTTTAACGAGCGAGATGAAAACCTCGGTTAACTTTTAATCGTGGATTAGTGTTAATGGGCTGTGGAAGAACTGGGCCTTAGAACAGATAATTTACTTCACGCAGATTTCGTTTGAGAGATCAATATTCGCACTCAATCTTTTACTCGAGTTACAATCTAAAAGTTCTTGTGTTTGCATTTTGCCGCATAGGAAACAAATGCTATATTCGGCAAATCCTCGAATGAAGACCGAACTTCTCATGAGAGTTCACGAACAGTTATAAAAAGGAGCTAAAAAAAATTACGAGAGTTCATGAGTGCGTACGAGAGTCTACGAACACTAACGAGAGTTTACGCATACTTCCGACAATTTACGAATACCAACGATCATTAGCTAGAGGACCCCGAAATTAATAGCGTCGGTGCTCACAGCAAAAACAATAACACGCCCAAAATATTATAATGGGCCAGTCGAGAACTTAAATCCGCAGTTCGACCAAAATTCAAAAACAGTCTGATGGATATAAAAACCTTGCCACTGAGTAGGTTCTATCAGTTATTTTGTCAGATTGGTTTTCAAGCGGAAGACAAATGATTTGTATTGGTCAGGGCCTTCATAGACGAGGCACTTGAATTGTTATCGACGAATATTTTCAATTGACAACTATTTGCGTTCGGAAATGCGTTTTCACGCACGAAAAGTTTTAGTCTGTTTTGAGGGAGCCTCGAAACTTGTTTGTAATACGCATGTGTACATCGTGCAGAAAATGGCGGCCGCTGCAAAAATAGGCTTTAGTAATAAATGACTTACTCACAGACGGGAGTGAGTGGAAAGTGAGTTGTTGATAAAAAAAAAACGATACTTGTTTTCCTTTTCAAAGGAAAACTACTTTGTTGTCGACGACAATATTTTTCACCATTTGTAGTCGATAACTTGATTCACACACGAGATGCTTTGTCATTGATAAGTTTTTGTTATCGACAACTAAAAAGTTATCGATGACAATTTGCCTCGCCTCTGGAGGCCCTCAGTTCTTCTAACATTGTTAGTGAATACGGTAAAATTTTGAAGGATTTGGTCGGTTGTCAAGCAAGGCACCTCTTCAATACACAGCGACGCTTCAAGGCACCACAGGAAACCTATTGTCAGCAGTTCAACTCTTCCCGTCTTTGTTGATTTTCACAAACGAGACCTGCATCACAGGTACCCAACTTCACAAGGTCACCTGTCTCTTGGGATATAACAGGAACCCCAACTTCATCAACTGATGTCTGCGCAAAGCGAGACTGCGCATCACAGGAAAAACACTGTTTCAAGTGCATTGAGCACCTACTGTCATGTGTTGACTTCTACTTGTGTTTGTTGATTCGGAAGGTCCATCGAGGGCCCATTCTCAGCGGGTCTACCTCGCGCACTTCCGGCTGTGCTGGACACAATACTTGCTGTCTCAAGGTCCTTGGTTTCCTGTAGAGATTAAAAAATCATCGAACTTTATTTCTTCACTTAGAGTGCTAATGTCGATTGGTATCACTGGTCGAAAAAAACATTCAGTTAAGGGAAAAGATTTGGCTCTAAATCACCAAAACATTCAATTTGCAAAGGCCTGTTCATTCCGTAAACGGAAGCATGGTTAAACCTTTGACCCCTAATGGAGAAGTAAAAGACATTAAGGCCCGGTTCATACGTCGAACTTTACATGAGCCTAACCTAATACCTATTAAGGTCGACCCAAATAATTAAGTTCGGCAGTTCATTCAGACGTCGAACCTAACTGAACTCGAACTTGATTAAAGCTCAAGTGAGAAAGTAGATTTTCGTGGTCAGCGGTTGTTGTTTTTTCTCAACAAAATTCAAAATGGCGGGAAGGATGAGTTCTGACATGGAAAAGCTTGTCTGGTAAAATGGAATTGGGGGTGGTCAATAGTTTATTTTAGTATTAGTTTTTATTGATATTTCTTATAGTTTTTTATAGTGATTATATTTTTATATAAAATTTTTAAATTCATGTAAAGCGCTTTTGATCATTTTAATGTTAAAAGGCGCTATATTAAGTGAATAAATTATTATTTTTATTATTATTTTTATTAATATCATTATTATTATTATTATTATTATTATTATTATTATTATTATTATTATTATTATTATTATTATGAAGACAGGCCAAACAGGGCTCCTATTGGTCGACATAGGAAGAATATGACCTTCAATACTAATTTGCTCTTACGATTACGTCTTTCAAAGATCTCCCTTTTCTGTACAAAAGTAGGGAAGGGTCTTTATAGATCTCTCATAGCAGAGGCTGATTTTCTATCAAGTGCCATTCACTCATCTGAATGAGGTTAGGCACAGAACGGCGATATTCCGTAACAAACGGGAAAATGTTTTTTTGCTTGTTTTGTAGTGCCGACATTCTTTCGCTGAAATTGACTTCTGAGAGAGTTTCATCTATAAGGTTATCGAGGTAACCTCTGTAGCGCAATCTCTGTTTAAATAGAGTAATGTTTTCTTCAAATGTTGTTTTTGAAGATTTTGTTCTGAGAAGTCTTGACGCTTCGCCTTTGATATAGCCTGTATTGGAAAGTTTCTGTTCCTTTGAAGTGCGTGTGCACATCATTTAAATCAATGGGAATATTGTCCGAAAGAAGAGTCGCAGAATAAGCTATTGACTAGCACACTACTGCACCTTCACTGTGAGTAGCAGGGGTCAGCTGTAATTTGCTTACCTTCCACTTCATTCCGTCTGAAACGGAAAAACTCATCTCACTCTTGTACTGACCATGCGCAGAAGGGAGCACATGAGGAAGTATAATCGTCTTGGTGACTGCAGGATACTTGAGAAATTCCGCGTAACGCTTCTGAAGAAGCTTCTCTTGTTTCGTGGCTGTTGAGGACAAACATGTATTCTCTATTGACAAAAGTGTACTCAAATACAAAATTGAAAAGTGAGGATGAAAAGCTATCGAAATTTAAATATCACTTGCCAAAACAATGATAACAAACAGCGCGAAATACTATTCAGTTGTTAAAAGATTTAGCTGGTATTTCGTGGAGCATTTTTTAACAATTATTCCACGAGAGCGCGATGGACATGAGACGGATAGATAGCCAACGAGACGCGTAGCGCCGAGTTAACTATTATCATCTCATATCCAACAAGCGTGAATATTCGAATGGAATTGATTTACTACAACAATCAAGAAGTATTGCTAGATTTTGCAAGAACAGGCAGGCGACAATTTAATGCTAGCTATTTCTCTGGTATGGTGTAATGGCTCATATACAATGGCAGCTAAGCCAATCAAATCTCTGTAATTGCATTATACAATAATTCAGCTTTTGATAATAACCAATAGCACATTTTACAGTTGTACGCTTAGTAACCTGGCCTTTGACTAGACGCGAGGCTGCTGGAAATCGTATTGTTCTAAGCAGAACTAGTTTTTATTTTCATTTTTTTTTTTACATATCAAAACTACATATTAACTCCGGACTCGGTTCCACTCAAAGACCAGGTTTCTAACTCTACACAACTGTAAGATAGGCTATTGCGAGTAAGCGAAAATAACTAATGAATTGTAATCGTATTTTCTTATACCTGCCATATTCAATAGCTAATAAGACTGCTGCATGGACTGTGAAAGTGTGAAAAGTGGTTCATTAACGTTCATACGACAGTATGAAAGACAGAGAGCCAACAGTGATCAGTTTGTAACCATGGTAATGCCATGGGTGACAATCTTCTCTTTAATTGTGGAGCAAAATTTCAGTATTAATTTATAAAATCACATGTGAAATGGCAAATTCAAAAACTTAAGTCAAAACCTCACGATTGTGAGGGTAATTTGTCACCGATGACATTAAAAGGTAATCAAATGGAATACTCGTGAAATTAGTAAATAATTTCACGCGCGTTTTGTCAAAATTCGGATAATTTCCCGAGCCTATTTGCGCGTGAAATTATTTCCTAATTTCACTCGTCACCATTTGATTACCCATACTAATCATCTTTGCGTCGGTGTTATGGTTTATTACTCACTGATTAGTGTCCGTGCACTCTCATTGGACGAAATACGTCAGGCGGTAGCCTGCAGAACAGGCGTGATTTTTTTTTACGTTTTTCAAGCGAGCATGTCTCACGCTTACCTCCGCTCGCTTGAAAAACGCAAGAAGCTTTAGCACAGACGTTCGTGAGCCACGGACGGCAACCGGAAGTTGAATGTTTACTTTTTTTGGCGTCGTTTTGCTCCTTACCATTAGCTCTTATTGATGACTGTGGCTTGACGTTACAAATGCGATGGCGTGAAAACGCTCAAAAAAGGAAAAAAACTCAATTTCTGGTTGACGTCCGTGGCTCAAAAATGTCTGTGCTTAAGTACCCACGACTGTCCTGCAGGCTTATCACGCGGAGCCTCGCTGTAGGAAACTTTGCCGAGTACCGCACCCCAAGTCAAAACCCCCATGAGTGCCGACCTCAAAGGTAATAGAACAAAACATACTTACGAGGTAATTTGACCTTGCCTTCATCTTCAGGCTGGGTGTACTGTTTACAAAACCCCGCCCAGTAGGGCAGCAACTCCTTAAACAGGATACTCTGGGCCTCGTCAAACAGCCCCGGCTCCTTCTGTTCCCTGGGAATCTTTTTCCCTGATGAAAACACTTGCGCTTTGTGAATTATTCTCGAGGCAAGCTCTGGTCCGATGTCAATCTATAAAAAAAAACCCGAAAATTAAATTAGGCTGAATAAACCCTGCAAAAGGGAATTATAAACGGGAATGATAGGTCAGGAGTTTAAGGTTTGCATTCTCAGTGACAGCTATATACTAGGGGGGAGGGGGGAAGGGGGGAATGAAGATTCCTTTAAAATGTCAATTGCTTGCAATTTTGGTTCTTCTCGAATTTCTCGCAAATTTCTAAGGGTGCTAATTTGAAGGGTCGAACAACTTTAAAAGTGTTCGCTTGTTTATTCTTCGACGCAGTCGTTTTTTGGGGACTCGTAGAAGCCGGGAGTACGAGTCCCCTAAAAACGACTACGTGGGAGGCTATCGCTTGATATGATTATCGTAAGACTTCTCAAATAGTACAGTTTTTGCAACCTTCCTAGCAAGCGTTTCCGTAAATTTTGCCACACATAGCTTGGAGCGAGGACAACAATTTGAGGGGAGGAGAGGAAGGGGGAGAATGAGATTCTTTCCTCTGTCCCTTCCCCCCCCCTCCCCTCCCATTCTCATTATTTGTGCTCTCGCTTCAACTTGAATAGCACTCCGCAAAACCTACCTTTGTACAGAAACGTTTGCTACACAGATACCAACTTTTGTAAATCACGTTTTTGGCTCAGAAATGAGTCTATCTGGCTGAGAAAGCTACTGAACATCCATCTGGTTGCCTACTAATTTCTTGCTCATAGAAAGCTAAAAATGTGCCGGACGGCCGCGAGCGGAGATTTTCCACAGTTCTCGTTGTTCGCAAGACGAACATAAAGCTCGCGTTTATATTAAATATAGAAAAAAAAAACTGTGCTGGAAACGATTATCGATGCGCGATAGTTATCATGATTATATACTCATCACGACGTTAAAATAGTACGCTGATTTGAACTGTTATAAATTAATTGATAACATGGGGATTCTCCTAAAGGCTTGCACCTGTTACCAAATGATTACTGAAGTAACCTTTCGGAAACGAGTTTGTTCACCCTTTCTCGGTTCAATAAAAACCGTGTCAAGCCTGAGAACTTGTTACACTTGTTAAATAGCGTATCGCTTAACTGGGGACGGCTATTTCTAGAGTTATATTTATAGAGTTATGACGAAGAGTAAGAGTAAAGCCAAAATAGTGAATTCAAGATATTTGAACGCCAAAATCTATCCTGAATTTATGATTTTCGAGCGCCAAAATCTTGAATTAAAGATTTTGCCATTTTGGTACAGTGAAAATCCTAAATTCAAGATTTTGGAACGCCAGGATTTTGGCGTTGCAAAATCGTGAGTTCAGGATTTTGACAGGAACTTTAAAACACTTTGTCATAACTCGATGTAAATAACTCTGTTGCTAGTCGACCTCTACTTAACATGGTTCTTGTTTTTGAACTGTTGTGTAAACATTACTTAAAATAGGTTTATAATTAAAGTCATGCGTGGTTCAAAACGATATTGTATGCGAGCAAGACCTTGACGCGAGCGACAAATCTGTTAAATTGGAAGCTTTTAACCATGACCATTTTAAAATCTAAAGGAAAATTGGTTAAAGCTTGTTAATTCGATGGAAAAATTGTAAAAAAAAAATAATAAATAGAGGTGCCATAAGCCTCGGCATAACAGTTACTGAAATAACATAAATAAACATAATTATACAGTATAATTGAACCTTTTTAGGCTATTAATTACGCCAGAAATTTGCCGGAAAACTTTTCCTTCATCAATGTCCAGGAATTAGTTTTAGAATTCTGTCAATGTCGCATGGCGATAAGAAAAAAAAACAATCTTTTCTGATTTGTAGAAGAACGTAGGTAAAAAGCGGATAGCCTTTTTTTTCGAGAGATGAGTACATACAATTAATCCCGAGAATTAATCAAATGTTATGCACTGTTCATTCAGCTGGGAATAATCCACTTCTTAAACACAAGCTGTATAAATTCACGATAGATAAATTTATGTAAAAAGAAAAAATATATTGTCAGCTTGTGAATCAGCTTTAATTTATAGTTTATAAGTCGACATTCATCAAGACCCTACTAAAAAAGTCGCACGGCTTTCGTCTTGTAAATTTTGGGAGATTAAGATAGAAGTGCCTGATTCATTGCGCTGTATCTGCGTTCAAACATGTTGAACCACAGACGCACTGGCTTTACACTCGCTTGTATTCTTTTGTGTTTTGTTTTGGTCTATGTGCTGCAGAAAAACCCTGGAAGGCCTGTGCGAAAGTCCGACTTTCACCCGATTCCATACACAACTTTAGCTCCGTGCGAGACAAAACTAAACGGAAAATTCAACTGTCCAGACATTCGCAGCAAAGGAACAACCCTGCTTCGACAAGCTCAACTTGTGCTCACAAGGATTCTAAGAATCTTTGATCTCATTGCTAAAAAACATGGCATAGGATACTGGTTGTACAGGGGTACTTTGTTAGGCGCCGTGAGACACAATGGTCATGTTCCTTTCGACAATGATGTAGACATCTGTATCCCTAAGGCAGACTTTGAGAAGTTCGTCAAATACGGTGCGAAGGAGCTACCTGATGATATTTTTTTCCAAACGGAAGAAACTGACGTTCACTGGAAAGTACCGTTTTGTACCGGAATACTAGGAAAACTACGCGACAAGCGAAGCTGCTACAAGCACTGCATTAAAGGCGGCTGTGGGTTTAACGATGGATTGATGTTGGATTTTTTTGTTGTGGAAAATGACTCCGATGGAAATTTCATCGAGGTGTACAGTAGCAATAATCTTCTACGAAGATTTATTTGCGGTCCGATTATTAGAAAACAGAGCGAAATTTTCCCATTGATAAAAGTGAATTTCGATGGCTTTCTTCTTCCAGCTCCGCAAGAATGGAGGAAAGTTTTGACGTCGATGTACGGAGATTTTATGAGAGTTCCCGAAGGCCACCCCCTTGGGCACATAAACACAGATCCACTTCAAAGTTGTGACGAAATCGAGTGATATAAATCAAGTAGTATACACCTGTATAGGTAAAAGTTTTCTAAAATTGAACTTGGCCAAAACATTGATGGCGAGTGCTCTCAAGCTTCCTTTCTTTCAAACTGTTGGACCACATACTTTACTTTTTTCTTTCGTCCGTTTAAAAGAATAAATTTTTTCTATTATTTTGCTCTATATCAGAACCTAATTGTTTTTTTTTTTAGCCTAAAATACATAAAAAATAAACTATCTTAAGGTTACCGTATACCTTTAGAGGTGTCTCGCGTCCAAGCAATGTAGCGAGCCGGTTTCAACTGCACATACCTAAACCCCTAAATGATCCTATATCAGACTAAAGCTTATAGAGCTGGCTATCAATCTAAACCAAGAATTTTGAAATAAATTGAATTGTCGAATTTTTAGCGCTGTTTACTCGAATCAATTTTTTCACCTGAAGGGGACACTTTAAAGAGCTAAAACTCAAAGGGAATTTGTTCGTTTGCCTTCAAATATAGACAGTAGCTAGTTTAATTAACATATTAACAACAAAAACGTGTCTGCGAATCTTCTCTTTCGAAATATTTTTTCGCTGAGGGCGATTTTTGTACGATTATTCCACATTTATTTCGAAAATGTTCTGCGACTTTTCACTGCAATTAAATAAAGCAAAACAAAGACACGATTTTTTAGCGCTTTGGGTCCGGAAACTAAGGAGGAAATTAAATTTGCGAAAAACGCTTTCACTTGTAGCTTTCAAAAGGTGATTCGGACGCTCGCATTTAGAGGTCATGAAACTTCGACAGTTCTTTTATTTCAAAATCATTGGCATAGTTTGATAGCTAACTCTATAAGCTTTAATTTGGTATAGGGGCTTAGGTATCTATAGTTTAAACCGGACGCGCTACATCGCTTGGACGCGAGACACCTCTGAAGGTATACGGTAACAAAGAAAAAAAAAATTCGCTTATTTTTACCTGACACTGAATCTAAATTTTGCCTTTCAAAATCTTAAAATTAAGTCTTGGCGACATGCAAAAAAATTTAAATTCTTGCAACAAGGTTCCGGTAACTAAGCAAGAGGTTGCAAGTAACGCGTGACGCGTGACTCAATGTGTCACCTGTCATGATGTGATGACTTTTGACAGATTGATAAGCAGTTTGACCTGACGTCAGAAGTCGGGTCCAGACTATTCCGCACGCTCTCCAGTCCTGAAGCCGCGTTGTCTTTGATGATCATTCCGATATGTTTTGGCGACGATCGCGAACGAGCGTTAACACGCTACGACGTGCAAAGAGCTGTAAGTTTGTCTTGATATTGGTTGGCTTAACGTTGGGGGTTTGGTTTCTTTTAAGGGTGACGAAAACTCCAGGATCAAAGCTTCTTCAGCTCGAGCAACACGCCATCTTTCATCCAGTTCCTTACACAAGTTTAGCTCCGTGCGAGAGAAAACCGAACGGAGAATTCAACTGTCCAGACATTCGCCACAAAGGAACAACCCTGCTTCGACAAGCTCAACTTGTGCTCACAAAGATGCTAAGAATCTTTGATCTCATTGCTAAAAAACATGGCATAAGATACTGGTTGTACAGGGGTACTTTGTTAGGCGCCGTGAGACACAATGGTCATGTCCCTTTCGACACAGATGTAGACATCTGTATCCCTCAGGCAGAATATGAGAAGTTCATCAAATACGGTGCGAAGGAGCTACCTGATGATATTTTTTTCCAAACGGAAGAAACGGACATTCACTGGAAAGTTCCATACTGGAGTCGCATGTTTGGAAAACTACGCGACAAGCGAAGTTGCTACAAGTACTGCATTGAGAGCGGCTGTAAGCATAATGATGGATTGCAATTGGATTTGTTTGTTGTGGAAAATGACTCCGATGGAAATTTCATCGAGGTGTACAGTAGCACAAATTGGTTTCTACGAAGGTTTATTTACGGTCCAATTTTTAGAAAACAGAGCGAAATTTTCCCATTGACAGAAGTGAATTTTGATGGCTTTCCTCTCCCAGCTCCGCGAAAATGGAAGGAAATTTTAATGTCGCTGTACGGAGATTTTATGATAATTCCCGAAGACGAACCGCTGGGTCATATTACCACAGATGCATTTCATAGTTGCGACGAGATAAAATAATTTATAGCAGATAAAAGTTGTCTCTCTCGGTTAGTCATATTATTTATCCTTTCACAGAAAACAGTCAATCGCAAAATGTGAAAGTTTTTGCGATCGGTTGTAATGTGTATATCGAACCAGGCTTTAGCGCCTTTGTCAGTTCTGTACCTTGCCCATAATTTTCCTTTGTTTTTAGCTTATATAAGTAATAACTTTCGTTATTTCGAATTCACTTCTTTATAACTGTCTCTTGTTGTAAACGTCAAACATCGTCGCTCGGATCTACTGTGCGTTTCGTTCTTGTCCTGGAAGTCAAACAACGTTTCAACCGTGTATTTTTTTATTTCCGCCTCAAAATATTATTCACCAATTCGACGGCACTTTATTAGCTCAACTTTAAGCTTGTGAACTCTTAGTTCGAAGTCATTGTAAAAAAACAAAAACGATTCAAGATTTAATTGACTTGTTTTTCAAATGTTTTCATTTCTGTTCATCGTTACAGCAGTATTCTGTTGCTGCTCTTGCGAATATCGCCGAAGCTCGACTTATTATGCATTATTTTCATTTCATGATTATGCCTTTTGGCAATAATTTACATGCAACCCGTTCAAGTATTTTAACTTAGTGTAAAAACATAAAATTTCGATTCAATTGCTATTTCTGTCGGTGTTGAACTCGCCCTGTTAAACTTAAATTACTATGAAAACACAACCTTTAAAATGAAAATAAAAAATTCACTTTGCTGGCTAACGCCAAAGGTTTCGTGACTAACAATAATAATAATAATAAGCTTCATTCCGTTTATTCATCGATCCAAAAAAAAATATACAATGGATTTACATAATTGGATATAAAGTTAAAACCACACACCCTAAACCCGGGGGGGGGGGGGGGGGTACTTGGGTTCAGTTTTGCTGGGTATGTGCCGCTGGCCTCTCAGAGCCCCTGCCCCATTATAGTCTATTTTGTGGCCAGTTATAGACCCCATCTTGGTCACTTTTGGGAAAACGTAATTTTCGCGATTCCAACTAAGTCACTTTCTATTTATGCATCTACTTTATCAATCCTTTAAATAGGTCATCCTAAAATGAATTGAAAGAACGGAATGTAATGCGAAGTGATTGTTACATTTAAGAAACAACAACTTCTGAACTTTTTAACGGAGACCATTTTGAATCCCTACTTAATAGAATTTTCTTACTCCAAAAATCCGAAAATGTGCGACCCCATTCTAGTAACTCTATTGAAAATGCAACCCCATTCTAGTCAATCCAGTCGTGAAAATGCTACCCCATCCAGCGGCAGATCCCCATTAGCCTCTTATAAGGAAGTGCCCCCCCCCCCCCCCGGGACCCTGATTCATAAACAAAGAAGATGTCTTTTGGTTATTAACCTTGGTATTATGGATTGGTCGTAAAAAATAACACGTTTATTATGTTATATTATGTAATGTTTAAAACACGAGCAGCAGTGTTTTATTGGCATTTAAAACCACGAGGCACACCCGAGGTTTTTGCAAAGTTAAAAAATTGTAGGGAGGGGTTGTATATGAACATGCTGATCAAAGTTCCATAACCAAAAATGGGGGTCATCGAGCTCGTTTTTTTTTTTTTTTTTTTTTTTTTTTTTTTTTTTTTCATAACTCCTAAAAACTGAATTACGGGAGATTTTAACAGGTTTTAACAGGCCATGGTAACTTATTTTGTCGAGAAAATGACCATGACTTGTTGGCTAATGATCTGTCATTTGCTTCATACCATTATTGTTGTATTAACTGATAAAGAGTGATAGTATTGATCAGTCAAAGTGCAAATCTTGAAAAGTGCTGGAAACTGCTGTGAGACACCCTTTAAAAATGGCATTCTGGCCGCAACTAAGGCCAGTTACAATTTTTGGAAAAGCAATGGCGGCTATCAAATTTAGGAGATAGGATAATTCTTAAATAGAAGAAAGATCCTCGCAATTAGTACTCAACTTAAGCAGTTGCGAAAAGAAGTAATTCTGATGTTTGATTATAAAATTTTCTGCAAATTGAAAAGATATTCACTACAAAGCTGCAACTTTACCTGCAGCCAGGGAGGGGTGGCAGAGTCCAAAAAGCATTCAATGATCGTCTCTACTTTTCTGTTCAAGGAAACCTAGAAAAAAAAGAGACTTTACTGTAAGATCGGTATTGAGGGAAAAAATGGATAAAGAACGTGACTAAGACCTCAAGATTACTAAATTACAACAAGAACCGTGTACAATCAACCTGTCTTATCTGTCATTTGATAAAAAAAAAATGGTGACACATTACAACTGATTGAGCATAAATACCCGTGCAGATAAAAACAATCGAAAAATTCAAGAAAAAGCGATGATAGATTTAAATTTTTACTCCAATTATTCCAATGAATTTAATATAATAATTTTCAAGCATTTAGGGCCAGTTATTTAAACAAAGTCTAACTTAGGCCGCGGCTTAAAGGGGTAGTATCATGGGAGATATCATGATTTTGGGCAAAAATTCACTTTAATTTGAACTTTGAACACTGTGTTAATTTAAAATTTCTAAATCGCGAATTTAAAGAAATATTAATAGTGATTCTACTGAGACGAAAGGTTGAACCAAAATATAGTACAACCGATTTTTAGTGCGTTACGACAGCGAAAATTGAAAACGTCGGCCCGACGTTTTCAAATTTGAACCCATTTTTATTTTGGTCATCTGCCGGAGAAAATATCCGTGGATAGTTTCTTTGCATTCCGATAGTCTTTAATTCGAATTTTGGTCATTATATCTTGGCTGCTATCAACAGAATAGCGTCTTTTCGATTTTCAATGTGTTACTAAAAATAGCGTGATACTGTCCCTTTAAGACAATCATTTGGCTTCCAAATCTGTTTATAAGTGGTTTATTTTAAGTAGATAAACAGTTTTCTAGCCTGGGATGCAAGCCTTCTTGTTACCGTGGGCAGTAGATAATGTTTAGATATGATTGTTGCAAAATTGAAAATGGCTTAGAACGTGGTTTTGTTAAACACCGTCTAAACTGTCTTTTAATAACTGGCCCTTAATTTTACGTTGGCCTAGACCTTCACGCGGGGGGAGGGGACGGGGTACTCTATTTATACGCACAAATGGAGGCTTCACCCGAAATGACTCTCTTTTGTAGCTCGCACTATTCGAAAGGGTAGCGAAATTGAACATTTTAAGTATTATGTGGGGCCGCAAAAATAAACTGTGAACCGAAAGGTGGTAATAAAATCCAAGTATTATGTTAATAAAAATACGAGCAATGTAAAGACTCACGCTCGTAATATTTTGCCCTTGGTTTTCTTGGGTTTATTTATCCTGTTATCGTTGGTGTTGGAAAACGATGCAATCAGTGTTTTATTTATGGTGAATATTCTATGCAATCGGATTAAAAATGGTTAAAAGTCAATCGGTTCACCCTATTAGTAATGTTTTCAGTGTAGTGCTGATCTAGCGCAAATCAAACGTTCATTGTTTTGTCCTGGAATATATTTTGGCACGGAGCAAGTGTTCTGCTTTCTAATGTTTCTCGGGAAACTGATCTTTCAAACAAGCACTCTTGAAATTGTTTTTTCCCCAGATAACAATAGATTGTTTACATTAAATTAAGCCCTATTTTACTGTTTTTCCTCGAGTTAACCTCTCGCTGGTATTTGCCTGGAAACGGCTATTCTCATTTATTTTATCGTACTATGTTTGTTACCGAATTTATACCAGCCGATATTTCTACTTAGAGTTCAGTATTCATAACCGAACTTATTTGAACAATAATAATCATAAAGCCTTTTCATTTGAAGGTGTCTGTCAATGTAAATACTTTTTTGTTCTATGACCACGTACTGTATTTTTAATTCAGTATGGATCTGAAATTTGTAAACACCTACTCTGTAATTTATGGAAACAGACGTGGACTTGTAGTGCCGCCTTTCTTCTTGGAAAGTTGTTGTTTTATAGCCATTACGCTTGGCAGTGCTTGTAGCTTTCAACTTAATATTTTGCACACTTCCGATCATTGCTAATGTATAATGTATAATTTTTTTTTCGATACAATGTTCATTGTAATCTTTATATTTTTCTCGTTGCCTTATTTGGTTGGAGGTTTTGAAGAACATTACGAAAACAAACAAGTAACAATACAAAAATAGAGAAACCAAAATAATATTGGAAGATGAAAGACGGAAAAATGTTCATGTCTCATTTCTCCTATTTATACCTAGGGGCTCTGTCGATGAGGTATGCCTCTAGTTTTGTGTACACTGCCACGATTAGATTTAACGAGTTCAAGAGGAATAAGTAGCGTACCAGAAGCGTTACGGTGAGGTAGGCATATCTTTAGGGTATAAGATGTGGATTTGATGCAAACAGGGTACCATTTCTGAAGTTTCTTTGTTAAAGGGTAAGAGGTGAATCTCCAGGCGGAGCCCCCACCGCCCCCACGCCCAAGCCCCTCGCTTTCCTCAACTCACGAGGAAAAACTATAAAATCAAGCAATGTATCCTCCCAAATGAATGAATATTGACCCTTGTCTGGTTATTTAAAGTATCAGTTTTACTTACGTCATCCATATAGTTGAATAGTTCCTATAAACGAAAAAAATAAATAATAAATAAACATAATCATACAATTGTGTAAAAAGAACGCTTGAATTGGAAAATGAATAAATAATCTGTATGAACCTTTATTAAGCAACTGGTAGCAATTTCGTACCCAACTAGAGAATCTGCTCATAGTCTAATGATTACCTTGAATTTCTGAACCTCCAAATAGAAGATTAGGTCATTTTCCAGGCGAGGAAAGCCATCGGGCTCACCATGGGTTTGCAAGTAGCGTCGGAAAAATTCCATTTTCATGGAAAGTCGCCCGTGTATGGACTGTAGCACCTTCTTGAAGCTGTCTTTGTCCTCTTTGGTGGGTGCCGAACGGCCGGTGCTCTGAAAAAGAGCAGTGTCGTAAGGTTTTTTCCCTGTTTTTAGTAAAAATGTGCTAAACGTCTAAGTACTTTGCTCATAGGATAACTGGTTTTAGATATCAAAGGGCTGATTTGAAGTGAACATGTTTTCAATCCACTCTACCGAAAAGATAGCGACTGGTGCATTTACCCATGATTCTTAGCGTACACAAACCCTAAAACGCTCAAAAAAACGCCCAGAAAAGTTCAAAACCTTCAAACCTAGCATACATAATGTTGTTAGTGCACGGACGAATTTCGCAAAAAAAAACTATGGCTTTGAACGTGATTATTGACTGTTCATTGTTCGCGGGGTTTTTGTGGTAAAATTTACGACCGCCATTTTTTTTTTTTTTTTTTTTTTTTGCAACGAATCTTACTTTGGTCCAACTTTGGCCTAATCAAAATTGACGTTTTGTCGTAGTGGCATCCTTTGCAATCAATTTGGTTTAATCTTACTGTTTTCATATCTAGAATCACTGTTTTATTGTTTGTTTCCTCGATCAGTGCCGGGAAACTTCAAATTTCCCGTACAAACGAAGCAACATTGTTTCTTAAACGTTTCTCCGTTTGCGCACACATGTACAGAAACTGTTTTTGCTTCCGAAAGGCCAAAATTAGTTTCTGATTTTTTTCAGAAACATTTTGTCTCCATTGCAAATCTTCCCTGTTTGCATCAGCCTGCGAATACGACCGCTTCTCGTGCTCCTAGCGGAACCGACCCCTTAACGACAGGCAACGATGAGCGGGGACTGCATTCACAGGCAAGGTGGAGGTAAAAAATGGTTGTTTACCATTGAATCGGAAATACCAGTTGGCCAACAGTTTCAGTAAATGGGACGCATCAAAACCCCGAAGGAAAATTTCCGTGAGATGTGCGAATTCCATTTCCACAGACATCTCCCCCGAAAGGACTGGAACTAGTAGAAACGGGCAAATGGAACGCGCACAATCCGTTTGGAAATTCCATTTGGGAATTTTGGCCTACCTTTCAAGAAATCCCATTTTCGCTGGAAATTTTCCGTTTAGTGAGACCAAACCAGCCTTACCATTTACAAATTTCCGGATTTTGGGGATAAATGGTAAACAACCAATGTTTCAAAATTGTGGCTCTGTCGTTGTTTGCGCTTCTTGTGCCTGGAGTGGTCACTTGCTATAAATTCGCTTGGTTTATGGACAACCACTAAACAGCGGGTTGCAATTGTCTGCCAAAACGCAAGCATGCAATCAGGCTAGAAAAATCAATTGGCATACTCAACCGTTATAAAGAAGAATGTGTTAGCCTTTACACCTAATTGACTAAAAACGTGTTATGGTATCAGTTTGAGGATAAAACCACGGTGCCAAGTCAGGCAAAACCAAGGGGAAAATATTAGAACGGTTTTCAGTTGACTGTCGAAAGAAATTTTCGCGTTTGCTTTAGTTTTACTTTACCACGCTCTTTTATTGGCTGGCAAAACTCGCGCCACTTTTTCAACCAATAAGAAGCAAAACTAAAACCAATGGTGACTTGCACGCACGCGTTTTCCCGCGCTTGGCATGTATGTATTTGCTTCGAGTTCTGATTGGTCAACTGTCATTTACGTTCTTTGTGATTGGCCAGAGTAGTTATTTTAGTTTTCGTTTTACGACACAGCTCACACTCAATTGAAAACCACTCTATTAGAACAAATTACTTACGATTCTCAATCGAAAAGCGCTCACAGGCGATGAATGTTGTATTAGTTTTACGATGGGTGTTATAAAACCGCACCAATGACTATAAAATAGGCAAACGCACCTTTGTCTTCCTCGCTCTTCTTCGGTACAACTGCAAGAAACTCTGCGAGCTTTCAAAGGTGTCTGCCTTGTTGAAGCTTCCTGGAGTATTGGGTGTCCCCTCACGGCGACCATTGGCATCTTGTGCGTGCTAACAAAAACAAGGCATGAATTAAGAACATGGAAATCGTCGTCACCCCCGTGGGTAGGGGGTACTCCTTAAAATGGACTAGACGGGAAGGTCCCACCCTAAAGAGGTATAGGAATTTCACAAGCTGGAGTATATAGAAAAGGGTGGGCGAAAACTGCCCCTTGCTCTTAGGTATTTAAAAGGGCCTTTTTTGAAATATCTTGAACAGACCAACCCGAAAAGAGATGCAATGTTTCTACTGTAGGTATGTGAAAGGGATACCATTTTGAATGGCAAGTATATCGTATACAAAAGGGCTATACAAGAGATATAAAAAGGTAAGGGTTTGGACCAAGGGGTAGAGCCTCCCGGAATAAAACGTTCCTGAGTACCCCCCCCCCCCCCCCTCCCTCCCCTCCGGATCGAAAACCTTCTTAAACCATTGGATGGATACATTCGATCTCATCCACAGGCTGAGAAGACTCTTCCTAACCGAGTACGAGGTCCGTACTGTAATTTACGGACCGAGCTTTTTCCCCGTTGATTTATGGCCCAAGCGCGAAGCGCGCGGGCCATAAATTAAGGCGAAAAAACGAGGATCCGTAACTTACACTACGGACCGAGAAACGAGGTTAGTAAGATATTCATTATATCTCTGCGGTTAATTGGGCGCGCGGGAAAGGAAACTTTCAAAGTTAGCGGGCCGTGCAGCGAGATATGGCCCGCAAAATTGACCAATCACACCGAGCGTACTAACTGAGAGATACAATAAAAGATCAGTGACTGGACAGACAGTCTCGCTGCCCTGTTACCCAAGAGGAAAGGAGGGAGTGATTATGGTGAATTTAATGTATGCTTGACTCTGGATAGAATTCATGACACACGATCACCAAATGTTAGGGTTAAGCCGCGGCTAAACGTTCCAACGTTCTGTGCAACATTTATTGATGGAAAAGAGCTAGAGCATTTAGAACGCCGTTGTTAGATGAAGTTAAATCTTCAGTATTATTTGTTTTGTTGTTGGGCAAATGTCGGAGTGTTGTTAAATGACGTCTGATCGTATCTCCAAAAATAGTATACAACAAATTAACAAATGGAATGTGGTTTAGCGTTGTCTGCACTCTTATCGACAACGATATTCGTCATGACAGTGGTCAAAATGTTTTGCCGAGTGAGTCCACAACAAATTTTGACCACTGTGATGACGAATATCGTTGTCGATAAGAGTGCAGACAATGCTAAACCACATACCATTTGTTTTTTTACCACAATATTAACGTCAAAGAAAATTTTTACAATAACTGTCAAAATTTCTGCGCGCTGATTGACGCGAGCAGCGTTGTCTAGACTGTTATCGACAACGGAAAATAAGCCAATCAGGTTGCGAGATTAGAAACAATTGTGGTAAAATATGTATAGCAATGTTTCGATATGTTGAAACGTTTAGCAGCGACGTTAGCCAGTTAGGGTTAGGCTAGGCTAGAGTTAGGTTAGGCTGGAGCCGGTTAGGCTAGGCTAGAGTTAGGTTAGGCTAGAGTTAGGCTAGGCTAGAGTTAGGTTAGGCCAGAGTTAGGTTAGGCTAGAGTTAGGCTAGGCTAGAGTTAGGCTAGGCTAGAGTTAGGTTAGGCTAGAGTTAGGCTGGGCTAGAGTTAGGCTAGGCTAGAGTTAGGTTAGGCTAGAGTTAGGTTAGGCTAGGGTTAGGCTAGAGTTAGGTTAGGCTGGAGCCGGTTAGGCTAGGCTAGAGTTAGGTTAGGCTAGAGTTAGGCTAGGCTAGAGTTAGGCTAGGCTAGAGTTAGGCTAGGCTAGAGTTAGGTTAGGCTAGAGTTAGGCTAGGCTAGAGTTAGGTTAGGCTAGAGTTAGGCTAGGCTAGAGTTAGGTTAGGCTAGGGTTAGGCTAGAGTTATTATCAAGGTAACTGGTGATTGCATATCACGAGAAGACTCCTATTAAAAGGCTAGAATTTGATGGCGTCATTGCACTGACAAGAACCAATCAGAATTCTTGAGACATTCAGACCGCAACCACGTTCCTATCCCCTCTCTGCTTGGAAAGGGGATGAAATTTCCCGATAAAATAATACCATTCCTCTTACAAGGAGATCCATAAATTAAGCTGTCCTTGTCGTGTTCTTAACGTTACCTTAAAGAAACTTTTAAAGTAGGTCTGTACATCGCTAAGGACATATTGCTGCGCCTCCGTGAAGACTGGGGAGTTGGGTCTCTCACCCTCCACTTGATTGAGAAGAGACTGGGGAAGACCCACAGATCTATGAGACAAACAAACAAAAGAGGCGATTACGTTGGGGCTGGGTGACTGACTGATTGACGGGTAAACTGGCAGACTGACTGATTTACTAAATAGAAGAAAGATCCTCGCAGTTAGTACGCAACTTAAGCAGTTGAGAAAAGAAAGCCTGAAAAAATTATTTAATCTTTTATCCGCAGTTCAATATATGATGTTTCATATGTTCATATTCATTTATTCATCCTTCACGGGTATATTACGAACTCACAATACGACCACCTCCCAGTTGGCTTGATAGCTCAGTTGGTAGAGCAATGCACTGGCATCGCAGAGGTCATGGGTTCGAATCCCGTTCAAGCCTGAATTTTTTTCAGGCTTTCTTTTCGCATACTAACTGCGAGGATCTTTCTTCTATTTAATCGTTTATACGCAGTTCAATATATGATGTTTCGTATATTCATATTCATTTTTGACTGATTTACGTGGTACTGATTGAGTAAGGGGTTAGTTTCTAAAGAAACTGTGGTGCTGCGTCGGTGGGGAGTAGAGACGAACGTTTGGTTTATCAAAGGAGTTTATACATAAAGGTAAATTGGTCACCGTAACCCGCAAAACTTAAGAACAAAAATTCATCTTCCAAATCGGCACTGTTAATCCCCACGGAATCAACGAACGCTCTTCATTCGACTAATGTCCCATGAACCTAGTTTAATGGCCTTAGCTCCCACGAGTCTCCTGTAGCTCAGTGGTAGAGCATCCGAACTAGTAATCGGAAGGTCTTAGGTTCGACTTCTGATAGGAACACTCGGAATTTCTTTTTCCGAGTTTGCCTGTGTCATTACTGAATAATATACATCATTCTAATTTATTCTTGTTTTCCACGTTAGCACTTCCCACCGATAGAGTTGTTCCACTGCTCAAACCCACAATTCCTTGATTCGCACTGACGAAGCGCTAACGCTCGAAACTGTACCGATTGAGTAATTTACTGACTGACATGCGCAGCGAATGCGTTACTGAATGACGGACTGCCTGGGTAACTGACTGGTAAAAAGGGAAAGGTAAAATATAGTTCTCGAAGACGAGTGTTCAGTGCCAATATGTAGAAATTATTCCAGACGTTTCGGGCTTAGCCCTTCATCAGTGGAAAAAGATTTACGTCCGTTAGCTGCGTAGCACTTGTACTTATAAAAAGGGAAAGGTAAAATATAGTTCTCGAAGACGAGTGTTCAGTGCCAATATGTAGAAATTATTCCAGACGTTTCGGGCTTAGCCCTTCATCAGTGGAAAAAGATTTACGTGACTGGTAGACTGACTGACAGACAGACAGACAGACAGACAGATTGACTGGCTAAATGACTCTCGGACAGGCGGACTGACTGGCTAAATGACTGGTTGACTGACTGACTGACTGACTGACTGACTGACTAACTGACTGCCTGACAAACAGACAGACAGAGAGACAGATTGACTGACTGACTGACTGACTCTCGGACAAGCGGAATGACTGGCTAAATGACTGGTTGACTGACTGACTGACCGACTGACTGACTGACTGACAGACAGACAGACAGACAGACAGACAGACAGACAGACAGACAGACTGACTGACTGACTCTCGGACAGGCGGACTGACTGGCTAAATGACTGGTTGACTGACTGACTGACTGACTGACTAACTGACTGCCTGACAAACAGACAGACAGAGAGACAGATTGACTGACTGACTGACTGACTCTCGGACAAGCGGAATGACTGGCTAAATGACTGGTTGACTGACTGACTGACCGACTGACTGACTGACTGACTGACAAACAAACAGACAGACAGACAGACAGACAGACAGACAGACTGACTGACTGACTGACTCTCGGACAGGCGGACTGACTGGCTTAATGACTGGTTGACTGACTGACTGACTGACTGACTGACCGACCGACCGACCGACCGACCAACCGACCGACCGACCGACCAACCGACGGACCGACCAACCGACCGACCGACCGACCGACCGACTGACTGACAAACAGACAGACAGACAGATTGACTGACTGACTGACTGACTGACTGACTGACTGACTGACTGACTGACTGACTGACTCTCGGACAAGCGGACTGACTGACTAAATCAATATTCACCTTCTGGATGTGGGATCAAAGTACGTCCTGCAAAGAAGAAGTGAAAAGTTTAGATTTTGAATCACCCAAAAAGAATCTTTGAGACTTAAACACCATAACCAATATTTGGATGATTTTTCCTACCATCATTTACTACCAAAATAGCTGCGTAAAGATCTACTCATTACAACTATAAAACTGTGAACTTCTCCCAGGCATGATATTGTTGATCACCTCTATAAATTGTCATGTTTTGAAGGGGTCTACCTTATAGCCATAAAGATAATATTTCAACCTTTTTTTTCCCGTTTTTTATTTGTTAGAACCCGCAGGCCAGACGGTCAGTTCGTAAACGGAATGTACCAATTTGAAGGATACGTTTTATCTCCTAGTCCAGATTTCTTCAAAATAGCGCGAACCATTTTCGGAGTCATTATTTTTCAAGATTTTGCAGCACCATCCCTTCAAAATGACGCATTCGATTTACAGACTGCCCAGTATGGCTGGCCAGTTTGGTCCGGGGCTAGTTCTAGCAAATGGAAAGCACTCTAGATGTCGATATATGAAAAACACTGATGGAACCTTTCACAAAACGGCGCAGTAAGATAGGACATTTGTAGCAAACTGATAAGAAACGGCATTTGCTATCTAAGCAAAGCTATCAGATCATCTTACTTGTAAATATGTGTTGCTTGCTGGGCTTTCTGCATCTTCTTTGCTGGTAAAATAGCGTTGTATTGTTCAATTTCCAAGTACATCAGAAGCTGGTTGAGTGCCTGTCGTCCTTCCATATTTTGTACGTACTGCTTAAAAGCCGAAACAGTTCTGCAAGAGGAAAAGCTATTAATATCCTTCCTTTCATTTTGGCTTGTTGTTCTCATTTGTATTACTACACAGCTCTAGTAGAATAAGCATCCATTTGTCAACTAAAATGAAATCCAACTTTCAAAACCAAAGTCTTAGTCCGAAACAATAAATCAACTCGGGTATTTAAGGTCTTGCGGAAATTAGTTTCTTTTTTCCTGAACAACTCTGCCAGAACGACATGTTACTGAGACTGGGAAATATTCAATTCCAAAAAAGTGAAACATGTCAACTCCAAAATTGAAACTCAAAGTTTAAAGAATTAAAGTCGACCTGGGCGAGCCTGTTGAGCAGGTGCAATCGGGTTGGAGGAGGGAGAAAAGTGAGAGAAAAAGGGGGTCCTCTCCCCTCTCCCCAGCCCCACATTTTTCTCTCATTTCCCCCCTCCCCTCCCCGATTACGACTGTTACGCAGGCTAGCCTGGGCGGAAAAGTAGATTCAACACGTTTTAACATTCTCAGGCTTACCCTTTATTTTCTATGACATCAACAAAATCCGGCACAGCAGGTTTAACTGGTTCAGCCTGTTTCTTCTGTTCAGAGCCGGAGCCTTCTTCGTCGGAATCAGCCGATTTCTTTTTCTTGCTGTCAAATGAGACATTCTTGGTTGCCTTGCCTTTCTTTTTCGCTTTCGGTTTCGGTTTTTTAGCCTGTGATTGAAAGGAACAGATACTCTAGGCAAACATGTTGCATTTAGACTCGTCAATTCTACAAACACTCTGTCAGGTGATCAGGTAAGCCTAGCTACAAATGTCCACATAGAGCGGTTTCCAATTGAGTGTCGTAAAACCAAAACCAAAGTAATTACTCTGGCCAATCGCAACATATGTAAGCAACACAACGAACCAATCAGAATTCGAAGCAAATACATGTAACTGGCGCCAAGCGCGGGAAAGCGCGTGCGGCGAAAACACGATTGGTTTTGGTTTTGTTTCTCATTGGTTGAGAAAGTGGCGCGAGTTTTGTTAACCAATCACAGAGCGTAGTAATGCCAAACCAAAGCAAACGCGAAATTACTTTTGACACTCAATTGAAAACCGCTCTATTATGGAAATACATGTACTCTGAAACAAAGAGCCCATTATCCGGCGCCTCTACCAACTCCCATTCGCTCTGGGTCAACCCGTTCTCGGACTCGGGAAAGGATTGACTCAATAATTGTTACAGGTAGAGGCTCCTAGTCCTGGGATTCTGTCTAAAATTATATATAGCGGTATAAAGGCCTGGGTACCCAACAAAACGCAAGGTAGACTTGACAAAACACCGTGGGGTAAGCCGCACTAACATCTCATAGGGGGAGGGGGGGTGGTAATACTCTTTGTCACTTCATGATGGGTATCCTGTCATGGATTAGCATCATTAGAAAGTAGTATTAAATACTCCTCGTCACTTCATGCTGGTTATCCTGTGATGGATTAGCATCCCATCAGAAGGGAGGTGATGATACTTCTAGTCATTAAACGCTGGGTATCCTGTAACGAGCTAGCCCCCCATTCGTTGGAGTTATAATACCTCAAATGATGATGGGTATACTCCTGCATCCCCATAAAGGAAAAATACATCCCTTGTAACACATGGAGCAGTTACCTTGGCTGGTTGTGGAATTATCGGTCTTGTTGGTGAACTCGTCCTTGGCGAAGAGCGACTGGCGTCAATTTCCTCAGCCATAGTTAGCGAAGTATACAACCTCCTCTGCCTCTGAGATGGAGTAGAACCAGGATGCCTAAAAGATAAAAAATACATATCATCATCAGATCACTTTCCAAAGTAAAAGCGTTGTTAGGTTTTCGACTGCAAAGGTACGCGCAGTCCGTAGTTTTTGCGTCGTAAGTTGTACTGGCGCGCAATCTTTGAAGGTAAAGTCCGGAGCGAGCGAGGAATCGGAAAGTGAAAAAGGGTGCGTGAGGCTCGAGCGTGAGAATCCACGCGCGCTTTTCGCGCTTCGCATCTCGCGAGTTCGCGCTTTCTGTGATTCGCGTCTCGTCTCTTTCCGTGAATTTCAAGAGAACAAAACACCGTTTTGCAGTCTACAAGGTTTTGAACTGTCCTCAGAAAATTGCAACCTGTTGCTGAAACACTCCATCATATTGAGTTAGCAATTTTTATGCGAGGTATTATGTGACCGAGTCCTTAAAGCCTTTTTTTCAATGCGGACACCGCGTTGTAACTTGCTGGGTGTTTAATAACGTAAAGCGACAGCCTCCCTCGTGGACGCTCTTCTGACTCGTTACGCAATCTTTCCACAAGAGCCAAGAGTCTCTCGTCACGGAATCTTTCCAGTAGAGCGTCTGCGAGGGAAACCAGTACAGCGAGGGCCTTTATTGCTTATTACCTTTTTACCCAGCGTCCTGAGGTGGGCGAGAAATAGCGAGTCCTTTCATCCCTGTCACTTGCCACGATGGACACGTGATCTGAAGATGATTTATGGGCCCTGAAAATAAAATATTAAGGCAAAACTCCTGAGATATTGCAGCGATAAATCACATTGAAATCCCGACTAGTTTACAAACGCGATTTAAAACTGCGACTTGAAGCGCGACAAAAGTTACATTTAAAAAAAGTACGACAAAATTTTCGCAAGCATCGCATATGTAAACGAGAATGTGGGAGGGGGGGGGGGGGGGAGAGAATTTCAGGATTGTCAGTTAGGCTACAAAAATCTAACTAAACAACCATTGCAGTTGGGACGGTACCCCTTAGGCATTAAGAGTAATGAAACCATTTGCAGTCTAGGTGTAAATGAGTTTGGACCAACACATCACAAATAAGGACTGCCAAGAACTTAAATACTTTCAAGAAACACTTAAGGACATTTTTGTTTAAAAAAGCATATGACATCTGATTATTCCCTTTTTTGTTTATTTTATTTCTTACTTTTTTGTTCGATTGATTATTCTTAAAGTTTATATTTTATTGATTTTGACTAAATTTTTCATTTTTATATTGTAAGCGCTTTTGAATATCATATAAAAATCTCTATATAAATTTATTATTATTATTATTATTATTATTATTATTATTATTATTATTATTATTATTATTATTATTATTATTATTATTATTATCATCACCTCCATCATTGTTATATGAGAGTCCCCCCGTCTCCCCTCCCCCGGCGTTTTAGGTTACTCTACGTGGGAAGGGGAGGGGGAAGGGGGCTAAGAAGCCCACTTCCTGCAACTCTGAAGAAAGAAACCTTTATAATTTTAACCACTAACAAATTTTGCTGGTAAGTGACATTTTTTTGATGTGTTCGATTATACAAAAGAAAAAATGAAAATTGTTCTATTCATACTTTACGTAAGCCTCTTCTTCATATCGCTTGAAAGCTTCCCATGTAGGCTCTAATTTTTTGGTGGCATGGTCCTGTTCAAAAAGAAAAAAATTGGAAAACGGTCAGAGGAAATTCACACAAAGGAAAAATAATGAGAAAATAAATTGTTACCTGACCCTGACAATTGAGATAGAAAAACAAAATTAGCTTTCAGGATCTAAAAATTTTGAACGCTACAAGCTTTCGATTCCTTCCCATCATCATCATCATCATCATTATCATCTTCTTCTTCTTTTTTTTTTTTTTTTTTTTCAATTAGTTGCCATTTAAACATAACTACAACTGAAATCGTTACTTTTATAAACATGACTGTACACCGTTATGTTTAATACTAATCATTTCCAGGTCCTGTCATTTCACATTGCTAGTTACGTATGGTTGGTACGGTGCGTTTAGCCACTTTAATGATTTTCGGTCTTTCATCGTACATGTATTTCTTGTATTTTTTGCAGTGCCTTGAATGAAGAGAACAGGATTTTGAGTGAAAAACCGATGAATGAAAAAAATGACCGAAAGTATTACAAAGTGCTGACGATACGTCCTATCTAAGGGAGGGAAAACACCTCGAACAACAAAAACGCCACTATCATCATTATCATATGCTTACTTGAGCCGGTTTGAAAAAGGCCAACGGTAAATCGTTGGTCGAGTGGAGAATGCGCTCTAGTTTCAGTCTCTCTGATTGAAGAAGTCCAATGCTCATTTCACAATCTAAGAATCAAGAGTAACAAGAAGAAGATGGAATGAGTAGTAATAAATGTAACAGATATAGCTCAAAAGGGGCACATTTTGTTGATCTTCAACGGAAAATGGGTTTGAATTCCGTTCAACAGTGATCAATTTCGAATTTTAGAGGATAATGGCGTTAGTTTTTATTGAAACTGCGGTGCTGCGTCAGTGGGGAGCGGAAAGGAGTATTTAGCTTTATGAACAGAGCTGATAAGGTAATTTGGCCGCCGTGAGAGCGAAGAGCTAACGTTCGAAACGTCAGCAATCTATTGATAAAACTAAACTTTTGAATTTTAGAGGCCTGTTTCTACTTCGAACAGGGTCTGATTTGCGACTGTTCAACATTTGTTGAACAGCACTCGCTATATAAGTCGATCAGCAAATGAACCGTTGAATTGTCTGTCACTCGCTTTAAAAGCAGTTTGTATCTGACAAATAATCTAAAAAAATATACTTCCCTGACCGTGAAATCAGCCTTGCTCTTTTTTGAGATTATTTGCTTTACAATTTTTTTGCTGATTAGATCCTTCACTACAGGATCCGGTACTTTTATTTTGTCACAGTGGTCCTTGCAAACACACTTTATCACTGGTTTTCACTGAACTTGTATCTGACAAAATTATCTAACATAGCACCTCGTGAAAAACAGTTTCAAAATAAATTAAAGGCTGTAGTTGGTCAACAATTGCACTTTTGAACAAGTGAGTCACTGCCTTTAAGAACAGTTTGTACTGCACAAAATAAACTTAAATTGCACGGACCACGCCCTTATAATCTCCAAAAATAAATAAATAATAAAAATAAGAAGATTTATTTTTACCATTCGCAATGAACTTGTTGAATATCGCCCAAGCATTAACTAATCGGAGGTATCGGTCACCAGACCTCTTCTCTGCAGCATTAAAATCGGTCACATCCAGCCAGAAGAGGAGAGAGAACAGTAAAGACTTGTCATCCTTGGAATTGCTGTAAATTACAACAGAAGACAAAAAATGTATCCTTACTTTTTAATTAAAGCGAGGAAAGGGGATTGTTGTACGGAAAAGTGGTATGTCTGTTCTTTGGGTGGAGAGGAGCGATCAAAAATTTAAAACTAATTAAGTTACAGTAAGGCAAGCGCCAACGCCCTGTTCTGATTCTCGATCCCCTCTCCCGAAAGTCGATTTCTTTTCGCTTCATGTCCCGCCATTAACACTGTAAGCACTATGCGATATATAAATACCATTAACATTACCCCTTTATTTACAGGCCGTAAATACGTCAAAACAACGTCTAAATTCGGAACTTGCAATAGGGCTAAATAAAGATCAAACGAATGAAAACGTTCTAACTACGGCTTATACATTCATGTTATTTAGAGTTCTTACTTTTCCAAGTAGCGTTTAAAAGGACAACCGGCTTCTTTCTCGCAACGGAGAGCTGAAGTAAACCGTTCTTCATTCCTAAAAGAATTAAAACATAGACACTCAGTAGGGTCCAGTCCCCCTGGACGGCTGTTTCCAAGGAAACGTTTTCTGTGCAGGGATTAGGCCACTGGGTACGTGCGAAGTTAGACTCGAGCCGTTTGTGCCATAGGACTGAAGTGGCTAAGAGTAAAACTTCGTTCCCAGGTCTCTCTCTCTGGGAAGTGAAGAGGAGAGACCCTGGGAACGAAGTTGGTAGAAGTACCAGTATTTCTTGGAGTATTTATTACAGCTTGATTACCCCCAGCATTTTTTTGGTCTCCCTTACCGTTCACTGGTATCCATTATATGGGGGCGAGATTGTGGTAACCATTATATTTATACACCAAGGGTGGAGAGAAAGGCAATGAAATGTGAAGAACAAAGGAACCTCGATTTAACGAACCTCTATATAACGAAGCCCTCGGTATAACGAACGATATTCTCCAGCCTGGCCTTTTGAAATGTATGGAACAGAACCTTGATATAACGAGCCAATTTATCTGGGTCCGTTGGCAATTCGTCGAATCGGGGCTCCACTGTAAAGTTTTTTGTATATAAGGAAACGACATGAACACTTAATTACCAGCGTAACTGCTAAATTCAGACGTTCAAGCAAACCACACCATTATTTTTACGTTTGAAGTTAACAATATCACGGGGTGTTACTTTTGATGCAACTCACGCAGGACTCGAACAACTTGATTTTAACAAGGTAAATGCAAACATTTCTTTCTCCTAAATAAAACAAAGAAATTGCTAAAACTGAGAAAACAAACGGCTTATGATGCTCACACTTCCGGTATTCGGCTCAGTCTCCTCCGCGCGGATTTGTTCCTATTCTCCTTGACCATGATGTCACGGTCCCACTGGCGTGACCGAACAACCTCTCGGCACCACTCCCCCAGCGGCGGTAGCGAATGAGCAAACGAAAGAGTGGGGAAGAAACTCAGGCCTGATGGCGGGCGATTGAGGTCATTAAATCCCATGTATTGGTCTCTGGGGAAATTCAAAAAGAAAAGCGTTTTAAAAAAGTGTATCAAGTGTGTTTTGGGGTAATTAACCAAAGGTCCCTCTGTGATAACGTCTTAGAAACAGAAACCACTTTATTGGAAAAGAGAGGGTTTCCAGACGAAAATGGCCTGCATTGCAAGTGTTTCCATGGAGTTTTTGCGTTAATCGCTGTGTGAAGACGCGGAAATTGGGACAGAGCGAAAAAACGGAGAAGGGGGGGGGGGGGGGAGGGAGAGGAAAGTTTCCTCTCTCTCCTGCAACCGCCCACCCCTCGTCCTTCCTTTCGCTCTCGTCCAAATATCCGCGTGGTAAAAAAACAAAAACGCACAAAATCCCCATTGAAATGCTTGCTATACAGCCATGAGACGAATGCTGACTGCGCATTAAGGATGGACCATTATAAGTTTTACAAGAAAAACGTTTGAAAAACGAAAGCGAAGCGAAACGAAGCTAAGAAATATCTTGCAAATTAATGAATGAAAATTTATATAAGCTTTTACTCGGAAATTAATTCCGGCAGAAAAGTCGTCTAGCCCCCCTCTCTCCGCTTCTAGATGAAATGCACCATCCTTTGGCGTTTAATCGACTCAAAGTGAGAATGCTAGGACAAGCCCCTCACCCAAAGTCGCTGTTTCTTTCCACATGGACAAGGAATCGTGGGATCCAGTAGGAACGTAATCTCCTCAGCATGTCGTACTGGGTTCTCGCAAAAAGGTCCTGCGTCAGGCCCTCGTGATATCGAGCCCTCTCTATCTGCTCCTACATACACAAAGGAGATAAAGTTCACGTCGTTAGAACTCCGTCGTTTAAACCATGCACTATTGCCTACCGGTATGCATGCCACCCTGGGCATGCAAATGCCGTAGGATACCTTCACAAAAGTCAACACTAAGGGTGCGTTTGATTGACCCTATTCCGGAGTAGAAATACCTACAATGATGACAAGAAAACCCTCACAAGAGGTTTTTGGAGTTACTGGAGTACAAAATTATCGTGTATCAGCGAACGTTTGCAGAAATGTCTCTCCAAACTTACTCAAAAAGAGAAGTCTAGCAGCTATTTCGCTTATTCTTATTCTGGAATACAGTCAATCGAACGCAACCTAAGACTTGCCCCTTCTCCAAAGCAATGTTGATTTGAAGCATTGTTTCCACTTTGAATCATATCAACGCCCACCAAAATTTTCAAGAGGCGGAAGGGGAGAAACAATAGAAACGCGTAGATTTGTGGGCAGTTTTGTGAAGTTTCCCAAGAAATTCTTACTGTACCGTACAAGTTAACCAGCGTCCCTAGACGACCTGGATTCATCATTACGAATTGCATTACATTAATTGCATTGCATTACGAATTACGAATATATTCAAATAGGGCTATTGAGAAGACTTGAGACACCCGCTCACCCCACGTGAACAAATTTTTCTGTCCTGGTGGAAACTGGACAATTTAGAAAAACGGGAGCAAGCCGACTGAAACCACTGTAACAGTAACTGCGATTTACCTTTGCGTCAACTGTCAGAAAGTTCTTGTACTTGTCCTGGATTTCTCTGTTGAAGAAATGTTATCCAAAAATCAGCAAGTCACATTCGAAGAACGTTTGCCACTAAAACATTCAGCTTATTTTCCGAAAGGGAACGCGATTCAAACAGATGAAAAAAGCTTCCTGTACTCTCCGACGGTATTTGAAAAAGTTGGGCGAACGATTTGAAAGCGCTTCTCATCAATGCGCGCATGTGCCTGAGGTGACATAGTCCCTTTACAGCGCCTCAAAAATAACCAGCGTAAGTGGGCCTTTAATGCTGCCTACCTGAACAGCCTTGTCATTTGTTCCCTTAGCGTGTCTTCCGGTTCAGATTCTAAGCTGTCCTTGAAGCGTTCGGCGTCCAGCCAGAAATTGAACAAATGTTTACCTGAGGTCTCCTCCAGAAATGTCTTGAAAAGTTCCATGCCTTGTAGCTAGACACAAACACAACGTGAAACATACATACAGTTAGTAATTCAGTCTTGGAACGACAGCTATTCCTCGCAAAACTCAGCGTCTTTCTATAAGGGAAGAGGTCAAAACTACTATACTTAAACAGGACCAACCAAACCACAAAATAGATGGTGGCCTCTCCCTGCACCCCACTTCCACAACCTCAAAGGATGGCGTATTTATTGCATAGCCACCCCTCTATCCAGCAGTAAAAAATGACAGTGAGATTCAAACCACACTTTTCTTGTTTATCTAGCAATGCTGACTCTTATAAGCTGAATATTTCTGTGTCAACTCAAATTTCAAAGCGAATAAAATTTTTTCGGTAATGTTTATGAGCGAGATGGTGTCTTCGATAACACCCCTACCCCAGACAAGGTGGGTCGTCTTCGAACGAGCTAGTTACCACCAGCTTTCTAAGGAACTAAGGAAAGTTTTCCAAATACTCCCCCAGCCCCCCCCCCCCCCCCCTTTAACTTAACTCGCGTAATAGCATTGCGGCCTTGAATATCACCCTAGCCTGTGCTAATAATCGCCTCGAATGTCATTGATGGATCATCTCTCTCCCTGGTGGAGTGGGGGAGCAATTGTTGGAGCAGCTTGAGTGAATCCGTACACGGAACTTCTTTCTTACCGAGCCCAGTACTTCTCTTTTCAGTTCCTCAAGTGTGATGTGATGCTTGTTTGTGATATTTTTAATATCAGCCTCTGTCTGAGCCTCGTCAAGCTCGTCCTCATCAAACTCCACCACAGCGCCTAGTTCATTATCCGGGGCATCTAAGTCGTCTTCTGCCGGTTCTTCGGTCTCTTCCGGTTCGTTCTCTGCTTCAGCTGAAGAGAAACCAAAATATCAACGTTGCTACAATGTAAGATTTAGTGCAAAGACTTCAAAACAGTAAACAGATAGACAACATTTGATTGCAGTATGACGTGATAACTTACAGAGAAGCGTTTCATCTGGATAACGTAACGAAGAGGGATCAAAATATATACGAGCGTCTTAATAGGGTGGTGGCTTTGACGGTAAACGGTTAAATTATACCGATTTTGACAGTTGACGGTTAAATTCTAGGGCTTTGGACGGTTGACGGTTATTAACGGGAAATTTCTTCCATGAGTTTAAGATAGTATTAACTTTTGTGTTTTTTAATATTAACAATTGGTTCTGGAGGTTGTTTTGTGAAATTAAGGACGGTGCCTACTATTGTTACTGCGCATATGTTTTGCGCATCGCAAGATATTAGGGTTTCCTATGGGTGGTGCCCACTCATACAGGGATATTTTTGCGCGGGTTTAAAACTATATGGAAAAAGCAGAACTTACCAAATGCTTTTGGTATCTCAAAAGAAAATTGGGGGTGACCATGAATTTTTCAGAGATAATTAAGCTTCAATTTAGGAAAAAATCCCACACATTGCTTTATGTTTTGAAGTTTTTTAGAGATATTAATGTTTAATTATCTCTGAAAAATGCGTTGTTACCCCCAATTTTCTTTTTGGATTCCAATGGGTCTTGCAAAGATCTGTTTTTCCCGCATAGTCATAAACCGCACAAAAATACTTCGGTATTAGTAGGCACCGTCCTTAAGTGGCAAAGACCATGAAGTGAGTATATTTTGGAACATGGGAACTGGTTTTCGGTACCAATTGAAACGATTCTTTGAGAGCCAGAAGTCCAGGGGAGCAGCTGCAATAGTAATATTCGAAAGATCTTGAAACCGTTCGACGGGTGATAACAACTTTTTTTTTTTTACGGTTGACAATTAACCCCACTGAGACCCTAATATTCGTGTGGAAGGACAGGACTTTGACTGCAATTCAAGAACAACAACATACCGGAATTGCTGGCAACAGCTTTATCAGGTTCGTGTAAAAGAGTGACACTTTTAGCTCTCGACTTTCGTTTATCCGTGATGCCACCTTCGGCGCCGTTTGATTGTTCTTTCTCCTCTTCAACGTTTGATTGAGTTACGCCATCATCAGCGTTCGGCTTTTCAGTATTCACGCCACCTTCAAGACAAATACAGCAGTTTTCAACTCAATTCCAAGGTTCAGTATCACTCTAACCAATCATAACAGACGTAAAAACGCAATCAGCCAATCAAAACAGGGAGAAGCCGTAGATGTAACCGGCGCCAAGCGCGGCAAAGCCACTGGTTCAAGGTCGTTCAAGAGCAGTTTTGAATATCAAAAGAATTTGCGTTTGCTTTCGTTTTGCGTTACCACGCTCTACGATTGGTTACGTGGAGGAGGCGGCGTGGCCCCTGTGGTAAGGGCGCCGGACTTGAAATCCCGGAGGTCCCGGGTTCAAGTTCCGCCTCGGCCACGCTTGTAAATAGCCAGCTGGTTTGCCTCCTGCCAGTCGGGATTTTTAACATGTTATGTTCGATTTGATTATTATTTGTTTCCCGTTATTTCTGAGTGGAATGCCTGTAAACTAGCTTTGGATAGCTAAGTGCATTTCCACTATAAACAAAGCATTTATTATTTGATTATTATTAAGAATATTCCCGTCAATTTCTCCGTGTTTGTCGGACGCATCGGTCCCACCCTTGGCGCCGGTATTACTAATTATGATTTTTTTTGATAAATCAATCACAATCTGTAATGCCTCGCCCGTATTGAAAACAGAAACAGTGGCAAAGGGTGTGGTCCCATTACGCTGCACTGAGCAACAATGATTACTGTCAGTATTGATTTGTTTCTTTTATGGACAAATTTTTGGAATACTTTTACTCTAAAGGCCCGTTTGAACGGTTTCAACATTTGCCCAACATTCGTTCAACAAAAGGTGAACGGATGTTGGGCAAATGTTGGATGAGCTGAGAGTGCTCAAACGGTTTCAACGCCATTCAACATTTTTAAGAACAAAGGAAATGTTGAAGCGATGTTGAATGAAAGTTTAAACTAATTTAAATTTGATTCAACACGCTTTTGAAACAGTATTTTTACGCTTTCAACAATGTTGAACGACCTGCTCAAACGCCCCCGACATTTGGTTCAACAACTGCGTTGAACGCATGTTGAAGCAAATGTTGAAACCGTTTAAACGGGCTTTTATATTGAATACAACTCAAGCATTCCTCACCCTCTAATTTCTCTTCCGTTTCCAGTTCTCTGTCACTTCCGTTTGGTCTCCCATGCGTTCCTTCCGCCTTCTGTTCCATACCCAGGTTCAACATAGCAGGCAAGCTAGTGGCGCTTCCTAAAGGCCTCCTTCCAAAATGCCGCAGTAAAATCGCCGGCCATGAATGGTTTGAGCTCCGGCTTGACGGACGGACTCCATTGCCTATAGGACTGGATATCGTACAGCTCGTTGCCCGGCTGTACCCGCGGAGACCCCGACTGCTGGCGCGGGCGGTACGATTATCGAGCGTGCGCAACAGTAAGCGGCAGAGTTTGTACTGAAGGTAGAGATGCGTTCTGAAACAAAACGAAAATAGGTTAAACAAGAAAGGTGGGGTAAGGGGAGGGGGTGCCCGAGGACGTGAGGCTTCTATACAGAAACGAATGTTTGGTTTCAACAACAGTTGATAAGGTAATTTGGCGGTAGCCCTTATTCGCTCTAACGACGAGCTTAAGCTCGAAACATCAGCACTGGAATCTCTTTACGTTGGCCAAATTACTTTATCAACTCGATAAAACGATAAAATGGTTGATAAAACCAAACATTCGTTTCTACGCAGCAAAACAGTTTCTGTAGAAAGTAACCCTTTTTCTCTATACAGAAACTCCGGTTTACACAGGTTAAATGATTCGATTTTGTCAGCAATTTCATTTCTGTGGCCATTTGTCATTTTAATTAATAAATCGCATGCGTAAACTGCTGCAGATCTGCCAACCCTCTCCCCCTCCCCCCCCCCCCTTCCCCCCCGGGCTGCAACCCTCCTGGTTTGGCAGGAAGAATCCGTTTTTTTTGTTTGTTTGTTTGTTTGTTTTCTCACGGTCTCCCAACAAAGAGCTGAAATCTCCCAGTTTTTCTAAAAAAGAAAAAGAATGGAACGGTATGATTTATAAAATGAGACTTTTAAAATTTTATTTTAACGTCAAAAATCTGCGATTTACGCGCACGGATTCCTTTTTTTTTTTTGCTTCATGCAACGTTCAGCCAAGGAAAATGTACCCTGGGTACCAGTAGGCGGTGTTTTCTGCGACCTGAGTGCGGCCTTGAGATTTCCTGAGCACAAATCACGTCAAAACTCCCTTGGGGGATCCAGTGAGGTAGGTCTTCTGTCATGTCGCATGCGCACTGCGTCGCATAAAAAAAATCGCCGGCAAAATTGGATGAAAACCACGTGTGTCAAATTTGTGTAATTATGGATAAGAAGGTGAGTTTCTGAGGAAACAATGGTGCTGTGTTGGTGGGGAGTAGAAACAAATGTTTCGTTTATCAATAGAGTTGATAACTAAAGGTAAATTGGCCACCGTAAAGACTAGATTCGAGTGCTGACGGGTCGAGCGTATAAATAACCCTTCGTCAAAAGGGTATACGGTCTATGCATATGCTTGCCAAATCTTACGAGTTTAGTCACGTTCCTAGAGCTTTCGCACCAATTTGTTGTTGACGAGAACTACAGAGTACAGATATGCACTTACAGGTTGTAGTAAGCAGGAAAACACAGTCTTTTGAGGGGCCTCTGAAAAGGCTGCCTGGTTTCACCAAGCAAGAAAAAAGCCTTGGTCTAGCTTTCTGTGAGTACCGGAGCACGTACATTGTTTAAGGCAGTGTTTATTCCTGTTACTTTGTGTCATTTGAGCAGCAGTTTTCACAATACAAGGAACCAAAACCATGATAAGCTTGTAGAATGCGTGCATTAAAGTTATTTGCAAGTCAACCAGCTCCTAAAAGCTCACTGACCAGAACATCTGAAAAAGCAGGTGTATGGAAGCTGATGGAGGTGAAGATGCCATCAAGTACTTTAGCATTTTTGCTTTGTACATCGACAACTACTGTAATCATTACTCCACACAGTACACATATTAGGGAACTGGTCATAACAAGTTTGTTTGAAGAGGACCCTCCTTGTCTGGGGTAGGGGTGTTATCAAAGACACCACCTATCTCATGAACATTACCGATAAAATTTTATTGGATTGAAAATCTGAGAATAATTGACACAGGAATATTCAGCTAGCAAGAGTCAGCAGTGCTAGATAAACAAGAAAAGTGTGGTTTGAATCTCACTGTTATTTTTTTACTGCTGGATAGAGGGGTGGCTATGCAATAAAGACACCATCATTTCAGGTTGAGGAAGGGGGCTGCAGGCAGAGGCCACCATCTACTGCAGGTGGGTCCTGTTTAAGTAGAGTAGTTTTCTCACTTCCCTTAAGCCCGAGGGATAGTGGAGGTGGGGGTGGGGTGGGTGGATACTCAACAAAGTTTTGTATGGGAGGCTCTGTCCAAGGTCTAAACCCTTACCCTTTAATATACTATTTTTGACAGAAAAGGTAGCCCTACATGCATCTCTTTTTGTGGGTCTGTTTGGGATATTTGAAAGGCCCTTTTAAATTGCCTAAATGACAGTTTTGCCTACCCTTTGCTAGACTTTAGCTTGTAAAATCCCCTTTTATGTACCTCCAGCCTCAATGACAAACATACCCCTTTTGGGCGCAGCCTCCTGTATAGTCCTGTATAGAGAGTTAATCCCTCTGTTCAGGATAGTAAGCTGTTGCTTACATTTTTTTAATGATTTGCATTATAATTTTATTATTATTATTATTATTATTATTATTATTATTATTATTATTATTATTATGATGGTCATCATCATTATTATTCAGGCAAGTAAAAACTAACGATATAATGTTCCGAAGTTTCGGCGACGTCATGACGCCATTCTCAAGGAATGAATAATACAAGCGAGTTCAACAGAGTAAGATCTTAGATTTGCATTTATGGGGTAATTGAAATAAATACTTTGGCACGGATCGAAATTACCTCATTAATGCAAATCTAAGATCTTACTCTGTTGAACTCTCTTGCATTATTCATTCCTTGAGAATGGCGTCATGACATCGCCGAAACGTTGGAACATTATATCGTTAGTTTTTACTTGCCTGTATATTTCTAAAGCATTATTAATTATTATTCTTATTATTATTATTATTATTGTTATTAAAATAATATTATTATTATTATTATTACTATTGTTGTTATTGTCATTATTATTATTATTATTATTATTATTATTATTATTAATATTATTATTATTATTATTATTATTATTATTATTATTATTATTATTATTACTCGTGGATTTTTTAGTTACCTGGGCACCATTTGTTACCAACCTGAAAACAACTTCAGTTCATAGAGGTTTTCTTAAAGCATTCTTACTTCAAAAACAATGGAAGTCGTTCCTTTTTCACCCAAGCAGTGGTCCTTTCTCTCTTTTTAGCCTCTGCCTCAGCATCTTGGCTTGGTTGCAGCTGCTGAAAATCTATCTCTGCCTGTCCAGTGAAATCCTTGAAAGACCCAGACAATGAGTCATACTGCAGACACTTGGAGAAAGCCTACATGATTGAAAAATAAATACATTGTAAATAATAAATAATAAATAGAACAAGGAGGAAAATTATGTTTATCTGGGTGAGTGTAAACTAAGTACTTCTCATTACTACATTCACTCGGATTCATAATTTATGTACTTAATGACATATCACTCCCTAGAGCCTATCACGGGTTTAGACTGATTCTTTGATCTCCGCAGCACCAACACTGAGGGTCTTTAAATAACTGCAGAGAAGTATATACGTGCTGCCTTGTAATGACATCTGCAAACAGTTGGACTTCCTATAAGTCTTCTGGGATAAGGACAATAAACTGTAGGTCCCCTCTCACAACACCTGTTCCTAATAATCAAGAACCCACACACTGTTCAGTGTGGTGGTCTACATGTATCTCTATCTCTAATATTTTCATCTGATTTCATGTGTGGGTTGGGTGGGTGAGATCAAAAATATGGACTGATGGCAGCTCCCAGTGGCCCCTTTACAGGCTGATGTCCGATCTCACCCCACAGAAAAATTGTAAACTACCAAGAGACTATATGATATGTGCAGTATATATAAATACATTAATTTAACCATTACCCCAAATACAGTGTAAGTCTTTACCAACATCTTTTACCCTAAAATGCTATATGGTCGTGAAACCACAATTTTGCCAAATCCCCCAAAAGTCCTCAGCTCACTTATAAATATTTTATTTCATAATTTTTATTTCAAACCCAAAGAAGGACTTCTCATGTTCTCTGTCACTTAAATATAGTACCTGAGTATCCCCACTTCCCCCTCCCCCGGTACCCTTGCACTAAAATGTCACATGACCAACATCCCCTAAAACACTGACTTAATAAAACTGACTGTTAAACTGGAAACAGAAATTAAGAGCATATAAAATTATTATTAATATTGTAGATCTCAAATTCTAAAAGCAAAATCTTCAAGGGGAGAAATTTTATGACAGTTTTAAGTTTACAACAAAATGACAGTTTCTAATACATTAATGTAAGTGTTTTTACCGGTAGTGCCAAAAAGGCATTGAAGTACTCCACAAATATTTCATCATATGCCAACCGGTCTTCAAGAGTTTCATCTGTAAGTCTAATCCCTAGAGAAATCAAGTGAAGCTTTTAGCTATAACTATAAAGAATATACTGCCATAGCAGCTACAAAACCAATATAAAGTTAATTACGCTGTAGCTGAGGGGTTGAAGGGTGGTAGTTAAGTTGGTCCCATTGGAGTATACTGGGGCCACCAGATGTGCTTCATAAATGCTGCGCAATGCCCACCGTATCGTAGGCTATGCTGCCAAGTCAGCTGTCTTATGTCCTCGTCATAACCCTGGTAATGCAGTCCCACTGCAGCTGGGCAACAACAGCATAATATAGGCGATTTTCTGGTACCTCTTATAAATAACGGGATATAGTGGCTAAGGGAAGGCAACCCCAACAGAACAGAAAACCCTGGCCCTCCAGGTTGGGGATTGGGCATGGGGCCAAACTCCCCATCCCGTCAAAAATGGTTGATTTACGGAAACCGAAAATTCTTCTAACAAGCAATGTTACCGGCCCATTTCCCCCCTTGGGATCAAGGAAATAAGTCAAGTAAGCCAAGTCACACTGTAGCTGATTTAAATGATCATTTCCTCTTATAGCATCATATGTCATCACCTGTGTCATCACATGTATATGCAGTGAGCACTTAACCCTCCTTTGAAGTTGCAATATCAACTGAGACATTCTCCAAACTTTTCTCTACATATTTCATAGGAAAATGTTTGGAAGAATTTGTTTCAACATCGAGACATTTTCTCTTTAGTGATCATGTCCTCTATTTTCATTCATGTTTGATCATGTGGACTGCGGTAAACATAAGGAGAACTTAGCCCACAGAGTGGGGGAGGGGGTTCACAATTTTTTCTATGACAACTCTCTTGGAGTGACAATTTTCTTAACTTTGATAATATTCAAAGTCCCCTCTCTTGCCCATGGTACCCCCCCCCCCCCCACGATGGCTGATGATAGGTGCATTACCTAAAATAACTGAAGAGATTTTAATTGCTGCCTTTTTAATCACATCTGCAAACAGTTCAACTTTCTAGTCTTTTCAGATAAGGAGGATAAACCGTAAGTACCATCTCACAATCTGTGAGATGTTAAAGAACCCACACACTGTTTGAAAAGAGTAGGGGATGTAGTCACCAGTGTGGTGGTCAATATCTCTGATTTCATCTGTCTTTCGCATTCATTCATGGGCTGGGTGGGTAGGTGGGTGGGTGGGTGGGTGGGTGAGATCAAAATATGGACTGATAGCGGCTGCCAATGGCACCTTTATATGCTGAGGTCCGATCTCACCCCAAAGAAGAACTGTAAAACACCACGAGACTATGTGATTTGAGCTGTTCATAAATTACACTACTGTTACCATTACCATTTAAGAAGTGTCCCAAGGAACCCTGATATAATTAACCCCTATACATGTACAAAGGAGACCCAGGTGAAACGAATGATATTAATTCTTCAGCCCAGTTATAGTACTGTCTGTAATTGACCCACTAGGGCACGATAAAACGAACGCCCCAGTGTAACAAACAGAGTTTCCCAGTCCCTTGGCACTTATCATGCTCAAGTTTTCACTTGGAACAGAAGCAATCTTTAAAAAAATGTGTTGATCTTTTAAAGAAAATATGACCTTGTCAGTTCAGTGGAATTGAAAAACTTATGCCTTTGAACATGTTATGTGAATTTTTTCCGATATAAATATGCTGTCATTAACATCAACATGCAACAATAGTAAATTATAAGGCAATGTAAAACAGCTATGATCAAGGGCGCCCGTATTTATGTTTATGTTCTGTCTGCCACCTTATTCTCAATTAATCATAACACATTCCAGATTAAAATGATAAGTACTCGCGCGAAAATTTATCGACATTTTAAATTCCCATTTATATTTCGTGGCAGTGCGTGCTTATGAAAACAATATAAAATTAGCTATTATTTCCTTGTCGTAGCGGAATGAATATAAGTGTTTGGTCCCTTCAAAATTAATTTCTTAGGCCTTGAAATTGTAAACCTCTAACAAATCAAAATTTATCAACAAAATCACGGCGGAGACTGTGGAAAGATCAACCAGGAGCAGACATGATTTCAAATAATGAGACCATTATAACCCCGCCGTCGACGTTCGTGTTGACTTCGTTGACGTTCGTGTTGTTCTCTACTCTTTCAACGCTAATAGCTCCGAATTTACAATTGAATATGAAATCACAATCTTTCACAGAATTACGGTTGAGTCGTTAACGAGCTCTCATACCAATGGTCTTAACCGAGCGCGCGATAACTTTCATTCTCAGATTAAATCAGATCATTTTAGAGCCGGATTCTCTCACCTTTCATGCCTTTAACTCCCCCTGTCGGCCTTGATTTGCCAGGTGAGCATAAGCAATCATAATTCTGCTTCTACAGCTCTTGTATCGGACACATTTGCTGAGCTACATGACTTTTTACAACTTGTTGGCTGTCGTCTGTAATGTCTATGATGCCTCGCTACCACTTCGCATTTGTGAAAAGGTGGTTGTCAAGGTGATAGGAAACTCTTTTGTTTTGGCTAAATGCTCATTAAATATTAACTCGTACTTGTATTTTTGTAAAATTTAATTAATTAAAATGTCCATGTAAAACGCGTCTTACATCTACAGAAATAACAACTTTTAGATGGTTGGGGCGAAAAGAAATTAAGTTAAAATCAGCTTTTTAAAAATTCGCGACAGTGAATTATCGCGATTAATTATTAAACATTTTTTTTCCTTTTCAGTACAACTGATCTTTAATGTTTTTAATTTAGTTTTGTTTATCCGCAATAGGGGTCTGTTTACTGTTTGATTCTTGTTATATTTTAAGCAAATTTTATTGAGACTAATTCAGTTTAAAATATCCCTAGTTGTGGTACGGAGCCTCAACATTCTCCTTGAATATGCTTTAGTTCTGTAGATACACCGTTTTGTGTTATGACATGGACTGCCACCTACATGCAGGATCAATTTAATGTCTGTCTGAGGAATATGAAACTCTCAAATCCACGCCTCTGGTGCCCAGTTCAATGGACTAAACAGACTAGTGGCGCAAAATTAGGCCATTTTCACAATGGTCTCATTTACTGCCCGGAATCCGGGTGTCTCGAATGGCGAGTGACACGCCTCCTAGCTGTCAGCTTTCATTTGCTTACTGTTCCACCGATCGGCCTTCAGATCGCTCAAATTTTCAGCTACAGTACTGTAGTTCGGAGCCCAGGGGGGATACTCGGGTATAAACGTGACGGGGGGTCCGACGTATTTTTTTGGGTCAAAAATTTTCAACTCCTGTATTTTTTGGGTTGAAGATTTAACCGTGTAATTTTTTGGGTCTGAAAAATCTGCGTGAATTTTTTTGGGTTGGAATTTCCGCCAGGCTAATAGTTCTTACGCAATTCAAGCCAAAGTTCCCGCAAGATCCAAAAGTATGATTTCCAGTCTTGTATTTTTTTGGGTGCACAACATAAGGTCCATGTATTTTTTTGGGTGCAAAATATTATGCTCCGTCGGACCCCCCCCCCCCCCCCCCACCCCTCCGTCACGTTTATACCCGAGTACCCCCTGGGGTTTGGAGATTTGTAGTCATCCCTTCCCCGTCCCTCAAAAGCAGGCTCCTCGAAAATGTTTGTGTAAGATGTTTTCCGGAAAAAAATTGTATTCAAGTAGTATTTTTCTAAACAGCGATTGCTGTTCAATGGCCCCATGTGATTCTGTTGTTGTTTTGTCTTTTTCACAACAGCTTTAACTCTAAAAGATATGCAAAATACGAAAATACATACAAAGGTAGCTAACACAAGACATCCAAGAAAAATGGGGCACATTGCGCGCCCTGTGTACGAGGAGATGCTGTTTTTTAAGGACGGTGCCTACTAATAAGGAAGTATTTGTGTGTGATTTATGACTATGCGGGGAAAGCAGATCTTAGCAAGGGCTATCGAAATCCAAGAAGAAAATTGAGGGTAACCACGCAGTTTTTAGAGATAATTAAGCAACAATTCTTCTAAAAAACAGTAAAATACAAAGCAATGAATGGCGTTTTTTTCCAAATTAAAGCTTTATTATCTCTGAAAAATGCATGGTTACCCCAAATTTTCTTTGTTGGTACCAAGAGCACTTGCTAAGTTCTGCTCTCTCCGCATAGTTTTAAAGCGCGGAAAAATGTCTCTGTATTAGTAGGCACTACTGCATAGGAAACCCGACTCGAGATGCGCAGTAACAAAAGTGAGCACCGTCTTTAAATACAGTTAATTCCACTGTTTCTTACATTGTGGCAGTTACAGTACTTTTCGTGACACCCAAGTACACCCTCGTAGCCGTTCTGTACCTCGTCACGTAACGCTCCTCCCGTTGCGTGACGAGACAAAGAACTGCTGCGAGAGAGACTAAGTACACCCACCAGAGTTTGTTGTTTTCTCTTGCAAATTAGAGATATTGTTATCTAAACCTCACTGCGATTACAAAATTTAAATGAGAGACGGTAACCGAAAAAGATTTTGCCGGGTATTTTTGGTAAAATAAGGTCATCGTGAAAATCGTCTATTGCCACTACTCGTGATCACTGCACCGTTGAAAAGAAACCTGTTGAATGCAACCTTGCACGTCGCGCGCGCGCGCCGAACCCTTAATTTCCACGCGTACGCGCGCCCTAAAAGCAATTTCAGACATTACGGAGAAATCAGGAGGCGAAACGGTGGAAAACAAAAGTGCGTGAATTTACAGGAGCTTCTAATTCTATTCTTAGCATTCATACTTTGAAAAGTTGGAAGATATGGAAACAAAGAACCCCGCACAAAATAAGGGACTGTGAAATAATTATCAGGAGGGGGGGGGGGGGGGGCTGAAAAACCAGAGGGGGGGGCATTACCTAAAATTGCTGCCAAGATAGGGGGGGTCAAAGTAAAATCACTCATTTGACAGAGGGGGGGCCTTAAGTTTTATTCGAAATGTAAATAAACTTAAACGCAATTAAAGATTCTCAATGCAAAGGACCAGGAGCAGGAGTCCACAACGTTGAAGTTCAAGAGCTTTTTTTACTAGTTTGTAAGGTTCTTGAGTCCGACCATCGTATCCGTTTACACAGAGCACCACATGACTCAGCACAGAACGAGGCTGAGAGGACTAATGCCGCCATTGGTGAAGCTCTGGCAACTGATAAGCCAGTTGAACCACCAATAGATCCATTTCACGGTCTTACAGCTGAACAAATGGATAACATGACTTTAGAAGAGATTGAAGAGCATTGTGCATCATGGAAAGTAGAAAATACATGGGATCTAACTAGAGAGGTGTCAGATCGAATCCACGACGAGCCAGGGCCTGGGAAACACGATTTTCTTATTTCTGTCCCCAGTTACCCTAGGGAGAAGCAGATCATACAGTTTCTTGCCAAATATCTTGTTCAGTGGAGAAAGGCATCTGCTGATAAACGTAAAAAGATGTGCGGAAATGCTATGTCCTTGAAGCTTCAGAAGCTTAAGGACAGTCATGTGCGACAAGGGCAATACTTCTTAGAATACCTGAAGTTTGCTTGTGAGCCCACATGTAATTCGTGTGAAAAGGACGGGTGGACAGCTGGTGTCCCTGCAAATTGGTTCCCTGTTCCTGATCTTAGGGACACAGCAGCCTTACCACGCGGGTATATTCCATCCAATGTGACCAGTCTGAGTGAAGAAATCGATCGACAACTTCCAAGTGTGCAAGTCAAGAAGTTAGTCGATTCTGGTATGTTAACCTCTTCCAACGCCAACGAACTACAGGAGGTGTGTGAGAAGTTGATGGTTGATGAAATCACTCTCAAACGTTTTGTTCAACACCGTGAGTTTATTGCATTGAAAGCTAAAAAAAGGGAAGCTGAGCGCAATACCCTTCCAGACATTAACTGGAAAGAAGAAGATGAAGTCAAATCCCTCACAGCAAGACAAATTAAGATCTATCTTAAGCAGAACAATCTTCCTGTATCTGGAAGCAAAGCCGTGCTGGTAGCACGTGCTCTTGATTTCTCGCAAACTGGAACACGAAACAACGAAAGAATTAGTGCCAATGACAGTGACACAGAACTCCTATCCAGTGATTCCGAATGCGACTCTGATTCTCACACAAGCACTTCCGAAAACAATTCTGAGTTGGATTCAGATGACTCCGAAACGGATGGCTTTGTTCAACACTCATATGAAGTATTATTTGTTCCAGGCGACGACATCCAACAAGTAAGCGTACGCTTACAGTAGCATGACAATATAAAAGGTATGCACTTAAAGGCATCTATGGTAATGGTGGCGGCGAGGAGTGAGTGCGTGTGTGTGTGTGTTGGTGTGTGTGTGTGTGTGGGGGGGGGGGGATGCAACGTTATTTTTAACATAACAGAGGGGGGCTTAGAACTAATTTTTTAGTTTTGGAGGGGGGGTACTGTCTAAGTTTTTGCTAGATAACTCTGGTTTTTCAGCCCCCCCCCCTCCTGATAATTATTGCACAGTCCCTAACAATGATGCGTTCAGATTTGGTTTAAAATTACTCGCCTTAGGGTGTGGCTGACAAGGATGAAAATATATTTTACCTTGAAATAGTTGGGTCATTTTCAGTTCACGTTCTTCCCTTCATATCTAGAAAAATCCCTAAACTGGTGGTTTGTTTTCCTTTTGTACGAGAATATGAACTTCAGTTAGCGTTAATTCCAGCACAGTTTTGACGCAAAATCAGTAAAAATCCACATGATCAGTTTGATGATTAATCAGAACTTGACAAATGTATGGCGGCTCAATAATTCGAGCAATCGCAGTCTCCATCTGGCGTGGACAAAAGGTTGTTCCTGAATGGATACTCCAAAACAAGGCTGGACACCTTATAGTGTTTACACAATGAATTACACAATCATGATAGCCGACGTAGACGAGAATAGAGGCCCATTCAGTTAGGCAGAGAACTGAGCGAATGGAGCTCCATTTAGGCGGAACATCCGTTTTGGGGGTTTAGTACTGATCTGACACTATTAAGGCCTAACAGCTTTAAAACTGTTAGCTTTAATTCTGTTGTCATGCCTAACTGTCTTAAGTGACTGAGTTAAAAATTACCATATTCGTCAGCTAACCCTCTTTAGTCTAGTGGATGCATAGGTGGTTGGGAAATATAAAGCAAATGACCCGGGTTCGAGGCTTACACTGATTTGATTTTTAGTTCTATTTTTTAAACTTCTTTTACCGTTTGAAGTAAGATTTCTGTTGTGTAAATATCATAAGGTGTCCAACATTGTTTTGAAGTATCCCATCTAGTAACAAGTAGACTGCAAGCTCACAGCGCGAGAGAGAGAGAGTGGAGCGAGGATAAATAAACGAGAAGAACCCCCCTCCGCTCGTTCGCGCCAGTTTTTTTCGCGCTCGGCTATTTGCGCGACCTCTCGACTATCCAGAAAGGGACTGCTTGCAGTCCTAGTAACACCCGTGGATATTATGAAGACATTCTAGGACATTCTTGTCCCCACAGCTGCGATCCTTCAACCTCGTTCCCAGGGGGTTTCCCTTGTAAATCTACAAGGGAAAATCCCTGGAAACGAGGCTGGCGATCCTTTTGGCCACCAATCTTATACCTTGAGTCAACTGGCTCTTAGGCCAGCGGTTAGTCGCCAGGAGAAGGGGCAGCCCAAATTTTCCTGGCAGACGTAAAAAGACACAACCGTTCACAGATATTTGGTTTTATCAAAAGAGTTGCAATTGATAGCGTAACTTGTTGGCCACCGTAAAGAGATTCGAGTGCTGACGTTATACTAGCGTTAGCCCTTTGAAACAAAGACAAAAGGGAATATTCAAGCTAAGTGAATCAGCCATATTTTCACAAAGGATCACTGTAATGACCTGTTATATCAAAGGAACAAAGTAAGATATAACGTATTATTTGAAAATATGGTTCACCAGCGAGGATTCGATTCCTCGACGGTGAACCATATTTTCACATACAGTCGACTCCCGATAACTCGAACCGTCAAGGGAAATTGAAAAAGGTTCGAGTTATCGGGAGTTCAAGTTATCGAGGGTAAAATTATATAGAAAATGACCTGAAAGGAAAGGAAAATTGTTTCGAGTTAGCACGAGGTTGAAGTTAGCGAGGGTTCGAGTTATCGGGAGTCGACTGCAGTACGTTATTGCTTTTACACGTTCAGCCCTTTGTAAGAGTGAATCCAACGGTGGTCAAATTACCTTATCCTGACTCGGTTGATACTGAACCAACCATTCATTTCTACTCCCCCATGCCACCGACACACCACAACAATTTCTTTAGAAACTGGCCCTTTTAACTATTCGTTAGTAGAGAAGCCAATCAACAAAATTATTTTTCTTTTTATTTTCCTGGCGACCAACCGCTGGTTAAAGCCAGAGGACTCTGGGTACGACGGATCTCGATTCTTAGCGCTGACCTAAAGCTTAAGGATCGCGGCACTAGAGACGAGAATTCCAAAACGTGAGGATCCGTGACAGGAGAATCAAAGCTGCGTAAATATGAAATATGAGTACCATGCCTGAAACTGATTTATCACGGAAGGTGATGTGATCCCGGTCACGAACGTGACGTCATCGACGAGATCGTAAGCTATGGGTCACGAACTTCCTCACTTAGAAAAAACAACAACAAAAAACGCTTGAAGTGTGAATGAAAGTGAGCTGTTGGCGAACAAGTTCTTGTATTGTTTTCAGTTTTGTAGATTGTGTTTATTCCAAATGGAAACTATGGAAAAGTGTAGGTACTCTCCTGTGAATCGTTTCATTGCAAGGGGATGTACAAATCTAATTCTGACCGGTATTCAATCAAGAAAGCTATTGAGCATTACTTTCCTGTGCGGCTGTTTATTGTGCTCTTTTAAATGTAGTTGTAAGTTTTTAGTCTGGGGATGATATCCAACTGTGAACATTCAAATGACACTCCACCTGTTGAGCAGAGTAAAACTTTTCTTTCGACACTATTGCGCATGTTTGGTTGTAGTTAAGTTTGTGATGGCCTAGCCTAAAATAAAATGGGCCCTCTAAAATTATTTTTAAACTGAACTTGCGTCTGCGGGCGAAATCATGAAGTGGGATCATGTCTATTTGGGGACAACACTAAGTTTAGTTTCTATGGTGTCCTCGGCTTTATACCCTGAGATAGATTAAAGAACTTTCGAAATTTTATCCATGCCACATTAATTCCTCGACGGCGTAACTCCTCAGCGGCTGTCGAGGGAGCGGAACGATCATCCTTCTACATACAGGAATACCTTTTCGGGTTTTGAGTAGTTAAGACGAAAATGAAAATCAAATTAAACCAGGAACGGATCCAATCCAGGAAACAAAATTCGTGACCATTTTCCGATAAAACGAGCGCCAAAGGCGCAAGGTTCTAGGAGGTCCGGGAACATGCTTCCCCCTAAAAATTTTTAATTTTTAACTCCTTCTGAATTGCTGGCATTCCTGATCCTAGGTGACTGGCATTTTCCATACAATAACCTGTGAATTTTCTTTTATTCTAAAAATATCTATTTCTTGTCAAAAATCTGACTGTTTTCCGTAACTGATAATAGCATGGAAATCGGTCTTGGGTTCCGCTCCTAAAAGGGAAGTTTTAGGAATTACTCGAACAAAGCTACTGTCACATGCTTGGACGGGGAAGTCGCACAAACAACAGATAACATTAACAACAACATCGTCTTAAACGGGGTCCTCATACTCATAAGGCAAACTAAATCGGTGCGCGATCTGTTCCCACTGAATCAGAGTTTTTATTACTCGTGATTTCCACTGAGGGGGTTTTTGGGTTTCGGTTTTTCCAAGCAGCTTTCTCAAATTCATGCTTTTCAACATGGAAATCGGGGTATTTTCAGACTAAGGGATTTAACGTCTCTAAACTGACAAATCTCTCGCCTTGTAATCATTGTTAGATTGGTACTAAGGCTATCCTGATACTCGAGTTTTCAGATTTTGTTCCTAAACTGAGAAAAAATGTGGGTCTACAGTTCGAACGAAAGATATCCCGGACCAGATAATTTTCGTACCGACGTACAAGCCGGTTACCTTTAAAAACAGACAGTTCACTGCACGTTATGCAAAAATATAGTTTCATCCGGCAGAGTCGACACAGAAAAGCGCCGATAAAAACCGTTCGGCAGTATGGGCAGTAGCCTGAGGGTATCCGGCCGGGAAACAGATCATGGGCAGTGCAGTTTCAATCAAAAGACTGCTTGAAGAAAACTGAAAAACTGCAAGGATGATCTGACTGCATACAAAATTTAACACGACAAAGAGAAAGCCTGGAAGAAGAGGCTGAAGAAGAAGAAGAAGAAGAAGAAGAGGAAGAAGAAGAAGAAGAAGAAGAAGAAGAAGAAGAAGAAGAAGAAGAAGAAGAAGAAGAAGAAGAAGAAGAAGAAGAAGAAGAAGAAGAAGAAGAAACAAAAGCAGACAAAGCTTCGCCTAGTATACTGAACTTCGCTGTCGACAATAGTTGTTTTTAGACCGTATGCATTTCAGTTTTTATACAACAGTAATTAGTAACCGCAGTTTATTGTGCTATAATAAATACAAGCTACTTCCCCTTCACGTGATTTCCTGAAAAAGCTGGCAAAACCTTCTTCTGACGCAAAAGATTGGCTTCCGCATAACGCATTCGTCTCAGTTAATTCCGATCACGCGCGCGAACAAGCAGTGGCACCACTCGTACTCGGCGAGAGTGCTAGCTAACAGCATCCCAACGCCAATCAGTCAATCAATCAATCAATCAATCCACTGATTAAAGCTCGACTTTAACTTCATAAATCACCCAGCTGCCAACTCCACAAAGCAAGTGTTTCGTGAAATCAATTTCGTGCCGTGTTTTGGCGAGTAAATTAAAATTCGTGACCAGGGGATTAAGTTTTTGCGTCATTCAATGTTTTTACCACTTGGAGGCTTCGGAAAGATTTGATTTTTACCCTCGTTTTTTAAAACAGATTATCTTTGCAATGAATATGAACAGTGTCAACTAAGCCTGATTATTTACAGTTGAAATGGATTTTACGCGTTACACCTGCGCTATTTGCCGAGTATTTACCAAAAAGGCTATTAATTTCACTTTGGGCCATTTGCAGTCGTTTTACTCAATCCAACAGTATTGACTTCAAGTAACCTCCGTTGAACTTCCTTCTGTCTGTAAGATGCAAATATTTAAGAATCGCTCACCAGGAAAAAAACATTTACGTCGAAATCCCCATCGAAAACGCTGCCTTTAAGAACAGATAAAAAATTGACTCGATTATCAAAGCTCTGCCTTTGTCAATTATTAGAGTTGCAAATATTTTACAAAGATACGTCATTAGTTGCAAATTATCCAATCAGGACGACGCCCGATTAAACCCGAGCGTAAAAGAAATTTGCAAGCCATTTTACTCAGAGTGACACCCTGCATTTGACAATAGAAACACCAGTGGGACCAGATAACACCATATTTGTGCGTTTCCTCAATAATTGACACTGCGTAGCGCGACAGAAAATCGTGGTAAAAAAAATGTATTAAAAAGCGTTGAAGCGTATATTGCGACACTTCAGTGAATTCTTTGTGCGAAGGATCGATTGACTTCTCAATTAGGCGCATCAGCACGATATTGGCATATTTCGAAATACAACGCATTTGATATTTGCATGAAAGTGCATGCGGAGCTGAGGTTATCGCCTTGGAAGATCAGTGATGTTTGCGACTTGAGACCACCAGTAAAATCAACAACAACTACTCGCGACGTGTGCCAGAACGGTTTGCCTTACTTCTCGTGAAGATTCGTGAACGGCACGTACGAGCGGAGGACGTGAAACGCTCTGTTTTGTAATTCGAGAGTCTGATAACTGTCTTATGATAAAGGATCCGCTAAATTATTGATCGAATTACAGCTTCGTGAAGACATCTTGAGGTTTCATAGCCGCGCCGAGCGATTAACCTTGAACGCCGCGCATTCAAGGTTCAACAAAGACACGTGTTTAGTGGGACACTTTAAATTTCAACACAACGCCTCCGGTTTTGGTCACATTGGGTTTGAGAGAAAGGGAAGCAGCCAAAAGGACTCGCTTTATTCTAATTCCCAAGAGATGGCCGTTTCAAGCAACGACACCGGTTCTGATCACGGACAGACGGAGCCGGAATACAGTCAAGGATTCAAGATTGGGATCATTTTGTTTCTGAGTATCGCTGCCGTGGTCGGATTTCTCGGCAATGGACTTGTAGTCGGTGTTATCCTGAGAGCGAAGAAGCTCAAATCTGTCATGAATCGCTTCATTCTACATCTCGCGGTGAGCGACATGATTGTTAGCGTGATTGCAATTCCACTGTTTTTGTTCATCAATTTCAACGACGGACTACTCAATGATGGCAAGAGCGTGACCGTATGCAAGATCGCGCGGTTTTTCCAGTACTTGTCTCCCGAGGCTTCCATGACATTGCTCATAACAATCGGTTGGAACCGGCATCAGGCCGTGGTACACCCGTTGAATATCATGACTTATCGCACGGCGAACAGACTGATAATGGCGGCCTGGATTTACGCGCTTGTTGTGGTTTCACCTAGCCTGTACCTTACAAAACTACAGCAAACAGCGGTGGATCCAGTCACGAACAAAAGCTTAACGTACTGTGCTACCATACCCGCTACTACCACGCTAAACACGGTCTATGTAATGTTCTTGGGTTTGTTCGGTTATATCATCCCCCTGATATCGCTGATTGCTTTATACGGCAAGATCTATAAGACTGTATGGAGACGTAAGAGCGGTCAACTAGGGGATTCCCGTCCGGTTGAAGCCTTCATTCGCAGCCGAAAGAAGGTGCTGAAGATGTTCCTAACAGTGATTCTCGTGTTTCTTTTGACCTGGGTGCCGCTGTTTCTGTACATCTCAGCGATCGAAACGACGATCAAGTCCAGTTCTAGTCATGTGGACTATGCGCGGCTGGTCACGTATTCTCTGGGATTATGTAACAGCGTTTGTAATCCGTTTATTTACGCTCTCTTTAACGCAAAATTCAGAGCTGGCTGCAAGGAAATGTGCACCGTCAGTTTCCTGAAGGCTTTGCGGCGAAAGAAAAGCCCCGTCGACGCCAATGCCGCGCAATCGCGTACCGCGCTAGAGCCTCCAAAACACGTTTGGTCACGACGTGGAGGGTTCCACGGAACGAAAGGCGAGGATAAGAAGAAGTCGGAGAAGAAAGAAAAACAGGAAACCGAGAAGGAAAAGAAGGTGGAAGAAAGCTCCACCAAAACAACACCAGTTGGTCAGATCATAGGAAGGCGTTTTAGATCGCTAACGGATCCCACCGACGCAGTACCGAAAGACTGGACCGAAGCTGTTCACTTGGTGAGCTTTCAAAAGACTTTAGATTCCGAACAAATCGTGCTTCATTTCCCAGGCCGCGAGTCTCCGCAAACAATGAATTCTCAGCCGTGTAACAGGCCGAACTGCGTCAAGTTTCGGGATTGTATCTTTGGTGACGATAGTGAATCGGATAGCTCCGCAGACGCACCCGAAAATCACACATCTACTGAATCAAACGGAAACGTTGCGGAAAAGGTCAAAGATGGGTACAGCATTCTAAAAAATAATCAAAGTTCTCCTTTTACAACTAAGAGAACAAGAACACTGAGCGAGGGACATGCAAGGGACAGATCTAAACGAGGCTTCAAGAAGGCCCGTATTCGCAGCACGCCCGCAGTGCAGTGACTAAGTTTTTAGATTTTACGCCTAATAGTCAGGTAAACAAACTCTTGTTCTTGATGAAAAAGAGCGATTTATAAAAAAACCTCTAATGTTTGCCAGAGGCGCAGCCAGAGCACATAATGTTTGGCTGATTTTAACACCTCCACAAATCCGGTGTGATTATACGACAAGCTATTAACATAGTGTTGTAGGTACGATTGAACCGCAAAACGGAAAACAAACGACAACTGGTGGGAAGAACTGGTTAATAATCGTTTAATTTCTAGTTTAAACGATCACGCTATAGGATTTCGGCCCCACAGACTCAAAAACTAGAGCAGGTTGTGCAGCGTTCCAGTTGAGTAACAGCACAGCAAAGGAAAATGCTTTAACTTTGAATGATCACATTTTACGTTGTTTAATACTCACAGCGGACTTAAGAGCTGACGTGACCCTGTGCAGCACTTCAGTTACGTACAGTAACAGCACCAAACTTGAGGAAAGTGCTTACCGAATAACTATCATTTGAACGGTCACACTTTAGGATATTACCCACAGACTCAAAAACTAGAACAACCTTGTACAGCATAATAAACAGCACCACAGGAAAGTACTGCTCAGTACCTTTCATTTGAATGGTCACACTTTAGGATTCTACCCACAGACTCAAAGCTAGAACCACCTTGTACAGCATAACAACCTGCACCACAGGAACGTACAGCTCAGTAGCTTTCATTTGAAAGATCACAGCAGGATTTCATTCAGAAACTCAAACATTTGAAACACCTTGTACAGTGCTAGCATAAAAAATAGCTAGCAGACTGGAAGATACTCGATCAGACTCAAAGGCGAAACTTTCAATTATTTGCAGTTTTGCTATTGAAGTGAATAGAATTTTACGTTTGTTGTGAGATCGCAATTTTTTAGCGATATGTGTTTATTTGACAGGTGCGCAAACTTTTCACTCCGGCTGAGATTTTCCTTTTCCACTAAAAGCGCAACAAATTCAATCAATGTTGTTTTTTCATCCTGGGTTATAATATTCAAGGAGGAGGAAAACTCAGATTTCTTGATTAAATTGATTTCAAAGTCGATATTTGCTCACCTGTCTAGAGAAATCTTTTAATTTTAAGTTCGAGCTCGACTCTTCACCTCTACCAAGAGACAAATTAAAAATTTCACCTTTAATTGCGGTTTATTAATTTAGGTATAAATTCTTTTTTTTCCAGAAGCAGAACTAAACACTTTTGAAAAAACAGTCGCTGGCTTGATTTGAGAATTGTTTAGGTTATGGGGTATTCAACTCGATAATGCTCTATACCCCGTCGGTCGCTATCATAAGGAAATTAAAAAATGAAAAAAATAATAGAAATTGTTTGTGCATGACAGGAAAGCACAGCGCAAAAAGTTTCATTTGAGCGGTCACACTTTGGGATTTCATCCACAAACTCAAAAGTTAGAACTACTTTGAACAGCATAATGAACAGCACCACAGGAAAGTACTGCTCGGTAGCTTTCATTTGAATGGTCACACTTTAGGATTTTATCCACAGACTCAAAAGTTAGATGTGCATTGTACAGCATAATGAACAGCACCACAGGAAAGTACTGCCGCTAGAAAGCTTTCATTGCCCTCAAAGAAGCACTGCTTAGTAGCTCAGTTTTACGATTAAGGACTTTCCCAATAAACCCAACAATTTTGTCCAGCACAATTAACAGCACCATTTTAGTATAGTAACGAAGAATAGCTTTAATTAACCGAAATCTCAAAGGAAAAAGAGCTTCAATCGCTGACCAACGAAACGACTGACAGTCACAATAATTTTCTCCGTAATGAAGCTCTTAGGCATTCAACGTAGGAAAAATTAATGAACATATTGTTTGTGCGTGAATAGTTAGAACTCCCACGCGTCAACTACAAAGCGCACTTTATTGAAATTAGTTTCCTTCTTATGAGTTGAAGTGACTGCTATCTTTTAATTCTCATCGTTTTAAGCGAAATTGGAATTCAGTTCTCGGAGCCTTTAGGCGGAGATCATGAACAACCAACTGTATTTCTGGATAACTTTCCCACACGTTGTCAATTAAATATATTTAGACAATTTGCTAAAAGTCGTTTTAAGGTGGAAAATATTCGTTAAGGGTTGAAAACCTAAAATTGTTTATATATTTCTATTTAAAATTATGCAGCCGTAGATGTAGTTTTTAAAGACACAAATGCATGCAATTGGATTTTTACCGAAAATGTTTGTTACTAGGGAAACTTGAAAACGAAAAACAGAACAATTAAAATTAAAGGCCAGCCAAGGTGAAATGCTAGATTAGATTGTATATTAGTTCTCGATAGGTTTTCTGGAGACAGAAAGCCGATTGTATTTGTTTCGTTGTCAAACTACCAAATGTTTGAACAGTGCATAATAAAAGAAAAATTAAATATTGTTTCTGCGATATTTGCAGTGTTTTATCAAGACGTGTGGAAATTCGCAATTGCTCAACACGCGCGAGTCACGTTCGTGGTTAAAATGATAATAACTTTTATTACAAACCATGACGTTCTCATATCGGCGTCAAACTCTACGTTGCTGGGTTGGTCGATTATGACTTGCAGTAGGTTAGTGACCTTAATCCAAGGGGATCCAACAGAAAATCGAATTAAAATACTTTTCTCTTGTATTGCCTCATCGTTCACGAACTTTTTTTTTTTAAGATAATTCGTTATTTTCAGCTTTGGGATGAAAAACGCGTGCGAAACAAGCCGGCAAGCGTGCGCGATTGACACTTAAGTGTAGATTGACACTTAAGCTGAAAATTCAAATTGTTTTGGGATGATATGACGAAGCGAGCTAGCGAAACACGTCGGCAAGCGTGCGCGAAAATTGCCTCTCGCAAAAGGCAGTTCGTTTACTATCCAAACGAAAGAATACTCTGTTTTTAATAAGGCAATTTGGTGTAGATTGACACTTAAGCTGAAAATTCAAATTGTTTTGGGATGGCAAAGCGAGCTAGCAAACCACGCCGGCAAGCGTGCACGAAAATTGCCTCCCGCATAAGGCAGTTCGTTCAGTATCCCAAAGAAAAAAACTCCGTTTTTAATACAGGCAATTTGATGTAGATTGAAACTCAAGCTGAAAATTCAAATTGCTTTGGGATGGCAAAGCGAGCTAGCGAAACACGCCGGTAAGTGTGCGCGAAAATTGCGTCCCGCATAAGGCAGCTCGTTTAGTATCCCAGAGAAAAAATATTCTGTTTTTAATAAAGACAATTTGGTGTCGGACTGACACTTCAGCTGAAAATTCAAATCGCAGGAAATTTTAGGGAATGGAATCTCATTCTTGAATTTTCAAGCTGATGTTGGATTTCCGAAAACGCTAGATGAAGCCGGCTGGCCATATAAACCACATATTTGAATCGTCCAAGACCAAAGGGGGTTAGCTTTAATTTTCTGTAGAAAACATTAGCGTTCTTCAAAATTTCAGTAATCCGAATTTCTGGCGTGAGTAATGCCTTCGAAAAGAACCATTGGCTAATCTCGTATATCCAGAAGTTTCTGGGTTTGATATTAGCCGTTGGCCTCTCCTCTTCACCTCTTCCCTCTACCGAAATTTTGACGGCGATTTCACAGTTCGCAACATTTGCAATTAGAATTTTAAGGGTTGGTCCAATATGGCTTGTATTGCTCAATCTTCAGGTAACCTCAAAAACTTCACCTTTAATAGAAGTCTCTTCCTACACATTTCTCAGGTCTTGCCCTTCGCAATAGCGTGAACCGTTTTAAGCTCCAACCTTTCAGAGATCTCACAGCTCACAGCCATTGTGACAACAAGCCAATGCTTGCTACAAGCGAGTCCCAATCTCTTCGCAGCGTGCAAGGCGAAAAAAACGCACCGAACGAGGTGTTTTCAAATGAAAACACGTTAAGTGATTTAATCTTCGGCAGAAAACACCCCTACCTCCCCAAAATCCAATATTACGAGCAACAGACTATGAAAATAAGCCACAAGAGACTTTTCCGTGTCATCGTTATAAACTCCGCGAATAAAAAAAAAAAGTATATCTATCTATTGTCATGATTATTAGCTCGAAGTTAATTTATCTCAAAAACCAAGCGCGGTTACGTCTAGACGTTCTGAGTATGATAATAGAGAAATTAAGAATTGCGTTTACGGCAAACGTGAGAACTACTCAATTTTACAGAAAAACTGAAAACCGCCCATTGGGTGAACATGGTCGCGTGAACATTATTGTCGTTTACCGTAAGCGTAATTCTGAATCTCTCTAATCTTGACGGCGGCTACACATAAAAATAAGAACGTCCTTTAAAGATAATAAGTTTTTTGAATCTGTGAGTTCACAATCAGAACTCGTTACAGCAAGCTTAAGCTACAGTAGCACACAGACTTTCTGCTCTAAAAAATTTAGGTTTTTATTGAGCTTTTGTAGGTACAAACAATATTCTAATTTGTATTTTATGTAAATTAATTCTCATTTTGGTAATCCCGCATTAAAGGCCCATTCATTTCCAATGAAAATCGTTGGGAGTTTTGACTGATGTACTCTGTCCCTTATTACGGTTATATGTCAATGATACGTGAAAGAAAACATAAAAAAAGCGGAAGAAAGACATAAACATAGTGAGTTAGACCATCGTCCGCACGAGTGCTCCATAGCTGCCTATCTATTTATTCACTAATTATTCCATTCTATTTCCTTCGTCTTTTTCTTAAATGTCATTTTGAAAATAAAAAAAAATCTGAAACGCGTATGGAGCTTTGCACTTCAAAACTATGATAGCATTTATGGATTACGTAAAAAAATCTGTAAGGAAAAACAAGGTTGCAGGCCTGACTGCAAGCTAACAAAAAACAGAACATACACTGACACTCCTCCCCACTAACCCCCCCCCCCCCCCCCCTCGCCAAAGGGTCTTTATTACACTCCAGTATTATAAAGACTAAAAAGACTCAAATGACGATACCTTCTCGCACGACTAGCCCAATCTCTATGCCTTGTTCAAAAGAACCTTCTTAAACATTTTACTTATTAGTGTATATTATTTATATTAACATCTAAAAGTCGCAAAATGTTCATCAAAATGTTTGTTGTACTTGAGATTCCAATAGACCTTATTGGCTTCGTTGTTTTGTTGTTCCATTACAGATCACGTGACGGTACTCTAGGGAGTAGTCTCTCTTTAAAATTGGTCATATTCACGCTGGCATGAATTCTTTACTTCCAAAAAGACAAAGGATCGATTCTCCTGAAAATATCACGTGGTTTGAAATGGGCAATTAGCATATAAAGCGAATAAGGTCTATTATGGAATAGGGCATTTTCATGATGGCGCCATTTGACTAAAACTACCAGAATTCATTTCGTTTTCCCTTTCAAATTCAAATTTTGTAATCCCAGTGGAGAGCAAAGAACAATAGTTCTAATTTGCACGAGAAAGCAAAAAAAAAATGAAGGATTCTGGTAGTTGTAGTCAACTGACGCAATAGTGAAAATGTCCTATTGATAAACTTGAATTTCTTCCCCTTGTACTGAATTGAGCCTGCAGTACTTCGCGGCTAGCGCGGATGCTAAGTCTCGTGACAAGCATAGGGATCTTTAAAGGTCGTAATGCTCCTTGATTGGACGACATCAGTAGGAAGCCTTCGGGCACTCGTACTATTTCCTGACTGGTCGTTAATAGCCGGAAATCGTCGGATACTCGCACTATTTCCATACTGAATGACAGCAGTCGGAAAACAAACGTCGGGTTCTTGCACTGTTACCTGATTGGTCGATAACAGGCGGATACCACCAGCAAAGTCTTTGGAAAGCATCGGCAAGTCTTCGGGTATTAACGTTCACACTAATGGAATCCGATCAGTGAATTCAACAACCGCGCTTTGTCAGCTACTTCCACTTGAATTGTCGTCATCTAAAACTTCCAACGATTGGTCCATTTGAAAATACTCTGGAGGTACCCCTGAAGATGACACACTGGAGGTGGGAGAGGAGGGTAAGGCCACGTCTGGCACTGGGTTGGGTACAAAGTCGGACATCTGTGGACAGAATGAAATGACTTAAAGATTAACTGTACGACAAAGAAACTCAAAGTATACTTTATAAAGCATTTTTTACTTGCATCTTTCATGGATGACCAATTACCACAATCAGGAACAGGAAGTTGGGCAGGGGAACACAGGACACCAATTACCTCACAATTAACAATTAACTCGATGACAGGTGTCTATGGTCTATATCCTTAAAGACCATAAAATGGCTCCATAAGGTGTTCAAAACTCAAGTGGAACCACAAGCCGCAAGCAAGTGGTTTCACCGCCAAGTTTTGAACATTTTATGGTTAGATTATGAGCTCGAAATTTCTATCGCGTGATAGTTGGTGAGGGCGAAGCCCGAAACAACTATCACGCATAGAAATCCAGAGCGAATAATCTAATTGTTTTAGTATAAATCTACTAGTCGTTCAAAACTCAACAATAAATCCTCTTCACAGACACTTGAAAAACGCCAAGAAGCGGCCGCCATTTTGTTGACAATCGCACACTGTTAGTCTACTCACTATCTACAACAGAATAGATAGTGAGTAGCGTAGCCAATAAGAGAACAGCATTCGTGATAGAACGCTAGTAGATTTATACTAAAAGAGTATAGACCGTAGCAAACTGAGATTAATTTGTTTTCGACAATAACATGGAAAAAGTACGTGCGGAATTGGCTTTATTTTCCGTTGAGAAAGCGCGCGCGTCACATCTGACTTCATTTTTATTGCCTGTACTCTACGAACCAAACAGCGCGCGGGAACTTTGACAGTTTATTTTCAAAAAATTATTAGTTTATACCAAACTAGAGTGGCTACTCAAACTCCACAAGTAGCTGTTGCTATTTACCTTCCGATCCCGATTTCGCGCGCGTTTCTTCGCCAATCGTATTCAGAAATATAAAAGTGACCAACTTGGGGGTGGCTATCAACTTTTGGTATACAGTAAACTGTATTGTCCGCCTGAATGACGGTGAGTAGTAAAAGATATTTACCGCCTGGCGGAAATACATCCACCAGAATTACTAACTAGCAGGAAACTGGACAATGATTGCACCAGTGTGAAACCGGGTATATTTTGAGTTTTGAGTGAATTTTGAGATAAGATTATATCCATGAGAATTATGTATTATTCTAAAGCAAACTCGGAAAAAGGAAATCCGAGTGCTCCTATCAGGAGTCGAATCTAAGATGTTCTGATTACTAGTTCGAATGCTCTACCACTGAGCTACAGGAGACTCGTTGGAGCTAAGGCCATTAAACTAGGTTCATGTGACAAATATCCTGTCTAATGCCAGGATTTGAATGTCAATGTGTGGCATATGCGCAATGGAATAAATATGATGGAACATTTTAAGCCCGGTGAATGAATGAGAATGATGTAATATTCAAAGTGACACAAACAAACTTGGAAAAAGGAAATCCGTGTGTTCCTATCAGGAGGCAAATCTAAGACCTTCCGATTACTAGTTCGGATGCTCTACCACTGAGCTACGGGAGACTCGTGGGAGCTAAGGCCATTAAACTAGGTTCATTAGACAAACATCCTGCTTACTGCTAGGATTTGAATGTCAATGTGTGGCATATGCACAATGGAATAAATGTGATGTATTATTCAAAGTGACACAGGCAAACTCGGAAAAAGGAAATCCGAGTGCTCCTATCAGGAGTCGAACCCTAGATCCTTCCAATTACTAGTTCGGATGCTCTTCCACTAAGCTACAGGAGACTCGTGGGAGCTAAGGCCATTAAATTAGGTTCATGTGACAAACATCCTGTCTACTGCCAGGATTTGAATGTCAATGTGTGGCATATGCGCAATGGAATAAATGTGATGGAATATTTTAAGCCTGGTGAATGAATGAGAATGATGTATTATTCAAAGTGACACAGGTATACTCTGAAAAAGGAAATCCGAGTGCTCCTATCAGAAGTCGAACCTAGGACCTTCCAATTACTAGTTCGGATGTTCTTCCACTGAGCTACAGGAGACTCGTGGGAGCTAAGGCCATTAAATTAGGTTCATAGGACAAACATCCTGTCTACTGCTTTGAATGTCAATGTGTGGCATATGCGCAATGCCACAAATGTGATGGAACATTTTAAACCTGGTGAATGAATGAGAATGATGTATTATTCAAAGTGACACAGATATACTCTGATAAAGGAAATCCAAGTGCTCCTATCAGGAGTCGAATTTAAGACCTTCCAATTACTAGTTCGGATGCTCTTCCACTAAGCTACAGGAGACTTGTGGGAGCTTAAGGTCATTAAATTAGGTTCATAGGACAAACATCCTGTCTACTGCTAGGATTTGAATGTCAATGCGTGGCATATGCGCAATGGAATAAATTTGATGGAATGTTTTAAGCCTGGTGAATGAATGAGAATGATGCATTATTCAAAGTGACACAGGTATACTCTAAAAAAGGAAATCCGAGTGCTCCTATCAGGAGTCGAACCTAAGACCTTCCGATTACTAGTTCGGATGCTCTACCACTGAGCTACAGGAGACTCGTGGGAGCTAAGGCCATTAAACTAGGTTCATGGGACAAACATCCTGCATTCTGCTAGCAGTCGAGTATCTATTTATCAACTAAAGAGGACGGGATTTCAAGGAAGAACATAATTCTAGACTGATAAAGCAGTAATTATGAGTTTGCTGTGACAGTACTATCTATTTTTTTCAGTTTTATGACAAACTTTTCCAAGCGCGGTAGATACTCAAATGAAAAAGCACTGTTTGTGAGTTTCCAAATAAGTAAATTTTGTTATTCGAACGATTCACCTAAAAATTTATAAAACACAGTACAGCCAAATGCAAGGAAAGAGGTTTGATCAACGCTGATTATGAAATGACGGGTGGTCAAACATCTTCATAAGGCGCGTTGCCCTAAAATAAACACTTGGATTACTTCTTTGAAATCTCGTATTTTACTTCATTATCTTAGCTATATTAAAAAGAAAGAAAAAATAAACACATATTCATCCGCATTTATTAGAAGCAAGGTCTGCAAAGAGCAACAATTAAAAGACACTCGTTTACAAATAATAACTATTATCGGAATATTTGATTTGTGTGCGGCAAACTCATTCGTTACGAAAAATTTCAAAGAGAACCAATTTAGAATCAAAAGCCGAAATCAAAAGCAAACAGACATTAGCCTTCACTTTGTATACATGTATGCAAAGGCGTACGCTGGACAAACTATCTAAACGAACATCATGATTTTGTTCTTCAACAGAACAAGTGACTTCAGCTGTCGGTTCTGTAAAGGCCCGTTAACACGGTTTCAACATTTGTTTCAACATGCGTTCAACACTTTGTTGAACTAAATGTCGGGGGCGTTTGAACAGGTCATTCAACATTGTTGAAAGTGTAAAAGAAAAAAAATGTTAAAAGCTTGTTGAAAGCGTGTTGAATCAAATTTAAATTGGTTTAAACTTTCATTCAACATCGCTTCAACATTTCCTTTGTTGTTAGAAATGTTGAATGGTGTTGAAACCGTTTGAACACTCCGCTCTTCCAACATTTACCCAACATCCGTTCAACGTTTGAATCGTTTGTTCAACCGTTTAGACGGTTTCAGCATTTGCCCAACATTCGTTCAACAAAAGTTGAACGGATGTTGGGCAAATGTTGGATGAACGGAGTGTTCAAACGGCTTCAACACCATTCAACATTTTCGAGAGCAAAGCAAATGTTGAATGGATGTTGAATGAAAGTTTAAACCGATTTAAATTTGATTCAACACGCTTTCAACAAGCTTTCATCATTTTTTACACTTTCAACAATGTTGAACGACCTGTTCAAACGCCCCCGACATTCGGTTCAACAAAGTGTTGAACGCATGTTGAAGCCGGCAAGTGTTGAAACCGTTTAAAACGGGCCTTTACAGTCCTCTGCTCCAATTTGGGATAATTTCATCTAGATTTAGTTCATTTCTATAATCTTAAATTGAAATCTTCTTTCGACAGAAACTTTGTGTGAATCAGTACATCCTGATCTAGCGATTTACATTTCCCTATCGGAATTCTGACCCGATGATATTTGGAAAATTACAAAATTTTGCACAAGTAAACAAACCAAACTTTATAATCCAAGGGTGTGTTTCTTTGGGAAAATTCGAATCCGGATTTTTGATCCAAGATCACTCGGATCATGGTGCATCAAAGGAACCGACGAATCCTTACCCAGAGTGGATTCGTCGGTTCCTTTGATACACCATGATCCGAGTGATCTTGAATCAAAAATCCGGATTCGGATTTTCCCAAAGAAACTCGCACCCTTAGATTTTTTAATTCACTGGACCCCAAACAGCTAATTTCTTCTGTTTTTGCATAACACAGATATTTATTGTACAGTAAAACATGTGAAATGCGATTAAGTTTTCAATTTTGAGATAAATACGAGCTGGTTTGTAAGCTTAAGGACAGCGCCTCCAAATACAGAAGTATTTTTGCCATTCATTCATGCGAGAAAAACACTGAGATCTTGGCACGGGCTACCGGAGTCCAGAAAGAAAATTGGGGGTGGCGCGGGGCATTTTTTTTTTTAGAGATAATTAAGCAACAATTGTTCTAAGAAGCAGAAAAATACAAAGCAATGTATGGCGTTTTGTTCCAAATTGAAGGTATATTATCTCTGAAAAATGCATGGTTACCCCAATTTTCTTTTTGGATACGAAGAGCACTTGCTAAATTCTGCTTTCTCCGCCTAGTTTTAAACCGCGCAAAAATATCGATGTTTTAGTAGGTACCACCCATAGAAAACTTGAGTGTCTCGAGATACGCAGAACGTATGTGCAGTAACAAAAGTAGGCACCGTCCTTAACTCACTTGTGACTCGAGAGCTATCATTAAAGATTACTTGGACGACTACTTCTTGCTGTGGAGTGCCTTTACCTTAAATATTGTATAGTGATAAGTATCTCATTGACTAATTGGGACTTACAATCTACTGGTATGGCATATGCCTTTTTATAGGAAATTAACGCTTCATGAAATTAACACGAATTTTCAAAATTCGCGTTAATTTTTGTTCACGTTAATTTCCGCGTCATTTATTAAGTCGTGCGTTGATTTCCTTGACCTAAGTTTCCATTATTGTCGCCCCAAATTCTCGATACACCCCTGAAAGGAAAAAGCGTTGTTTTCTTATCAGGGTGGAGATCGGCCGGTGTCATGGACACTGTGAAGAACGCTTGAAGTGCTCACATTCCATCACCTAACCCCTTTGTTTAGGAACAATTCCACGAACATTATTCGCATTTCGTATCTTTACACCTAGTGGTAAAATAAATTTGTTCCTGTTGTCTCAATAAATTCTGTTTCTTTAAGCATTAAAGTCGCGTTAATTTCCCTCATTTTGAAATTTTTTGCTCCTCTTTCGCGTTAATTTCCTTTATTGGGAACTAATTTTTCCTTCAATTCGCGTTAATTTAAGTCGCGCTAATTTCCAATGCCTTAATTGCCACGAGCGTTAATTTTCTATAATAAGGTACTAAAACAATTATTCATCTCAGTGACGGTGAATATATGGTAGCTTATTCACTGAAGTGGAGATGGCTCGGCAAGGTAAATATATTTAGTTAGATATTTACCTCGCCGAGCCACTCCACTTCGGTGAATAAGCGTTAATTATCGCCTAGTTTACCTCCGCTCCAAATAGATGTAGCCTAGGAGGTCCATCGGCTGATTCCCAATGATCATCCGGGACATATGATGGCAGTTCCATTGCAACATCCGGGAGAGCAAACTCTCGCTCGGCTATTTTGTCAGTAGCCAATGATTCCCTCTCTCCTAAAAGCAAACACAAAGAGAGTTCCTTTTTAAGCCTCCAGTGATGCTAAACAAAACATCCGGATCAACTCTGCCACAGTGTGTCGGTAACTGATAGCAAGGGTTTTGCAAGGCCAGAATAATGTAGGATTTACGTTGTAGTTGTCTGAGATGTAAACAGGGGAATAGAAAGAGGATGAGAAGGGATTGGAGGAGGGAGAGGGGAGGGGGGGCGAGAGGAGAGGAGGAAATCGAGGAGTTTCCTGGATATTTTATCAGGATTTTTTTCAAAAACTATAGTTTGGCGGTAGAATTTCGAAGATAATAGGCCTTTCCTTTTCTAAAAGTTACCGTTAACAGACGAAAAAAGATCTTCCTCAACGGAAGCATTTTCAACTGGTTAAGGTATCGAACATTCAGTCCAGTAGTTTGGCATTGGATATAAAGAAATCAGTGCGCTTTACTCTGCGATAGAGCATTCAATTCAGTGTCCAAGCTAATTTCGCGTTTGCTTGGGTTTTTCTTTACTACGCTCTGCGATTGGATAGCAAACTTCGCGCCACTTTCTCAAACAACGAAAAACAAAAACCAACCCAATCGTGACTTGCTCGAACGCGTTTTCCCGCGCTTGACGCCCGTTACATGTATTTGCTTCGAGTTCCAATTGGTTCATAGAACTGTTTACGTGTGTTGTGATTGGCCAAAGTAATTTCTTTGGTTTTGCTTTTACGGCGCGCAAATCAAAATCATTCTGTCACCCTATAACTGCTCAGGGAAAACTGCAATATTTCTAGTTATTTCATACCATACAGACTGCACTTCTTAATTCCCTTGAAGCAGGTCCTTACATTAATATCCCTTGAACACACAACCAAACTAAAGACGGTGCCCCCTACTACGGAAGTATTTTTGCACAGTTTATGACTATGCAGGAAAAGCAGATCTCAATACGGGCTACTGGAATCCAAACAGAAAATTGGGGTTATTGGGGAACTTTAAGAGATAAGTAAGTAACAATTAATCTACAAAGCAGTAAAATACAAAGCAATGTATGGCGATTTTGTTGTTGTTGTTTCGTTTTGTTTCCAAATTGAAGCATATTTATCCCTGAAAAATGCATGGTTACCTCCAATTTTATTTTTGGATACCAAGAGCACTTGCTAAGTTCTGCTTTCTCCGCATAGTTTTAAACCGCGCAAAAATATCCCTGTGTTAGTAGGCACCCCCAGAGGAAACCAATCTCATTCCCAGAGCCCTCGTCACCTTTGTCCAGCGGAGCAGGAAACGACAGCTCTCGTTCCCCGCTCCGCTGGACGAGGGTAACGAGGGCTCTGGGAACGAGAGTGACAGGAAAACCCGAGTATCTCGAGATGCACAGAGCGTATGCGCAGTAAAAAAAGTAGGCACCGTCCTTAAAATTAATTCTTATTCTACCATACGTATACCTGAAGGTATCTCGCTTGCTCGCCTACTTCTCACGTATCTATCCAACTCGTTTACCTCCCTGTTGGAATTCTGGGACGTGGAAGGCCGTTCGTCTCGTTCCAGCCTTCCCGCGGGTGCAGCTGAAAGAAAGAGACCTGGTGCTGTGTGGCTGCGTTTCTGTGGCTCAATCATGTAAAGCGTGTCTGGCATGTTATGACTAACATGTGACATCCGGTGTCTAATCAGCTCGACCTCTGCCTGTCTGTGTTCATGAAGGATCGCCTGCAAAGGGAAGAATTAAGTATTGAACGTCCGCCGGGGCAAAAAGTCAAAGGCGTTGTAGAGTCATGCGGCGTTTGTGATAATAACTAGTAATAATCAAAGATTAGGGAGTGCGTTCGATGTCACCAGGCTCTCTCTCCTTTGCCAAGATGGTGATGATGTCATCCGCTCCTGCAAAATCTGCGGGGGATGCCAGATACGCGTCCCAAGATCCATTCATCTATTCGTTGATTGTCCATACAATCTTGACTCAAGACGCAATTGGAGTGTGTTCTACGTCGAACGCAATTACAATGACAATTTATAACGCGCCAAAATCCAAAACTTCTAGGGCGCTTTAAAAAAGCTTGTGAGTTACAAAAATTCATTACAAAAACAAGGGTGCCAAAAATATGCGCAAAAAAATTGTTCAAACATGTGAAAACTAACTAGATATTAACTAAGTTCTCGTTTAAAAAGAAACGTTTTTAACTTATTTTTAAAAATATCCACTAAAGTACAGTTCTTTAATTCAATTGGTAACGAGTTCCATAATTTACAGGAGCACAGACCAGAGAGCAAGACCTAAGGGTAGGAGTGTAAAATGAAAGTAGCAAAGTGGCCCAAAGTACAGGTTCGATCGCGGAAACATCTTTCCACTAAAAGATGCCACGGAAAGGAGAAATTCGAGGAAGCAGTTGGTAACCTCTCTTTGTAAATTTGATGAGAAGAGCTTATCATTTCTGAATCAGTGACAAACACGTCTTTGGGGTTAAAAATCAAGGATTCTCGCATTTCATTTTCACAGTCTAGAATTTCCAGGTAAAACTAAGAGCAATGACCTACAAACTAAACACAGTTTTGGTGGAGCTCTTGAAATGTCTTACTCTGCAACTGTAACATACATGTTGGCGACCTTGACAAAATTGTGCACGCTACGTTTAAAAATGAATGAATAAATAAATCATGTTTATTTTTTTACTCTAAACGAACCGCAAAACAGCGAAATGACGTCGATGCAACATTTCCAGAAGGAATTAAAGACCACATGCAAGAAAATTCGGCAAATCTGAGCCACTAGTATAGTTTTAATTACTGGAATCGCGCAGCGCCGCACCGTAGACTAAACGCCGCTGGGGGGGGGGGGGGGGGAGGGGGGGACGTGGGCTAAACTCAACCGCTGTCCCTAATAGAGAGCTCACCTTTGCTTCTTCAAAGTAAGGCAAGAAGAGTCTCGGCCTGACAAAATCCTTTTCCTCCCTTCTCCTCATCCAGGGTAAATTGGGATAAAAACTACCTTCTCCTATGTCAAGGGGCATCCCTCGATCCGCAAGACCCCGGCGAAACACGCCCTCCAGAAGCTCGCTGTGTGGCGGGAGCACGTGACCGATTCGCACATGCTCAATCACCCCTGACAGCACCCTCTTCAATTGCTTGTTGTCAATTTCACGTCGCTTGGTACTTTTCTTGTTATCCTGGAATGGATCTGCAATGATACAAGGATAGTTAGGATTTTATCCACAGACTCAAATGCTGAAACCATTTTGCACAACATAATCAACAGCACCACAGGAAAGCACTTCTCAGTAGCTTTCATTTGATTGGTCACACTTTAGGATTTAAACTGAAAACTTAAAACTGTCTTGGACAGCAAAATAAACAGGACCCAGTTGTTTGACAGCTGATTAACACTAATGCACAATTACGAGTTAACTGACGTTTTCACCTCGCTTGTTAAAAATGGTTTTGAAAGCTAATTTTAAGCTAATGGTAAAGAAACATCTAAATCAAAACTGAGGGACAAATATCTTTCAGAAGAGTCTTTATTGATTAGTAATTACATGTACACCTGAACCAAAGTTCACTTTTATCCAGGATAAGCTTAATCGGGCCTTCAACAACTGGCCCCAGTACTACGGTGAGATCAATACCTCAAAGAACTGTTCATTACAGGGGTCGTTTGCATGGGAACACATCAGAATTTCATCCACAGACTCAACAGCTTTTACATGTACACTGTATTTCCATGAACAGAATTTAGCATGCCTGATGTAAAAATTACTTAAACTGAATGGGATATACCCTGACTAATTATTTTAAACGACAACTATGATTAATTTTAACAGATTTCATTAAAAAATGCACCTTGTTCAGCCATACTCCGAACAACCTGTGTCTCACCCCATCTGATAACAGAAAGCAACACGTCGTGCTCGCAGGCCTGGAGACAAAGAAAAAGGCATAAATAAAGAGACAACAAGACTTCTAATATACATGTAGCTGTACGATGCCATCACAAAGCTAAGATTGTGAAATTACAGCATTTAATGAAACATTTGAAAAGAGCATGATGACAAGCCCCCATTTGCTAAAAAAGTAATAAGCAAGTTGTTGCAATTTAGGACTAAAGGAGGGGACTAAATACAAACCCATGTACATTTGCCTTAGTTCCACACATAAATGGTTTATTAGAGCTGCAAAAAAATAATTAATGTAAGAGAACTTTGAAATTTTGCCATTTGCAATTTAACAAATCACAACATTTGATTATAAACCAGTTTGTCGTAACATATCAAACACGAGGAAGAGTGTTTCATCCGATTTATACCGAGAAGTAGGTTGGAAAAACAAGGCATAGCCGAGATTTTTTAACCAACTTCGATGTGTTTGGAAATAGGAGAAGACAATCTTTTGAATGTGTGATATAGATTCTCAAACTATTGATAATTCTTGAAGAAATTCAAAGCAGAAGTTCACAAAATTTTACGATAATTAAGATCACATTTCTAAACCTCCTTCACGGTAGTGATTTGCTTTGTTTTTGCTTTATGAATTATTAATGATTCACGAAAAAAAAAAAACATCTTTACAGTCAATAACATCACTGCTTACTGACAAACGACCAATAAAATCTGGACTTCGTTGACCAATCAGGTTAACAACCAGAGACGTATATACCACCTACTGACGTTCCACAATTCACTTGACTCTGAAGATGACTTCCGCTCAGGTTGTGGAAACGTCAGTCAAAGTCACCACAAACAGTCCTTCTCAGGACTACACTCACCCGGATGATCATAATTTACGTACTTATGACATGACTCCTGGGTTCAAACCATTTACAAAAGAATTATTAATGAGTTTGAGAAATCCTTTTATTATTTATGCTGGCCAGCATACCATAACCTTTCTCAAAGTGGCTGTTTAAATAATTATTAACACATATGTGAAGGGAACGAAAATGAAATCAATTGCAACTTAGTGACTGGGAATGATTGATAGAGGTGACCAGTAAATAAAGGTCACATTTACAGGTAGTAAGGGGAACAGGATTTGGTACTTTGAGAACTGACAATTTAATAGAAGAGTGTTACTGCTCAGTAATACAGGTTTGAGAGACCTTTAGATATTTCTAGTACAAGCATGAGTACAGTGTTGGACTACAAATTTTTCCAATAGGTAAAGAGTGTGCGCAGGTGTACTGGTGCCATTTTGGTGGGAAAATAAGATAGCTGTCATCATTTAAATTTTAGTTAGATTTTTTGTGAGAACAGCATAGTAGCAAAACGAAGTCCTCAAAACATAGGTGGTCTTGCCTTTATGGAATCACAAAAGGGCTTACATGTAGCTTCTGTATCATTATTCAAAACAACTCCATCAAATTTGTCAATCACAAAGAGTAAAATGAAGCTTCCTCGGATATGTCTTTTCTTAGTACTTCGCTAAAAACTTGAACTCTGTTAAATCTCGTATTAGTAATTGTTGTACTCGTACTAGAATCTATTAAGGTCTCTATTATCAAAAACAGAACCAGTTTTAGCAGGGTAAGTTGTTTTCAGTACATCTCAAATACCTGCATTCTTGAACAAATCTCTTTACCAAAAGTTAAGAGTGCTCAAGATGGCAGAATTCTAGTCCAGTAACAGTACATCCCTAAAATGATTAAAACTGTGAGCATCAGCAATACATACCTGCAGGAAATCTGATTTTAATGCCTCCACTAAATATCTTCTCGGCATAAAGGAGAAAGCATCAGACTGCGCAATGTTGACAAACTCATCCTGCAGGAACTGCATGGCCTGTCTGTAGACCCAGTCGGACCCGTGAGGGAGGGAACTCCACTCCAAGGTGGGGAGGAGGGTGGAGGGCGACAGCTCTTCAAGAATGATGTCTTCACAACCTGAAAAGAAATCAGGTCCAATTACAACTGTAAAACTAGTAATAGTCAAAGATTAGGGAGTGTGTCTGATGTCACCAGCCTCTCTCTCCTTTGCCATGTTGGTGATGAAATCACCGCCCCTGCAAAACCTGCAGGGGGTTGCCAGACAATCAACATTGTCCCATACAATCTCGACTCCAATCTGTATCAGGATTGCATTCTTTCTACATCAAATCAACCAAGATGCAAGAATGTATAGACAAGCCCAGGGCTCACCCAGTGGTAGATCCAGGAAAGCAGCCAGAGAGGCTACAGTCCTCAACTTCATGTCCGGGAAAATAAGGACCCAGACACAAAATCTTTTACATTTGTAAATTCTGGCTATTGAAACACTTTCACAAGAAACAAATTATTCACCAGCTAAAATTATAGGTAGAAGCTTTGCTCACGTACCTTGTATAAGAACAGGTAAATCAATAAAGCTTGCTACTTCAAACACTTCCATGGCAATTTCTGCTGATGTCAAGAGTTTATGAGTTCCAGGCGCGTGATATCTTCGATCCTCTGAGCTCCACTTAACAACAGATGACAAATCCACGGAGTCAGTGTACATACATTGTAATAGTATGCGAGCATATTGTCGAGTCATCACCGATTCGTCCAAGACAAGTCTGTGCAAACCGGAATTTGTTGCTTTTTGTTCCAAGAAATTCAAGTTATCCTTGAGAAACAGAGATCTGAAATATGGCGACCTTGCGCAGAGTATAGCTTTGTGGCACAAAATCTCGTACGTGTGGTCAGAAATTGTCACACCATCGCTTGACTGGTAGGTCTCTGAAGCATCTTGCGAAGGAAAAACAAATACAACATCGGCATATTCACCGCTGTTCAAAAGCAGTTTGAAATCCTGTTCCAAAACATTTGGTGTTCCAAACTCCTCACCGAGATTGATCAAAACATCTATGTACTCAAGGCCTGATTTCTTTGGTGTAAAGTCTCCAGTGTATAAATAGCAAAGAAGGGAAGAAAAGATTTCCTTTGTCATTCCCTCTGTCTTGAACTCCATGTGAATAACAGGATTTGCTTCAGTATAATGCGAAAAAAGTTCCCTAAAAAACGGACATCTAGATGAAAGAATGGCCTTGTGGACGTGAAAATGAGTGCCCTCAAATTCAAGAGTGCAATCAGAGCATATTCCCTCTTCATACAACCTGAAGAGATCTTTCTTTAAACATGGAGCAGATTGTCGTACAAGATTCGTCTGGTTTTTCAATTCTTTGACATTCATCATAGCTTCATATTCCTCAACCAGTGCATTAATCTCTTGCGTCGTCCACGTCTGTGTTAAATCTCGCAGCATCTTTCCATGATCATGGCTTTTAAAACCACTCTTACTCCTGGTTAACTTCTTCTTGAGGGTGTTGAACTTGGAAAGCTTTTTCCTTTTCTCTTCCAGCGTGTAACGTGGCACTCGCACTAATGTTGAGTCAGGTGAATGCTGTTCTATTGAAGAATTTGCACCCATTTTGGCCGCAAAATAAAGAAAATGCAGTGTAAATGTTATATTCTGGTAAGCAGCAGCAGCATCAGGGCAAATCTGAAGGATTGGTTAAATCCTTGCAGCTTTAATGTGTGGTATTTTGCACAGTTCTGGATAGCACAACTTTTGCATCCTTACTCCAATCTCAGGGTTGAGTTAATTAACACCTACGAAATAAAAGAATACACAGCAATATTATTATAGCTTTCTGGTGGCTTTTTGTGATGCTACCAACATGGCACCAACAGAGAGATTTTGGATCGTGTTTACAGCAAATGGCAAACAGCAGATTCACGTTTACGCTGCCTTTCCTCAAGAGAATTAGTAAGCATATGAGAATAACACAAAATAGTGTTTGCTTTTGATAGCAACATGAAACCACTCAACTTCCATTAGAAATGGACAATGACAAGCAGCAAACGTAGGATAATGATTGTGGTCATGTGTTATTTCTGCCATTTGCCGTGTGCCATAAACATGGTCTTAAATCTCTCTATTATGGTCTCCATGTATTTGTTCGGTTAGGGCAGTTGTGAATTTCTAGTACATTTAATAATATCTCTGTTATAGGGATATGGGTGTAAATGTTGTAGGTTAAAATGAATCCCAGGTTAAAATGATTTCAAACTAGGTTGATTTGTATTTTCCTTTGTTTCAGATGTAAATTACTCAACCTTAACAAAGGAAAATACAAATCAACCTAGGCTGAAATCATTTTAACCTGGATTCATTTTAACCTACAACATATTAAATAGTATACGTACCACCTTAGGTGACCTGTTTTTAAAGGGGCACTGTCATAGCGATTTTGCTGTATTTTGGTCAAAAGTGCTCATTACAAATATTTCACGAGAAACCTTTCTGCTGACATGAAATTGCTGTTAGAACACAGAGATGAAAAATATTAAGTGTTTTCTCCAAGGAAGAACTAACTATAATCAGTTTTTAGCGACTTCTCTAAAATACACAAGAAGAACAAAATTGGAAAATTTTTTCAAGTTTCAATCCATTTCCATCCTTGCCATCCGCAGCCAAACAAAATTAGTACTAATTTCTGTGCACTAGTAGGGATATTGTTAACAAAACTGAACCATAATTTTAAGGATTCCACTGATTCAAATATGTTTAGGGCCACTCAAAGTGACACTAAATTTGGTGACACTGCTCCTTTATGTAAACCCTTGAAGCCCCAGTCCATAGTGACCAGCCTCCAATTTCTCCTTACCATACCTACTTGACCAAACAGAGGTTATGAGAATATAAAGAAGATGATCAACAAAGACACAGCTGTAAAATGTCTTGATGTTTAAATAAATTCTCTCAACAAATCCCATGACAAATCATTGAGATGATACAGTGTATAAAGGCTGCCTTAAGAAAATGCTTTGGGCTCCTAACTTCATGGCTTTTGACCTTGTGGACTCCTTGAAATTTTTTCAACCTGTGCATATGTTGTGGTATAAAATTTTTCACCCAGTTGAGCTTTTATTTTCCTTTGCGCAGTTAGTATTCATTACATTAACAATAATCCAAGACAAAGGGGAATAAAAATCAAACTGGTTTGAAAATTTTTAAACCAAAAACATTTGGAACCACAACTGGCCAAGGGCTTAAGATTAGTGTTAAACCCTGGTGAAAATCTTTCAAGGATCTTTAAGGATCCTTAAAGATCTGCATGAGGATCTTTATGAGGATCTTAATAAAGATCTTCAAGGATCTTTGAAAAGATCCTCAAGGATCCTTCATTTTCTTGCCAAGATCCTCAAGGATCTTTAAGGATCTTCAAAGATCCTCAAGGATCTTTAAGGATCCTCTAAGGATCTTCAAAGATCCATAAAGATCTTTCAAAGATCCTCAAGAATCTTTAAGGATCCTCCCAAGATCTTTCAAAGATCCTCAAGAATCTCTAAGGATCCTCCTAAGATCTTGCAAAGATCCTCAAGGATCTTTAAGGATCCTCCCAAGATCTTGCAAAGATCCTCAAGGATCTTCGAGGATCCTCCCAAGATCTTTCAAAGATCCTCAAGAATCTTTGAAGATCCTTAGAGGATCCTTAAAGATCCTTGAGGATCTTTGAAGATCCTTAGAGGATCCTTAAAGATCCTTGAGGATCTTGGCAAGAAAATGAAGGATCCTTGAGGATCTTTTCAAAGATCCTTGAAGATCTTTATTAAGATCCTCATGCAGATCCTCCCAAGATCTTGCAAAGATCCTCATTAAGTATCCTTCAATAATCTTATCAAGATTCTTAATAAGAAATAAGAATTTTACAAGAACCTTACAAGATCTTGTCAAAAGATTCGTATATCTTGTACGATTAAAAGATTCTTATTCTAATTCAGCTCTTACAAGATCTCACAAGATTCTTACAAAGATCTTACAAGATCTTATAAGATTCCTACCAGAATCTTAAAAGATTTTAATATAAGATTCTTACCAAGATCTTGCAAGGTCTTATAAGTTTCTTACCAAGATCTTGAAATTGTCACAGTCTTACCAAAAAGGGCCAAGATTTGATTTTGTTTTCCAAGCAAGCTGCAAAATAGGAAAAAAACCCTGGAGTGTATATGTTTTTTTATTTTCTTTGGATTGCCCTGACATTTCTGGCAATGACCTACAATGGTTCATTGAAATAACCTAGAATCATGTGTTCCTGAGAGTTTGATCACAGCTTGCTTAAAATGCAAAACCTACACATACCTGGATATGCTTCTAGCACTTCAATTCAAAGGCTGAGGCATTGTCAAACCATAACCAACAAGAAAAATAAATAATTATAAGTGTGATAACCTTTTATTGATAAATCTTAGCTATTCATGTGAAATAAATTTATCACAACAATCTTCAAAGTTAACATGGAAACTTTCATCTACAATGCCATTATGGCTTTTTTTACAAGGCATAAGATTGTATTCAAGTTCTTGTGATGCATGCTCACGAGATCAACAGCACTATTCTAATAATATTGTAATTCACAAAAGAGTGACAGAAACAAACCTTTACCAACAAATGTTCCCTAGACTAGGACAAAGTTCTACATGTAACTTTTTCTTTCATTTGCATCAATTTGAAGCGCTTATAATAATCTATTTGACTTAATTAACCTGGCAGCTTTAAAGCCTTTCTAAACAATCCTAAGACTTATTATTTGCCAGTATTATTTTCCCAAGAAAGAAGCAACCTAACAGAGTGTACATATGAATTAGAGCTTGGTTTCCACTGGTACAATAATGTTCTTTATTGTTAGTGTAAAATAAACAGATATATAAAAATAAAAAAAATAACATTAAAAAACGTAACGAAAAAGGCAATAAGCCCTTCCAGTTGCATGTTAAAAGCAAGAAAACATGAAAGCTTGAAATTATCCTGTATGGCCCCTGTGGAGAAAAAAAGAAAAATTAAAACCAAAAATAAAAACCAAGATGTCATTTTTTTTACGCTATTTCCCTTGCTAAAAAAGGGTACATGTACATATGTACCAATATTAGAACAATAATAATTTATTAACTAAGGTTTAGTGTATGCCCCCATTGGTCAGGTCACCATCTACTATTTGCCTCTGAGCAAATGCTGACAGCAGCTTACTATTGGCATCAAAATGTTGAAACACTGTTTGTGACAAGTGTCTCCCTACCTTCTCCTCCTCCTAAGTAAAGTCCAATGAAAGCAATGATGATTGTGCACGCCAATTTGCTCAAACAACATTGACCCAAAGGAAAGGGGAGTAGCGTTTCAACAGCTATTGAGAGTTGTTGTAGACTTTCCACTCAGGCCAGTGGGCCAGTAATTTATACTGTTTGGGAGCAGAGTCTTTCAACTTTTCAGTGAAAAGAATGGCACCAACATACAAGAGATACTCAGTGAAGCAACTAAAAACAATTGTTTTTCAAATGTTGGAGATGGAATGTACATGTAGCTGGATTAAGCCACAACCCACTGAAGAGCTAGGATTACATCATCATTGTGTGAACTGAAAATTAAGATCACTGTCTCTTAAACAGCTTTAAAGTGACACATGAATGCCACTTTTCAGATTATGTTTTGAGAGTTTCTCTGAGCCAATTAAAAATTCCAGAGTGTAGGCTGAACCATTAACAATGTGTGAGATATTACCATTCTTAATGCAGCTTTGACATGTTCATTAAAGCCTATTATAAGAAAAAATGATTGCATTGATCAAAAACAATAAAGGATTGTTACTTAGTGTTCCCTTTATATTGCTTGCTGTTTTCAACTATGAAATCAAGAACTGATCAAATACTGCCATAATGCAAGTTACATGTACAAACTTTTATTTAGTATTATTGTTGCCGAGTAGAAGTAGCAGAAGTCATGATTCACAACAAAATTAAATCAGTCAAAATAGACTCCAACTATCATAATTACAAGTGACTTTATTGAGCAGGATTTGGTGACTTGACTATGAAGCTGCAGTTTTGAGTCTGACAACCTTGACAACAAAATGGAGACAGGATCGAGATGAAAATCTACCGTCAAACAGAAAATTGTGCACTTTTAATCAGTTCTTCTGAGTGATCACAGTGACCACTAAGCTGCCCTTAACTTTTTAGACAATGTTACAGTGAGCTTCTCACCAGTAACAATTTTGTTAGTTGCTGCCTTCAGTCGTTCACTCCATGCACGAAGATCATAAACTAATCTTCACGCCAAATCAAGATCTATGACTCAAGTCTTCAGCTTATACCAACTCTGTCATGATATTAACCTGGCTACAAATGACTCCGTAAAAACGTTTGCAAAGGCTTCATATAAAAACTAAATAGGGAATGACCACCTCAATAATCTTCAAGAAGCAGACATGCATGCACGTTGTCTATAATTCGCTTGGACGATCACACATTTTCATGCAGTCTTTCACAAAATAATTGGTGTCGAAACTTACCTCTTTCTAAAAAATGGTTGTCCACAGTTTGCTACTTGAAGCCATCATTTTTCTGGCTTAGCAGAGGCAAAATCCAGAGGAAATGTGTGCTGTACAGATTTGAATCCCGCCTGAAATCCCTGAAATCTAATATGAAACGGTCTTTCTCCGAGCCTGCAGTGGCATAACTGCTGACCAAAATGGTGCCCAGTCTTCGCAGTCTGAATGAAATCCAAGATGGCTGCCAGTGTTGCTGTGATTCCACGTTTTCTTGCTCATGTTAAAAGCTAACATTATGCATGGAAGTCAAAGGGATTATGATTCAAAGCATTTTTGTTCTTTTTGGCATTAAATGGAGTTGAGATTCATCAAAGAAGGTTTGTAAGTAATAGTGTTTTCACAAGTAAGTTTCAGTGGAGGACCGTGCATTTAGTTTTTTTTATGCAAATACAATCTGTAAACTGCAAACTGTAAGTCTTAACAGTCATATTTTTTAAGCCTTTGTTTAGAAACACACATGTCTACATTGCGTTTATCAACTTAGAACACTGAAGGAAACAGTATTAAGATGTACAAGATGTCACAACAAACAACTAGTAAATTTTATTGTTAATAACAGTACAATTGCAAGTAAAGAGATAATCACAGTCAGTGTAAGAGTATTGCGGGCATGTTTATTTATTCTTAGATCCTGTCAAGATTCTTGTATGATATTATGAGATCTTAATAAAGAATTGAACCAAACAAGAAGTTTTTGTCTTTGTTTTTCAAGATCTTCATAAGAACTGTTTTTTAAAACTGTCATTCTTAATTTATGCTAAGATCTTACCAAGATAATAATTGTAAGGTGGTAAGACCTTAATCAGAATGGTTGTAAGATCACGGTACAAATTTTGATTAAGATCTTATTAACAAAAAACATTAAAAAATTTTCCTTTTTAATTTTCTTTTTCTAAAGTAATTATTTTCCTATGGATGCCTTGCATCTTTGTCATGTTAGTCCTGTGTTTAAGCACTACCAACATGATTAAATTAGCATGTGTTCCATGGGAAGGGTAGCTGTAATAATTGATGAAATCAGGGCTGTCATTAAGAGCCCTATCCCATAACAGCTATTAGGCCTGAATTCCCTTGAAAGAACTTTGATGTTACGGTTGATCTTGATGGTTGAAGGATCATTTTAGTCAGAAATTGACAAGATTGTTACAGGTAAGAAGCTTAATGCCACATGCTAACAACTTAATGACAGCCCTGATCATTAGATTCAATATACGTGTACCATGTGTTGGTAACAGGTTAATCTTTCCAGACTGTGTGGAACTCAAGGTTAACTTTGAAACTCTTCACAGGTAACCTTCTGGTTAACATCTGAAATCTTAATTTGGTAGCTTTCATGTCAGTGCCAAGTGTGCTCAATGCAATTAAAAAAAAAACAATGAGGCAATTTCATTGGTTAGCATGGGCTTAATTAAGAGTGATTGCGCAATTTTCATGTATGACAGGCCACCAGTGAAACAGTCGTGTGACTCTGAAATGCACTTATATGAGATTCTGATGTAGGATTTTTATCATACCAGCTCAATTATGAAATTGAATATGACTTCTTTTATCGTTTTCACTACATTTTTGTCTTCTTCATTAAGTTCACTTAGTTCTGTAGTTAATCTTCAAGTTATTAATATAATTTGATCAATCAGCTGACTGAAAGCTTGACTTGTAAAGTGCAATCATCTTAATGTATACCATCTTATTGACTTTTGTGTTCGGTTTTTGCAAGTTTTATCTTTTGCACGGCAAAATTGAGCCCTTCACAATGTTACTAATTTTCTTGGCTGAGACTTGCTACCGTTTCAAATCCTTACAGGGATCTATTTAAGATATATTTTTTAAAGATCCATGTTAAATCTTTGAGGATTCTAGCAAAGATCTTTCTAAGATTCTTCAAAGATCCTCATTAAATCCTTGAGGATCCTGGCAAAGACCTTTGCAAGATCTTCACAAGGATCTTTTAAAGATTCTTCAAAGATCCTCATTAAATCCTCAAGGATCCTGGCAAAGATCTTTTCAAGATCTTTACAAGGATCTTTCTAAGATTTTTAAAAGATCCTCATTAAATCCTCAAGGATCCTGGCAAAGATCCTTGCAAGATCTTTACAAGGATCTTTTTAAGGTTTTTCAAAGATCCTCATTAAATCCTCAAGGATCCTGGCAAAGATCTTTGCAAGATCTTTACAAGGATCTTTTAAGGATTCTTTAAAGATCTTCATTTAATCCTTGAGGATCTTCAAGGATCCTTGCAAAGATCTTTGCAGGAATCTTTACAAGGATCTTTGAAAGATCCTTGCAAGATCCTTATTGATTCCCTAAGGATCTTTGTTCAAGATCTTGCAGATACAGGATCTTTAAAGATCTTTGGAGGATCCTCAAAGATCCTGTAAGGATCCTTTGAGGATCTTTGTCTTTGAGGATCTTTCGCAGGTCTTTGAAGATCTTCAAAGATCCTTGAAGATCCTGTGAGGTTTTTCACCAGGGAAAATCACTGGCCAAATGTTTCAAAAATTAACATGGGTTGTTTGCTCTTTGGTTAAATCAACTGCCAAGGCAAAAGTTGCCAAAAGAAAATTTAGAATTAATCATTTTAAAACATGAGGTCTGAAAAAAATTATTTTCAGGGCACCAAAAATAATGCGATAAATATTAGAATAAGTATGTGTAACCAATTGAAGGGGTGCCTGAAAAAAAGCCCCAAGTGACTTCTGATAAATTGCTAGATTCTCCTTCCAAATTGCCTTGTATTCATTTTTTACATGAAAGGAGAATTTAACCTTACATCAAAAGTCACTTAGGGCCTTATTCCACGCACCCCTTCAATAACTATTGCAAGTGGCTCTATTGACATTTTTCCTGCATGATTATAACTTCAACTCTATCTTGAATTACAATCAAATTAATTATCATGGTTTCATGATTGCATTCGAAGCAGCAGATTTGTGTTCACAAGGTTTTATAATCCAATTAAATTAATTGTAATTAGACATCCAGTACTCTGTTCACATTTTTCATGCACTAAACTTTATCTCCAATCCTGGATTCCAATCAAATTATTTTCATGGATTCATGATATTGCATTTGAAGCTGTAGATTCATGTGAGAAAGGTTTTCTTTCAGGTGTGAATCACTGAGTCTAGTGAGATAAAAGGCCAGTATCATGATCCATGAAACTTTTCAAAAGACGAGGCAGTTTGTTTAAAAAGTCAGGCAAAAGAAAGTGAAAAAGGATGAAGCATGTTGAAACAGTCATTCGACATAAACAAAAAGCACATGCTTGCTGCCAGTGGCTTAATGTTTCTTTGTTCTGGATGAGCCAATGTGAAAGCAGAACCAGACATCTACATCTACAGAAATCAATGAAAGTAGTAGTAAAATTTGCTCAAGGAAAGGCAAGGAAATTATATACATCTCTACAAAATTATGTATAATTATCTTGACTTTTAGTTAGCAGGACTGTGCTGATAACAATATGGTAGTGCTGAAGGGTTATCCTGCATAAATATTCAATTATTATTAAAATATTTCATTGTTATTTTATCAGTCTACTCAAAACAGTGGTGATTGAACCAAGAGATGTCAGAAATGCTGTAGCCTTTTTTCTTTGTCCTTTCCTTGCATTCCATCGTCGTTGTTCTCTTTTGTGTATTTGGTGAATTTTTAGTGCTAGGGGAGGGGTGGGAGAGGGCATGAAAATTGCTGAAACTCACTGATGCACAAAAACAGGACCTTGTCTGTTTCCTGTATGCATGTCTGTGCCGACTTTTAATATTAGAAAATGCCATTAATCGCAATGTAGGATCCATTTGGTTTGCACCAGTAATAAGTATTGGTTTAATACACATTGTAATATACTGCAGAGTAAATCAGCAAGGACAAGTAAACTTCCCTTATCAATAAAGCAAAAAATTACCATGCTGATACGCCGGCTAACAAAGGAGTCTAGCATGTCTTTCATACATTTCGTTTCCAACAGAACTCCTGTTGTTGACGATCATTGAAATGAAACGTTCATAAACAGAACCGCATTGATCACCAAAAAATGCTCTTCAATCAATGAAAAGAAAATTAAAGAAAACCTTGTATTAAGATCTCCGTTTACTTGTACACAATCACATAATGAAAGAGAAATCAAAACCAAAACAACAGGAAATTTAATCTGCCAGACTGTCGCTACGTTCAACATCAATTTCACAGCCAGAAGATCGTTTCATTTCAGTTCGATCACAAATATACGGTACCAACAGAATGTTTGATCTATCAAACTTACCTTTAACGGTACTTTAAGCCCTGGACAGCCCTCGCGTCATTTAAATTCCCAACAAATTAAATGAGGTTCTTGTTGAAAGGAAGCGAACCAAAAAATCAGGTTGAAAACATCAAATCTTCGGTATGAACTTTGTAACCTCGCTTCGAAATATCTCTTCATCGGCAATGCATCGGGAAATGTTCGGTTCGTGAATTTTTCGACGAAGTTTCCGGAACGGGCGACCGGTTATCGCGAATATGATGAAGTTAGTTGTGTGGTTCCGCGAAAAATATAGCCTACGAGCAAGCTCTCTAAATGGGGTCTCACGCGAGAGTTTTTTTTTGCAGCGAGCGAGGCAAAAGTCGTCGTCCCAATTCCGTCGCGGTTCGGTGAGCTCGCCCCTCTTGCGCCCCAAATAGCTCCAAATATAAGTCTTGCGTGAGACCAAATAGAGAGCTACGAAAAGTAGTGCTGGAATCATAAAGGTAAGCTGATTTTTTTTTACACGAACTCTACAATGTACCCTTAATTACTTATCTTCTGTAAATTTAAAAGCAATTTTTCGTGGAGGGAGAGTTTTTCGTTGGACTGACTGAGTACACTGTGAGTAGGTAGTCTGAAATGTCAGCCGTCTCCTCCCCCTAACCCGCAGGGGGCGCGGGAGAGAGAGAGAGAGTCTCTCTCTCACGCGCCCCCTGCGGGTTAGGGGGAGGAGACGGCTGACATTTCAGACATTGTGAGTAGGATGCTTGGGACGACAAGACAAGTTTTTCGTCCCAACCGTTCTTTTCGTATTTTCTGAAAAGAGAGGCCCATTTTTATCAGTTCAGAGGTGATCAAGAAAAGGACGGAAATGACAATGCGCAGGGTCTCCAAGCATCGCGGTAACGCGGACCTGGCGGACCAGCAGAAGCACACGAAATGGACTTTGTACGCGGGTATTCGAGGTATTCACGCTCGAGACATCCACGCTTCGCGCTTCGCTTAACTTTCTAGAAGCGGTATGTCGTTAAAACATGTACCAAGTTTTAGACTAGCATCTCCGTGACAAAGGAACTCTAAATGACCTAAATGGCTATTACGATTTCAAATAATCAACCACTTTTATTAATTAATTAGTAGTTATTGGGTAATCTCGGGGTAAACATTAACTTTTGTTGTCTTGACTCAATTGACGCAAAATAACTCAATTATTTACAGCATTCCAAAGTCACTAACACCAACAATATCAAATTCCCAAGTGAATTCGTGCGGCCGTTCACAGTCTGTATTATTACAGCAATGGATTGAAATCACTTTTGTGTTAAAGCGATTTCTCTGATACTTTATACATCTGCTAACCTCATAGGATCTGAGGAAGGCAAACATCGATCCTTTTGCGGTGCAGATTCTGACGCTTGCATTTTTTTGATTGTGAAACTCAAATCAGTCGAGCGATAAGTTTTTCAAACTGAGAAAATGAAGCTTTTGTTATTGATGGTGATCTGTTTCACATGGATTGTTCGAGGTAAGAGCGCGAGTTTTTTAATTTTAAACTCATTTCTGTTATTGGCTACAATGAATAACGGGTTGTCTAACGTAATGGAGTTCTTGATTTCTTCACGAAACGACGTGATGATCACTGTGTGTTGCATGTAGTTGATCTCTTTCCTTCATTTTTACACCGGAAGTCTAGCAGATAAAAAATAGGAATATCAATTCTGGCAATGGCATACGTTTATTGAAATTATTTTAAACTGTATTGTGAAGAAACACATACAACCATCGAGTGTTTTTAATTTGAAATGTACATGGAGAAACTAATGAGAAATCTAATTAAGTTAATATGCAACTTTTTTGTGACCTGTGTCGACTAAGGTAGATTACTATCTTTGACATATACCTTGTCTGAACATGATTTTTATGTAGCTCAGTCAATATCTCAGAGCTTGAGAGACATTCCTCTGTTGAAATTGCTCAGATAGCGATTCGTTTACCTTGACTGCTAAAAACCCGAATCAGTAGAGTCAGGAGGTCACTGGTAGAGTACTATCAGCTGAACTGCGCTGGGAGTCTGCGGACGAAATTCCGTTGTAATGTTAACAAAATTTTCAATATCTTTTGAAAATTTGAACTTGCTGGAGTGTCGAAGCCTTAATATTATATCCTCTGGCTTGGGTGATATTAGTTTAAAGGAATTTTGAGAAAAACACGATCCTTTTGAACTCTTAGGCATGTTTTAACGTACGCCTTCCTCTCTGTCGAAACATGTCTTCCAAGCTCAAAACGGCATTGTGTTTTTCTCAAAACTACTGTGAATTTGCTCTTGTTACGACCAGTAAAATGTACTACAGTAGAGGGATCGAGTTTACGCACAAAATCTTCAGGAGTCCTTCAGCGGTGGGGGGGGGGGGGGGGGGGGAGAATGGTAGGTGAGGATTACTTTCCTCTCAGAGCCCCTGTAACCCCATTATACTAGTAACTGTGGGAAATTTTTCACCCCTGCTCTTCAAGCCAGCAATAAATACGAAATATAATCACAGGTAGCCTAAGTTGGGAGGTCACTCCACAGCTTAGCGCCATTGTATTAAAGCAAAAACACTTTTCATATGTTAAGTACGAGATTTGTAAAGAGACAATTTGTCTCAAAAGCCTTTCTGAGTGAGCCAGTTTTCCATCTGGAGAGGAGAAGAAGGAGAGAAGCGAATTTGGAATTTTCCCCTACAAATACTATTACTTCTTCTCAGTGGTTGAACTACTATGGTAGGTCTTCTAAAACAGGCAATAAACGTTCCATCTCTTGGAATGGTTTTCAATTGAGTTTCGAAAGTAATCCGCGTTTGCTTTGGTTTTGCATTACTACGCTCTGTAATTGGTTAACAAAACTCGCACCACTTTCTCAACCAATGGGAATCCAAACCAAAACCAATCGTGTTTTGGCCGCACGTGTTTTCCCGCGCTTGGTGCCAGTTACATGTATTTGATTCGAATTCTGATTGACATCTGTTGCGATTGGTCAGAGTAATTACTTTGGTTTTGGTTTTACGACACTCGATTGGAAAGGGCTCTGAACGAGACCTATCGTTTATTGAGCCCTCACCGGTATCTGTAAGGAGGCGGGTAGTTAACTTGTTTTATTGTTTCTTTGCAGCGGAAAGAAAAGTTATAAAAATCAACAAGAACCTCGTAGAGAAGAAGAGAGGAGAATGCGCTGATTTCCGAGCTGAACACTACTTTCCTCTTAAAGATACATCTAGATTTGTATGGAAAAAACGGCACACAACGACCATTTCTGAAAACGACCGCATCAGTATTTCGAGTGATCGAAGGAATCTTGTTATCCGTCGCCTAACCATAGCAGATACCGCGTTATATTCATCAGAGGTCGAAACAACAGGTGGCCTGGAAGTTACTCAGTACTGGCTAGTTGTTCGAGGTGAGTAGAGCTTGCTCGATTCTAGTCATAACGCAAAAGCTCTCCCCTCCGCAGAGGCCATTTTCGCGCTCCAGCAGAGACAATTAAGGGACTGGAGAGAGTAAAATAACGAGGTGCGCGGGGATGATGGAAAGGGAGAAGAGAGAAAGGAGGCCTCTGCCATACATTGTGCGGTTCGACGGTTATGGCTCTCCTTTTCTCGCTCTTCCCCTCGTCCTCCGCGTCCCCTTTTTCCGTTTCCGTTTTTCTTCCCATTTCCGAGGAAGAGACTGACTCAAAAGGCAATCTTGTTCTTTGAGCCTCTTCTTCTCAGGCCAAAAACACCCCGCGGTTTTGAGGGGTTCGCGCGCGAGATAACATTGCACCTTCATTCGCGCGTCACGCATTTGTATTATGAGAGAGAAAGAGACCTTTTTCAGTCTACACTGCTAATAAGTTTGAGTGTCGCTCGTTTTCAGGCATATGCGTTTCATATGTTGAATTACAGTTCTATGAAAATGAAAAGCTACACTTCAGCTGGCTAGAATTCCTGCGTTGGACGCCTGGCTAAAACTGCGTGACAATAAAATGCATTCATGCGCTCGGCAATGTTGTTCTTTGGTTCCTTTCTTCCCTTAACAATGTTAACAATAGGGGAGCACTCCCAGTCAAATATGCCAATACCCCTGGCCTTGAATGTAGCTATTCATATTACGGTCATCCTTACGAAGACAAAATAATAATAAAAGAAATTTAAAATGGCGCGGTGCTAGCTTCATTTGCAAACAACTGGAATTAATATGCAACCATTTGAATTAATATGACATTCCTCATCCTGTAGGCTGCGATATCAATGAGAAGGAGATTGACTTCAAGGGATGCGAGACAGCCTGTGAAGGTAGGTCAGAAAACGAAACTTGTTTTCAGTGTGTGTCGTCTGTGCCCTCTCCTTGTAAATTCCCCCCACCTACCAGCCCTTACCTTCACCACCCCTTCTCCACTTGTCCTTGCTCACAAATTTGTTTAAGAGATAAAATGGTATCTCTGGCCTATGACCCATTACGGCCGGAACGTACTGGGATTTTTCTGTACGAAGAAACTAGAGGTAGAACCACTAGATGGAATGCTAGCATTTTACCACCAATCATACTTTTGATAGAAAGAGAAAATTTGGGGCAAAGTTTCTTTCCTAAGGAAAAAACACGTCTGACGCGCTAGCCACCGCATAACTACAAATTCGCCATCATAAATCTGTAATTCAATGGGCTCTTTAGATTGTAGAGGATTAGATTGCAAGTTTCATTTCATTTTCTTTTATATATTTTTTCTCATAGCTGTTTGTCTGAAAGACTGGCATCATTTCAACGACAAGTGCTATCGTTATTTCTCCAAACCAAAGACATGGCTTAACGCTTACTATCACTGCCAGGCAGCATTCGGTGCCAAACTCGCTACCGTCGAGAATAAAGAAGAAAACCGGTAAGAAATTAGATAAGGTTAAAAACTCCTACTAAAAGTTTCAGTTGAAAATGTTCTTCTCCTGTTCCGGTATCATGTTGTAAAATGAAAATATACTTTCAAACAGGCTAAAACTTTTGTAAAGGATACTTAAAAACTGGGATATTCACTAAAAGGTTTCTCGAAATATGTGTAATACTGGTAGTAACTCGGGCGAGTCATCTTTGTTTTTGATCCTCCGAGCGAGGAAAAGAAACTGACAACCGAATTACAACCTATGAGCGAGGGTTCAGGATGTGGTCGAAAATCTTGGATGGGCTAATTTAAAGACTCTGCGAGAAAAAGGCTAGATTGACACTTTTGTATAAGTTTAGGGGGAAGACTCAACTAAAGATCCGGTGTTGTTGCTAAGGGATTTTATGGATGGTACTTCATCAAACGCGCCGGTTTTGAATGAACAGTAAATTTGGCTTAATTATGTCACTGCAGAAGCCATTCTTGCCGCAGACTCTTGCCTCCTTTATTCGATCAGCTGTTCAACGCTATACTGAATTAATGATTTTCGGGTCAAATAAAAATATTTATTGGACCTGGAATTCATTCACCAATGAAAGCTTTGAACAACGGATCGAATGGGGACATATGTCATTGAAACAGCGTTTCCGCAGTTGTCCTTTTCGTCTTCAATTACTTTCAAACATAATAATAACGATTCAAACTTTTTATTGTATTTTGCAATTTCGCAGCATTCATATGCCACACCACATCACAAAATATCGACATAAAAATAATAACAAAAAAAATGCATCAACATGCTTTGGGTTTTGTCTTCATTATAAAAGACTTGTCAGTCTGAACGTGCAACGCGGTGCCGCATTCTTAAAGTGCATCTAAATCACCGCGATAGGCTCTTGGAATTCTTGCAGAGCCTGTGGAGGCTCTTCATCTTCATCTATTTGCTCTGCTATTTCTCCTTCCTCCACTATTTCATCATGGATCTGCTCTTGGGCTTCAAAAACTTCAACAGCTTCTTCAAATTCAGGTGCTTCGTCGCCTTGAAGAGGATATTCCTGCACTGCGTTACTTTGGTGCCGGTACAGGAAACCGAAGCAGCGAGAGAACCACCTTGGTCTCCTCTCCTCCTCCTCTTCCCCATCTTCGGCTTCTGGCTGAATCAATAAGAGCCCTCCTGGAAATGCAGGTGCCTCATCCAGACCAAGCGCGGGGTGCTCTTCCCATGGCGCTCCTGGATAGTACATAGGGTGTACATGGTGGTGGTGACTTCTTGTGAGCTTCTTCTTCAAATATCTCGCGACAGAGAGCAATCTGTTTCTCAGTCCGTTGGGGTGAGGTTGCTGTGGAGGCGGCACCGGAGGAGGTGGTAGAAGGGGCTCTGCCGCCACATCCCCAGGCGCGTTGTCAAAATCGCCACCATTTTCGGGCTGCTCAGCTTCATCATCAACTTCCTCGTCATCATCGTCAAAGAAATTTTCGTGGTTTCCCTGTGCCGGATTGGCGTTAACTGGCGCTTCCTCGTTTGGTCCTGGCGGCTGTGCCGGAGGGGGCTGGGCTTGTGCCTGGGCCTGACCCTGGACATTAGCAAGATGTGCCTGGTACGCCAGTAACCAGGCTGGCAAAATGTTATGCGCATCTGGAACTTGGTCAAGTGGCGGTATGTGTTCTAGAGGGTTATAAGGTGGTAAATTTATAACCGGAGCTGGGTTCTCTATGTTGAATCCGTCATGTGGGAGATCCTGCCCGTCTTCTAGAACCATGTCCAACTGATCCTCATCTTCAATTTCTAAGTGGTCCACGACTGGTTCGCTTTCGTAGTCTTCGTCGTCGTCACTGTCAACAAAGACAGCAAGACCATCTAGCCTATCCTGAATTCCTTTTGTTTCGCCAATCTCCTTGTTTGGCATACTGTTCCCTTGGTAGTGCTGTGGACCACTCGCCATAGAACCATCTATGCCGTGGTTCTTTAGGTCCTTCTCCTTTCTTTTCACACTACTGTAAACAGCATCGCTCTGCTCTGACTGGATATGCTTGGTGTTTAAAGGACCCCTTTCGCTCAACGTCTTCTTTACCCCAGCTTTCTCCACCTTCTCACTCTCTACACTGAGCGCCACCGCCCCGACCTTGTTCAGCACGTTACTGTTAGGCATAGAGCTGTTCTGTGAGAGATGCAGAATTAGGGTAATAGCACGGAGCCAGGCCATTTTGAAGCTGCTAAGACACAAGGCACGCTTATCATCAGTGACGATAACAGAGTACAGCTTTGATGTACTGCACACATCGTCTTCTACTTCGCAATTTCCTCCGTTAAGGCTCGGGAACTTGATTTCCCTAACGTTGCTTCCACCTTGTGCTTGGTGCAATCCTGCGGACACTTTCTCACTTTGACCATCACCGTCTGGTGCTTGGCTGAATTCCATGGGCTTGATTCCCTGGTTGTTGAATCCCGTGAGGTAATCAACCTCGTTGTGTTCTTCATTCCTTTCATAGAAAGTGGAGAGAACTGCAAAGTTATCCTGACTTTCTTTAGTTCCGTCACTTTTCACCTTGGTTGTCCTGTTTCCTTGGTCGTTCTGTAAACTACTCGCCATACAGCTGTCTGCCTGACATGTCGAAATGTAAGAAGATGCGAAGGCCACATCCTCAGGAATGTTGTCATCAACGCCACCATTTTCGGGCCCCTCAGCTTCATCATAAACTTCTTCGTCATCATCGTCGAGGGGATTTTCGTGGTGTCCCTGTGCCGGGTTGGCGTTAACTGGAACTTCCTCATTTGGTACTTGCGGTTGTGCCGGAGGGGCCTGGGCTTGAGCTTGGACATTCGCAAGTAGCCAGGCTGGCAAAATGTTTTGCGCATCTGGAACTTGGTCAAGTGGCGGTATATGTTCTAGGGGATTATAAGGTAGCAAATTTATAACGGGAGCTGGGTTCTCTATTATAAATCCGTCATGTGGGAGATCCTTCCCATCCTCTAGAACCATGTCCAACTGATCCTCATCTTCAATTTCTAAGTGGTCCACGACTGGTTCGCTTTCGTACTCTCCATCGTCGTCACTCTCGTCAAAGGTGTTAATTTCCGATTTTTTGTCAATCTCCTTTTTGGGTTCGCTGTTGCCTTGGTAGTACTGTGGCCCACCCGCCATAGAACCATCTATGTCGTGGTTCTTTAGGTCCTTCTCCTTTCCTTTGAAACTAGTGTCAACAGCATCCCTCTGCTCTGAGTGGACATCCTTGGTGTTTATAGGACCCTTTTCGCTCAAAGTCTTCTTCACCCCAGCTTTCTGCACCTCCTCACGCTCTACACTGAGCGCCACCGCCCCGGCCTTGTTCAGCACGTTACTGTTAGGCATAGAGTTGTTTTGTGTGAGATGCAGCATAAGGGTAATAGCTCGGAGCCAGGCCATTTTGAATCGGCTTAGACACAAGGCACGCTTATCATCACTGACGTTAACAGGGTACAGCTTTGATGTACCGCACACATCGTCTTCTACTTCGCAATTACCTCCGTTAAGGCTCGGGAACTTGATTTCCTCAAAGTTGCTTCCGCCTTGTACTTGGTACAATCCTGCGGACATTTCCTCACTTGGACCATTACCGTCTGGTGCTTGGGTGAATTCCATGGGATTGATTCCCTGGGGGTTGAATCCCCCGAGGTAATCTTCCTCGTTGTCTTCTTCGTTCCTTTTATTGAAGGTGGAGGGAACTGCAAAGTTATCTTGACTTTCTTTACTTCCGTCAATTTTCTCCTTGGTTGTACTGTTTCCTTGGTCGTTCTGTAAACTACTCGCCATACAGCTATCTGCTCGACATGCCAAAATACAAGAAGATTTGCTTGGGTCTGGTAAGTCATCTTGCACGTTGGTTGGCAGTTTCATCTTCAAGCCTTCTTTGACGCACATATAATGCGTTACAGTGCAACTCTTACTGTCAAGGGGGTCGGCCCGTTGAGTCCAAAAAGCTGCTGCATCTTGAACGCTGCCGTCTTTCTCTGGGTCTTGCTGTTCTCCATTACCTTCGTTAATAACTTCGTCCTGCTCTGATTGAACATCCTCGGTGTTTATGGGAGCTCTCTCGCTCAAAGTCGTCTTCACGCCAGTGTTTTCCTCCTCCTTCTCCTCTGTAGCGTGCGTCACTGTACCGCCTTTGTTCAGTAGGTTACCGATTGGTTTACAAATGTTTCGCAAGAAATGCCGTACCATTACGGCCGCATTGTTTACTTTAATGCTGATGAGCATACAGATTTTTTGCAAACGTAGCAGTATTAATGTCATGGCACGGGGCAAGGCCATTTTGATGTTGCTAAAGATCAAGGCACCTTCTTTTTTATCAGAGACAGCAACAAAGCACGCATTTGATTTGCCACGCACATTGCATTCCAGTTGGTGGTTATCCCTGCTACATCTCTGGAAAATGATTCCCTTTGCATTACTACCGCCTGGTGCTTGGGCCAATGCTAAGGATTTGAATCCAGTAGAGTCACTACTGACACCGCCGGATTCTTGGCTGCATTCCTGGGAATTGCATTCCTTGGGATAATCACTGCCAGCTTGCGATTGTAGAAATTCCTGTGAATCCACTTCCTGGAATTTGAGTCCGGGGAATTTGATCCCTCCCGAGTTATCGCCGCTTGATGCTTGGCTGAATTCAGGAGGCTTACGCCCCTCGGGCGTTAGTCGTCCCCGAGAGTTGTGTCCATGGGATTTGACCTCATACACTGCAATTTCCTTTGGAGTATCGTCGCCTGATTCTCGGGGCCCGGGCCCCTTAGATTTGCCTCCTTTCTGACTTATGAATCCTTGGGACTTAAGTCTCTGAGGTGTGGGTGGTTCCTGGGTCTTACGTCCTTGTCGTTGGACTCCCTGAGGTATGAGTCCCTTGGTTGTATTGCCACCTGACGCGTAACTTATTCCGACGGAACTCCCCTTGTTGTCGTCGTCGCAGGATTGAACATTCTGATGAATGTCACTGTTGTTGTTGTTGTTGTTGTTGACAGTTGAAGTTAACGAGGAACAAGGCAAAGCTCGACTCATCATTCTGGGCAAAACGACTGGAGCTCTTCTTAATCTTAGTCCACCTCTCGTCTTTTCTACTGCTGCGAAGAAACCAACTTCAGCTATTTTACGACGTCGCCGACTAACCTGAAAAATGGCCATAACTGGCCCATGTGCTCGAGAGATAACATTCATGATTTGGTCTCTAGTCACTGAACATGCGGACCAATCGGGGTCAAAAACATGAAGGGCAATCGCACCTTTCCATGCTTGTATTCCGAGTTCGACTCTAAAGGCCTCTCGGATGGTGATCATCGGACTTGTCCCTGCTTTCATTCCATCAGCTATTTGGAACAGTCCGTTCACCTGGTTAAGTGTACCTCTAACCTTGTCTAGATACCTCAGCGGCCTCTGCCTGATAACTGTATTGGCCAAAAGGTTGGGATTGAAAAGGGAAAATCTAGTCTTCTGTGATGTTTGTAATGCCACGGTCTTCTTAGCACTGTGGAAAGAATGTCGTAATAAAATGAGGTTAATAAAGAGCAACCCAGACAATCTTAAACATTCTTGTCGGGATGTGGAGTACTTCGGCAGAGGTCAAAACAAGGGTGCGCGCGCAAGGCTGCATTGAGATGGGTCTTACAGATTGCGTCCAACATGAGATAAGGTGATGTTACACAGGACAATTTGTAACACCGCACAGCGCGCGGACATGTTTATAAGGCAATCTTTTGTTACGGCAACGCGATGCAAATTTTTTAAGACATATCGAAAGCTTGCTTGGTTAAAGTTGACCGTGTCCTGTTACATGATAACAATTTTGTTCCATATAAAATCACCTTTAGACTTTATTGCATGTTGGTCGTTCAACGGAGAACAAGCCCGCGTGAATAAAAACGGAATATTGTTCTGTTCTGGTGCTTTGTTGCGCATTTCCATCACATTACTCACAATAAGCGCGCGCGTATGTTTAGGCGCGCGTGACTTATGATAATCTAAGCCAGTGTAAACATCTCTTGTCCCCGACCAAGAAAAAGCATGTCTTTTGACTCCGAGCAAAGAAAAGCGACTTGAAGCAAGTCTGGGCGTATACACAAGTAGAATTAGCCTTCTAAAAAGCTTAGCAAAACATTTTCTTGATTGTATGAGAACATTTTATTTTCACAGAAATGCGCGCAACCGGGAATAACTATAGGAAGCAATATTTTTGGAACAATGTTTCCCCGCTTGTACGGCATTCAGTCATAATCTTAAAAGTTCTTCTTACCTTTTCCTCTTTCCCCAATGAATGTAAATCACTTTCGCTATCGCAGCGAAAGCACTAATAACGAACAACGTTATTATAAACGTGAATGCATTCCAGTGGTATACTGAAAGAAATAACAATTTTTTGACTTGGTTAGGGTCATATTTGAATGCTAGGTGAAACAAGTACCAGAGTCGAGGATTGACATTTGCGCAGACGCATGAAAGCCCATAGGAGTTGACAAGAGCGCATAAGAGTTAACAGTTTTTGGTCGCGCTTAATCCCAACTGCCTGCTTGAATTTTTACCTTTTAGGCCCAGAGAAAGAATTCTTTTCTGCGCACGCGCTTACATATCGACATGCTTTTATCCATCACCCGCGCGCTTTAGGTTTGGTTAATATTGTGCGAAAAATCTCTCCCCTTCTCCCAACTGTAGTTCTACTTTGGTTTTCCTCGGAAAAAGTTTTCCTCGAGTGCAATCTATTTCTCAACGCATGGCAGAGGCTACTTGGGTATCGCGCGCGACGCGTGTCGGAGGCACAGTGAGTGTTTTTTGGGCCAAATGACTTTCGCGCGCGCTTCCATGGTTGCGTTTTAGGCTTTCGTTGTTTTTAGTGGTACCGCGTTTAGAATGCGCGCGCTAAATGGCGTCATTTTCTCACTGCAAAATGTACTCCTTTGAATAATTTAACATTCTTGTCTCTTTAGGACAATTTTAACATCAAATTTCCTTGTCTTAAAGCAGTTGTAATTGGACAGTGTCGTTGCTAGAAACAGCTGTAACATGAAAATTTGTCGTTTTCTTGCAACTCATCCCACAACAAATGTTGCGTTGCAAGTTTGCGATTGCTTGTTACACGTATTACCTTCTCCTCGCGCAACAATTTTCTTGTTGCAAAAAGTAGAAATGGCGTCTACTTTCTGCAACTATTTTGAGAGGGAAGAGCGTTTTTGCCCTCCTCTCTAACGGCAATTCGCACTAACAAGTTTCAATAAGTTGATCAGCTAAAATTAATTATTTGCTAATTAGAGATTTGTGCAATCGCCAACTAATTAATTACGCACGCATTGCGTCATGAACTTTAATTGTTTAATGGAATACCAATTAACTAATACGTCATGAACTAAATTACAACCTCCTTTTAACCACAAGCTTGAAATGTGCGATGGTTTTATTAATGAAAAATAAAGAAAATTGTGTATTCTAACAGCTTAAAATTTGTCGTTCTCCACAAAAATAAGCCTTTTGACGTGGCGTAGCTCATTCTAGATCGCGGCGATGTTTTCAAGTAGCTGCATAAGCATAAGGCTATAAGCCAGCTGAGATAAACTCACAATCTACTTAATAAACCATGTAATACCCTGTTTAAAGGGAAAGTTACACAGATTGCTAAGCGGATTGCACTTTGGGCAAGGATAAAATTCATTTTCTGTTTGTTATTCTAGCTACTGCTGTTGTTATTTTATATAATAATAGTGGAGTATACCTCTCTCAGAACAACGGCAAAAATCGCCAGATATTCAAAGAGACAAGCTTTGCAACCATCAAAATACTATAAATATTAATCTTGAAACGATGGCGAAATTACTAAAGCTGGACCTCTGTTACTGCCAGATAGTTTCTCTGACGAAGTTGTGGAAAATGAAACCAGGATCAGATCTAACTTTGTTTTGTCCGTGGCGTCATACATGGCGTTGTGCAATGCAGTACTAATTTAGGTTTATAAGTGAAACCCTAAAGTACTTTTTTACTTACCCACAGGGTAATCCACGCATATATTTGCGTAACTTTTCCTGATATAAAGCATTACGGCTAAAATCAAGCCAAAAGCTTGCAACAGCAATATACACCCAGCCATCGCGGGGAGGGGCATTTTGCGGTTTAATTATTCTACGTCAGAAACGCTAATTTATTTATCGCATAATTAATGAAGATTACTTCACCACTTTATTAACCAGCATTGTTCCCAGGATCCTGTCTCTTCCTCTCTCGAGAATGGAAGAGAGAGGACCCTGGGAACGAGGTTAATTATTAACTAGAGACTTCATTACGCAAGCCTAAAAGAAACTAATTCGTTTATTGGGAATTTATTCTCTGAACACTCGTTCAATCCATGTATTTGACTTCAAAATCTTAAGGTTAAGTAATATTAGGTTAGACAGATAACAAGATAGGTGTATTCCGCTATGGTCAAATGAGAAAATACTTTTATCTGACTCTTGACCTCGTTTCGTCTAAGCTGCGGTGAAAAGAACATTTTTGCGAGCAAACCAAAAGCTCCAGATTTACTGTTTTTTTGTTTGTTTGTTTGTTTTTAGCCACTGTCTTGAATTTTTTCAACTGTAACCTGTTAAAAGTGTTATAATGATTCGTAAACTCTTTTGAATCCTGGCGATGCTGCCGTAATTGCAAAATAAATATGTATATCCACTGTTTTCATAAACAACAACAACGATGTTAACGCGGAGCTGTCGGAGATGGTTCTGTAAAGTTCGTAAAGGAAACTCTAAAATGCGCGGCAAACGAAAACAAAGCGTTTAGACTTACCCACAGGGTCATCCACGTAGACATTTGTTTCACTTTGCTTGAAAAAACACATTTTGGCTGAAATCCAGCCAAAAATGTGCAACAGCAATATATACCCAGCCATCTCGGGCGGGGCATTTGCGGTTTAATTATTCCACGTCAGAAACGCTAATTTATTAATTGGGCATAATTAATGAAGATTGCGACGCCAAATTGTTTATTATGAATTACGTCATTACTACTCCGTTGAATTGAGAATCTATTATCTCATCAGGAGAAAAATGAATTCTAAGATGCTTCTTCACGCAAAACTGTGTCATATCTTTATTTTCTTAGTTTCTTAATCTTTTTAGTTGTAATAATGATATTTGCGTAAAAAGGTTCCTATTTTGGTTTTTTTAATGCTTTTTTTGTATCTCGCAAGGCATTGCTTAAGATTTGATTGGTAGAAAAAATTCTCCTTAACGATTCCATTTTTATTAATCATTTGCGATAGCGTGACAGAGCTTAGAAAATAGCGTGACGTGATACACAAAATCTGAACGCCATTGCATCGCGTGACATAGCGTGACAAGATGGCGTAACATCATGATGATATTTTCGACCTTCCCTGTTAATCTTCCTGTCTTTCGTTTTGTTCGCAGCTTTGCTGGCAGTCTTCTGAAGTCAGGAGATGGCGCATGGATAGGACTAAACGACAGAAGTAGCGAAGGCAAATTCCTTTGGAACTACAACAAGTACAACAGGCCGACCTACTTCGCATGGGACGTGAGTAACGCGGACAACCCAGAACCAAACAACTTCAACGGACGCTGCAACGTCGAAAATTGCGTGGAGATGAAACACTCAAACAAGCAATGGAACGACGTTGTTTGCAAAGCACACAATGATTATGTATGTCAGAAGAATTCAGACAAAGGTGAGAAAACTTGGCAACGGAAAGTCGTTTGAGAAATAAAACTGCAAAGCTTCATTTTATTTCGTGGATAAGACTCTCGGGAGGGTACAGATCCCCTTGGCGTTAGGACTGGGTAGAGATGACACATCCAACGTATCCTCGGGGACCCAGGGGCAGTCTGTCGGGGGACGAGCGAACTTTCGTCGCGCCATTTCGCCCGCGCCCGACTGACTACCCCTGGGTCTCCGAGGATGCATCCAACGTAGAAGCGAGGCTTCTTCTTTATCTAGCTCAAACGACTGAGAATTTGCTTCTTCGTTAGGTTTTCCATCGATTTTGTAGTTCAAAACAATTTCTTTGCAGATGGCAGCGCTTCCAGTCAAACAAGCAAGAAAAAGGCGCGAACAGTTGAATGGCTTCCAGTTCTGATTGGCTGGCTACGTTATTTTCTTCTTTTTTATTGGCTCAGAGCAGCGAGCTAAAATATATTTTAGCCCGCTGAATTCTTCATTTTAGCCCGCAAAATACGCCGCAATGCCCGATGAAATTATTATAATGATGCTTTCATTTAGGGACCTTGCCATTACTATTTTGCCACACTCATCTCGAGCACTTAAAGGAAAAAAATGAGAAATTTTCGCGTGTTTTCTTTATCACCAGACTAACTTGTTCGTAGTGAAGTTTATCAAAAATAACATATTGAACTGATTTTCCTTCTTCTCCCCAGACCTCCCAGGATGGAGGTGCCAGGACGGCAAATGCTACCTGTACGTCCGCGATGCTGTCACTTGGGACTGGGCCCAACAAAGCTGCCGGAGCCAAAACGGCACATTGGTAACGATATCGAGTTCATCAGAAAACAAGCTGATAGCAAGCTTGGTAAAATCAACCATTTGGATTGGGCTCAACGACCGAGTGGAGGCTGGTAAGTGGTTACAAGGTAGCCAGGCTGTGTAGCATCAATTTCAGATCGCCAAATTTTTCTTTAGAACTTTTCATGTCAAAAGGACAATAAAGTTGTCCCAAACCTCGACTGAGATTATTAGAATTCTTAACCACTAAACAATCCCGAAAAGTGAATAAATAAGAGATACAAGTTCCAGACACTAGAGAGTTTAAGATCCGAGTTTACCGCGAACCGCGAACCGCTGGAGGTCACGTGACCAGTCTCTCACGTCACGTTTGAGGTTTTCGACGTGCGTTTTTAACGTGGAGAGGTAGGTTTTCACGTGTGTCATTTACCTGAAAGCTTTTAGCGTATAACTCTTGTTTTATCTCACGTACGGTAATGATACAAAATCTTGTGGAGCAAGTCTTTATCCATCAACAGTCAAATTCGGGCGAAATGCTAAATTTGATCAATCCTATTGGATCTTGAAAACAAGTGCCATTCGTGGCTGCTGATTCAAAATGGCGGCCGTAAATTTGCAAGAACTAAATCGAATTACGTTTGAACGTCGAACCTCAAACGGGTAACCGCAAACCGCGGTTAGAGGTTCGTGGTAAACTCGGATCTAAAACTCTCTAGCGTCAATCGCGTAGCTATTCTTGCAGAGGCCACAGACAATCAAACATGTGCTTCGTCCCAATAAACTGAACTCGTTGGAAACTCGCGACCGCCTCAGATTTTTAGATCAATGTAATGTTACTTGTTCAAAGGTAGCTCCATGGGCAATTTTCGCCGCGCGTTGGCGAGATGAGAAACTCTGAAAAAGTCGCGTCCCCTCGGTTCTATTGTTGCATTAATCCTGGCACGGAAAATCCGCTGTTACACTTTGTATAATACCAAAAGTAACAAGAGCAGACTGCAAAAGCTACTAACAAGCTCAAATGAAAGCTTTTGCTAGAAAGGAAGTTTTTGTTTTCCTAGGTTTGTACGTATGGAATGATGTCGCTCAGGGAAAGTTCGACAACAGACCATCATACGTTAACTGGGAAGCCGCTGAACCGAATGACCGGCATTACGATCCTTTTAAAGCACCTCAAAGATGTAAGGGCGAGGACTGCGTACAGATCAAAAGTTGGAATAATGTCATAAGCTGGTGTGACTTGGACTGCAACATTCAAATACCCTATATTTGTGAAAAGACTCGAGGTGAGAATATTTTCCTTGGTCGCGTAACGTCAAGCATTGTGAGAGCGTGGCGTCTGACCATTCAAATAATTGGTTTTCCAAGGCAGTTGGGAAAAGAATCTGAAAATGGGCCCTGTCATCAAGATTTCGCTGCACTTTGCTCGAAACTGTTCAAATATTTCACAAAGAACCTTTATTTCTAACATGAAATTGTTCTTAGAGCTCCGGTCGACGTGTGGAGTTTTGGTTATAGCTATTTAAAGGAATTAATGTACCGAGGATGCAGGGGCTGTTTCCTCCTATATTCTTGTAGTCTTTTTAACATATCAACGACTATGTTGCAAATAAGACAAACACGCTTAAAGTGTACCATTTTTCAACCACAATGATGCAAGCAGTTTATTGTTCATCAATAATTGTTCCAAGCTGTGTCAAATTCGTCAAGTTCTTCGTTCTTTGCTTTTGAAAACGTAAACTTTCTGGGTTATGCCCCTGGTTGATTGCGTCAGTTTTGAGACTGTTTTGGGGTTTCTTTGGAAACTGTGCATCCTAATAATTCAAGCCTGTGAACAGGGTACAGGGCAAACAGAAAAATCGGCGAGCCGGGCGAGCGAAGCGCAGTACGGGCTCGATTTTTGTCTTCGCCCTATACCCCACTTGGGTGTCGATATCGGCTCGGCTCATTTTTGCTACAAAAAAAAGGACATTGTTGAAGTCAATCGCTAAACCTCTCAATACCTAACACTACATTTTTTCCGTTTCTTTTCAGATCCTAATATAAGTTTTGCGGCGTGGATAGCCATTTCCATGGGCGCAGGACTTATCCTAAGCATGTTTGGAGGACGCGCTTACATGGAGTATAAAACACGAAGAGGGCGGAAAGAAGTAAAACAGATAATTGATGAAGAAACCGCGGACGCAGACGAAGGAAAATTATTATGATCGAGGAATATAGCACATGTACCATTTAATATTTGCATCTTATTACGCTAATTATTAGAAAAATTTCTCATTTTTTCTAAGAGTTAATTGGACGTTTAAAGCGTTAGTGTATATAGCTTCCATACGAAGAAAGAACCTGGGAAGATATATACGACATAGAGATGATCTTACACACTCTTCACAAAACGTTAAGTATGCTGGCATCCCCGTGGTCCTCTGCTTACTCCTGTACGGCTGCGAAACGTGTCGGAGGTTCACGAAGCATTTACAGCAGTTTCACACGCGTTCTCTCCAGTCAATCATTTGGATTTGATGGCAGGATAGAATCTTGAATAACGAAGTTCTTAACATGTACAGAGCCCATTTTACGAGCACCGAAAAAAAGATATTCCAAGCTCAGCTTCAATGGACCGGCTGTGTAACCAGTTACCAAGGCAGCTGTTCCATGCGGAGTCGGCATTTGGAAGCCAAAAGAAGAGGTTCAAGGCCAACCTGAAGTCCTACAACAAGAGGGCGGAACTTCGACCAAACATCTCGAAACTGCTGCCTATGACAGGACCAGCTTGCGTGCACTGATCAGAAAAGCAATGGTCTATTTTCAGAAGGGCCGTCGCCAGCGCCTTGCAGCTGCACGTTGTCGCCTACACATGCAAAGCTACCTCCGTACCCTTCCTAGCCACTGGGGCTCCATGCCCTACCTGCAACCGGCACTGCACCTCCGCCTAGCCACTTGTGGACCTTCCGACACTGCACAACACTTCGGCTTCCGAGAGCGTTCCAACATCGTCGCATTCGTAAAGACGATTTTTTAGCGCAACAATGTTCTGGGGAAACTTGATGCCTTATAACTTGGGTGCGCGGACGATTTTAACCACACCTTTCGCGTTTCCAGCACGTTGAAAGTTTTTGAAGCTGATTCAACGAAAAAAAGTGGCAAGACGAAAATCGCGTTAGCGGGGAAGGTGTCCGAACTTCCATTTTATAGGGACTCAACTTTCTGCGCAATTTATTATCGCGCAAAAAGTCTTCATTACGAATCAACCCACTACCTGGTTTTGCGCTGAAAGTTGTCCCTGGTGGCATCGCCTTTAGAAAAGTGAACACGCGAGGCTCGCTCGCGAGTATTGGCATCTCACGACAAGAAAAGTGATTATTTTGGAATTTGCAATTTCAATAAATGGTCGCTATAAATATTTCATATCCGAAAAGGTTTGCTAAAGCCGTTCCTGCTTGTCAAGTATAGTTTCCTGAAAAAAATTCAACTCGACATTGTAGCACCAGCAGTAGTGTAGATATATGTATAGTTAAGTGTGTGATCGAAATCAAAGGTTGCGTGACTCTTTGTTGAATTGAATCACGTGCGAAAATTCATAAAACTTTAAGAGTTTTTTTATTTATATAAAGATTAATTATTATTATCAAAGGTGATTTTTAATATATGCAATTTTCGAATACTGATATGAAACTGATTTATAGAAATGATTTGAAACGTAAATAGTTTTGTACCATTTTGATTAACATGCCAGTGGAGACTATATGGACGGAAGCCGTTTTATTTATGATTGATATCTTTATTTATAAATATCTGATTTAGAAATCTTAAACCTAGAAGTATGTTTATACTGCCTTAAGCACCTTCAATAACTTGCGATCAGTCCGAGTTGTGTTGGCAGTACCTTTATAATTAACCTTGTGTACATCGCTCGCTATTATCATCATTATCGTTTCGCCTTTCCCGTTGCCTGTTCGTAATGGTTTACCAAGCGAAACGAAACTAGAGTCTGATCGGTGGCTAATTTTTGTTTTTGAGTTTGCAGAAATTTTAATTTAGCCTTGTAAATACGTACTTACAGCTCTTTGTATAAAGAATGAATTAAAAAAGAAAAGAAAATTGCTTTCATACCAGCGTGTCTTTGAGGACTCGGTCGTAGTCCCATACCGAGTAGCTTCTCTATGGAGGCCTTCAGTGGAGGGGGAGGGGGGGGGGGGCATCTTATATCCCTTGCACAATCGCAGGGGAAGAATTTGCGAAGGTCTATAAACAAATTAACTTCTGTGCAGCAGGCAACAGGCCACTGAATGCCTGAAGGGAAGAATTAACCCTGAAGGGAAAAAAATCAACACTGGGCTTCAAATTACACAAAGCAAACTTTCGCTCAGTAACCTCTCGCATCGCAGGAACCAATCTCCTACCCAGAGTCCTCTGGCTTTTTGGTCAGCGGGTGGTCGCCAGTGGAGACTCTTGGGTACTGGAATTTTATTACCGCAGGTTTTTTTGCGGTAAAACCATGCAAGCCGTTACGAGCCGTCACGGGACAGCCGATCAAAAAATTTAAATAACATTCCAGTTCCCCAGAGTCTCTCCCGGCGCCTACCCGCTGAACAAAAAGCCTCGGGGCTCTGGGTAGGAGATTGCAAAGGACCCGATCCGAAGCCGCGATTCATGTGTTCCCCTACGTTCAGTTACTGGTACAGCAGGGCATGATCAACCAGAGGCTACATTAGAAGTTAAATTCTGATCACTTTTGCTACCCCTTCAAACAATAATTATTGGATCAATAAATTGCTACCCTTCTAATCCAACGTACCGAAAAAAGATAGCAACTGGAACATTTACCCATAATTCTTAGCGTGCATACCCTAAAAACGAACAGAAAAGTTCAAAAATCTTCAAAGCATACACAATAGGGCCATTTATACGGGAGAAAATAAGACACGTCTTATCTTAGACGCGTCTTAAATAAGACGCGAGCTGATCGTATAAACGGCACAAAATAAGCGTTCGTGTCTTATTTTAGACGCGACTAAAATAAGACGCGTCTAACTCTGGAACAGGAGCTTGAGCTGTTCTTGTCTTGGTCGCGTCTTAAATAAGACGTGAACTTCCTCGTATAAATGGTACACGCGTCTTAAATAAGACGTGACTACAAATGAGCATGCGTAAGAGCGAGTGACGCGTCACGACATACGTCACTGACCGCTCTCAGCTCTGCAAAATGGCTTCGCAGTGTTCACAGTCCGCTTTGCAATGTTCAAAAACACCAGCAACACCGGCAGCAAAAAAGAAATACGTGGACTACCACGGAAGAGAAGGAGTTTCTGCTTATTTGCAAAGAGAGGGCATTTGCCGAGGAGCTGGACAATTGTGTTACGGGCGCCGCTGTTAGTTACTTCTGATGTAACTTTTGTTTACATTGAACGTTTATCCTTTCGCAATTGGTACAGATGAAAATTTGTTGCAAATCATTGCTAATTAGCATAGTTGCTAATGGTAACGTCGCATGTAAACAAGGCTGTATCAAAAATAAGACGAAGGTCGTTTACACGTGATTTTTGCGTCTTACGCAGGACGCGATCGTATAAACGGTACAGTTCGCGTCTTATTTGAGACGCGACTTAGATAAGACGCGTCTTATTTTCTCCCGTATAAATGGCCCTAATGTTGTTAGTACAGAGACGAATTAAGCTGGCTGTGTTAAGTTCGCAAGGTATTGGGGTAAAATGCAAGGCCGTCATCTTTTTCCGTTACGTCAGTGGAATATGAATACGGTGAAACCCCGCTTTACGGACACCCGCTTGATACGGACACTAGTTATTGCGGACTGTACAGTCAAACCCGTTATTACGGACACCGACTCGGACTCCGTTGGGACCAGAAAAAGTGTCCGTATTACAGAGTGTCCTTATTTAATAAGTGGTTAATTTTAAGGAAAATGTATGACGCGGGACCAAGAAACTCTCCGTAAAAACGAAAAGAAAAATAAAGAAGTAACTGGAGCGTCAGTACTCCCCCCCCCCCCCCTCACTGTATATAAAACATATACTTGAACTGCGAGTGAAAGACTGCGAGGGTCTTTCTTCTAATTAAATTGACTAATTGGTTGTTTACGACTCGAATACAATAATGAGTGGAGCTAGGAGCCTCAGCCCTGTCAGCAGAGGTCGCCAATATTATTTAACTAAAAAAATTCTTCAAAATACAGCCATTAGCGGTCGCATTGGCGTGCATTTGCCGACAACAGTTCTCTACCGTCCTGTGGGCAACAGGCTGTAGTAATAAACTCAAAACTCCCCTTTGGGCTTCCCGTTACAAAATATTTCACGTAGGGACCCGTTTCGCCCGCGGGTTTGATACTCTTCGGGTTTCACATCACGTGACTTTGTTTGAGTAACCGCGGTACAACAAAATTATGCTTCTTCTCCAAGATGTCGCTGTTCAAAGCGAGAGATTGGTGGGGAACTTATGCTGGTAGCGACGAAGAGTTTGATCTGGGATGCTTGTGTGTAGCGAATATCGACAATAATGCTTCACAGTTTGGTAAGCTGGCGAAAGATTTTGTTTCTCGGCATGGCTGTTGGCGGCAAAACATCGATAGATGTACGGGTTTGCAGCCGACGTGAAGCCATGGACGAAGAATCATTTTAGGAAGAAAACTTTCTATTTCTGTCTGCATCGACAAAGAATCGTGTCAAGAGCTTGCATTTTTATTTTCGTCGTTTTCCAACCTTAACAACGTTAAGGGTTTTCCTTTATTTGCTTCAGGACACAAGCTTAATTTCGTTTGATCAACGTGAATCGAAATGTTAGCTTGTAATGACAACCTTTAGCCATAAGTTATAGTTACCCTTGTTGCTAACGACTTTTCTTTGTTTTTGTTTTCGATATCCATGGCAAAAGATGTTAAAAACATATGTCGTTATCCTTAAAAAAACAAATCTACAATTTTAAGGTTTATTTTTTTTAACTATTTGTGTGTCTTAAAATTTAAATTTTCCTTAAATTTAAATTTTCCTTAAATTTTGGAAATTATCATCACTTTCAGTCACGGATGAATTTAATTTTAGTTGTCTAATGCCCCATTTACACCAAGGCTTAAACACGTTTAAAATCTGTTTATTTAAACACAGTTTAAAATTGTTCCCTTCATAAAAGCTGCTTCCGCATTTTGCTGACTACAGATTTAGCACAAATAAAAGCATAAGTTAAAATTTACTTGAATCCTTTGTCAAAGCCAATGGTTTAGCTTTCTGTCACAAATTTTTATTTGTTATACATGTACCTAGTTTAATTAAACATGTTTTGTTGGTGTGAATGGAGCTTAAGTCTTATTGTCATGGACATGAAATCTGCCATATTTATCGATGTATGACAAGTTCTTTGTCTCACAAGCTGTTTATTTTGTTACAGATAAGATAATAGTGGGTAGCTATCATGGAATTCTTAGGATTTATTGTCCCAAGCCTCCAAATTTTAAACCTGATGATCTTATGCTGGAGGTACAACTGCAACAACCAGTTTTACAAGTGGAGGCAGGAAAATTTGTATCGTAAGTAGACAAGCCCCCTCTTTTAGTTTTATTAGAAAGCAAATACCCGTCCTTGCGGACTCTGCATTTACATGTAATGCTTGCTACATGAACATATTAAAGACAATTTAAGGAAGGTGCCTACTATTGTTACTGCGCATACGTTCTGCGCATCGCGAGATACTCGGGTTTCCTATGGGTGGTGCCTACTAATACAGGAATATTTTTGCGCGGTTTAAATCTTTACGGAGAAAGCAGAACTTACCAAATGCTTTTGGTATCTCAAAAGAAAATTGGGGGTAACCATGCATTTTTCAGAGATAATTAAGCTTCAATTTAGGAAAAAATCCCATACATTGCTTTATATTTTGGCGTTTTTTAGAGATATTATTGCTTAATTATCTCTGAAAAATGCGTGGTTACCCCCAATTTTCTTTTTGGATTCCAATAGGCCTTGCTGAGATCTACTTTTCCCGCATAGTCATAAACACAAAAAATACTTCGGTATTAGTAGGCACCGTCCTTAAGTTTTCCGCAACTTGCAACTTGCAATACTTATGAGAGTATTGTATTGCAAGTTGTAGAAAACTTGTTACCCATTGCAATGTACTCCACAATGTACCAAAAAGTAGATCAGTCTACTGTTCCTGCAGCTTACAGAGAGAAGTTTTGAAGAAGGGGTCTCACATGTACATGTACAGTCAAACCCCGTTATTACGGACACCTTTGGAACCAGAAAAAAGTGTCCATATTACAGAGTGTCCTTATTAAGCGGGTTAATTTTCAGGAAACTCTATCGTGAAGGACCAAGAAAACTGTCTATGTAACGAGTGTCTGTAAAGCGGGGTTGCACTGTACGTTCAATTCTGTCAACAATGTATCTTGCAGTGGCATTGCAAGAACCCTTTAACCCCTAATATTAAAGAACAAACTCTCCTATCTTGTCACCATGCTGTTCTTATAAAGGTACTGGGGAGACAAAAAGAATTTAGGTATTTTTGAATTAAAAATTTTAACTTTCACTGCAAAGGATAATTTGTTACATGTAACTCATCGCATCGCTAATTATACAAATTATCAATATACCTGTTTAATTTTTTTCCTTGAAAAATATGATATCCTCTAAACAATGCCCTTTCTTTTAGATAAACTGGCTTAGAAATTAACTTTGATAAATTTAGCCATCTTTTAGCTAGTGTAGTGGATAAAACCATCAATTAATTTCTTGGTTGTGTTGCCTTGAATTGTTGTCAGAATTGAAAATCATTTCAACGGCTTTTCTTTGATCGATAGCTACCAAAATGCAACTTCATCCAACTCTTTTAAAGGCGATTAAAGGTAGAAGGTAAAGTTGCACAAGAGCCTAAGTGGCCCACACGGCCGGAGCTTAGCCCGGTTTCTGCAGCAACTCAAGCAACTAGGAGTATTGCTACTCCCCCGTGGATGGGATGCTAGTCCATCACAGGGTTACCCCCAGCAGTATGTTGTCGGTATCTATTTATGGGTGAAAAGAGACAATGTGGAGCAAAGTTTCTTGTCTAAGGAAACAACACAGCAATGAAGAGACCAACATAGCCTCGAACCAACGACCCTCGGATCCTTCGACCGTCCGATCAAAAGTCCGACGCGCTAACCACTACACCACCGCGCCTCCACATTTTGAAGGCAATTGGTCACATGTTATTGGTAACCACTGTAGCATTAACCTGCTTAATGCAGATGCTACTTTCATATGGACACTTTTTCAAGTCATGTATAATGGGGTCTCTATCACTAAACATGTGACTTAAAGTCTAGTTTTGTCCTTAAGTAGTGGAGGCATAACCATCCTTAAAAGTTATAAATTCATTTTTTTGTTTGATTTCAGCGGAGTTGATCAACTCCACTTAGCTGTGCTTCATCCAAGAAAACTTGCTGTTTATAGTGTAGCAGGTACAGTGTACATGTATCAACTAGATTATACAAAATCTTATTTAAATTAGGGTCTGGATAGTAGCAGGCAAGTCAAAAGTTTAAAGAAAACGACGAAAGTTTTAAGTTTGCAAATCATGTTTTGACAGAGACTTCAAACACTTTGTACATTAAGTAACTGAAGATGACAGAATTCTCTGTCGAAACATGCTTTGCAAACTTAAAAGTTTTGTCATTTTCTTTAAACTTTATTTAAAATAATGATTAACTTAAAATTTCCTGATAGGGATTAGTCCAATGATCCTGTTTAGCTGTTGTGTACCTACATTTTTACAACCTGGGCTAATAAGTTCTTACCCTTGGGCTCCTCAAATACAGTAAACACCCACATTTTAAGAACCTGCTTTTTTCAAGGTCAGCCCGAATAAGTCTTCATATAACAGGAGTCTAAAATGATGAATTTAAGCTTGGAGGTTCCTAATCCACTTGTTCTTTTATGTGGGACGGTGTTTTCTGTATTGCACACTATTGCCCAACAGATGTAAGGTAAATTTGCACACAGACCAAAGGTGGAACGTACAGTTGGAGTCCCAATATAACCATATACAAATGAGACCCAGTTTGCAATAAAGGGGATAAAGGTGACTCAAGAAAACAGTAATATACAATGTTTTCCAAACTCAAGTGGTTTCACTGCCAAGTTTTGAAAATTTATGGTCACTCATTTTGTTATGGTCTATAAGAGTATGGACCATAGAAAACTGCCATTGATTTTCTTTTTTTCAATAACGTGGAAAAAGTACAAGCGGAATTGGCTTTATCAGTTTCATTGAGAAAGCATGCACATTACATCTGATGTCATTTTATTGTCTGTACTCTTATAGACAATAGCTATAAGCCAATCACCACGCAGGAATTTTGACAGTTACATGTATTGTAAAAAGCGCAATGACAGCCCTGTATACGAGAAACTTCCTTGCAATGGGATATTTTCCATGCTGACTTTTTTCTGCACAACGTACATGTACATGTATACTATAATGATTGTATGTTGTCTTTTTAGTTATTTCTGGAGCTGTGGAACATGGAAATCACTACACTCTTAATCTGGTGTATGAACATATTCTGGAGAGAACTGCATATAACATGACATACGGTCCTTTTGGTGGAGTCAGAAGTAAGTCCTCTGTTACGATGCTGTTACTGCCAATAAATTTCAGAAGTAATCATTTGACATTGAGTACATATACAATGTAAGGAACATTTTATATCTTGCAGCTAATGCTCAGTTTTAAATTGGAAAATTATCAAGTCACGTGGAGAAGAAGCAAAAATTGTTTTTGTGTAGTTATGAAATTTGCACTTTGAAATATATGATTCGGAAGTTTTAGAGCGCTGGGGTAAAAATTGCGGATTTAACGAAGGCTAAAAGTTGGGATATTTTGCTCTCAAAAATGGTCAGAGGACTGGGTCGAGTTTTATGCTGAATTCCAAGTTGTGACGTCACTTTGGTGCCAAAAGTTTGTTTACTCTCATTCTGTTCTTGCCGCCAAAAAGGATTGTAGAAAGGGTAAAACATGGCTAGCGAGTCTGTAAACGATTGATTCTGGCAACTCTCTTTGTTACGGACGCCAGCCAGCCAGATTCGAATACTATTTTTGAGGGCAAAATAGCCTAACTTTGAGCGCTCACAAAATCGGCAATTTTTACCCCAGCAATCTCAAACTTTGAAATCCCGTGTTTGAAAGGGTAAATTTTATAACTACTTAAAGACAATTTTCGCTTCATAGGCACTTAAAGGATGTTGCCTACTAATAAGGAAGTATTTTTGTGTGGTTTATGACTATGCAGGGAAAGCAGGGCTCATGAAATCCAAAACGAAAATTGGAGGTAACCATGCGTTTTTTTGAGATAATGAAGCAACAATATATTATATTACTAAAAATCAGTAAAATACAAAGCAATGTACAGGTGTATAGCAATTTTTTTTTCCAAATTGAAGCTTTATTATCTCTGAAAAATGCATGGTTATCCCCAGTTTTCTTTTTGGATGCTAAGAGCACTTGCTAAGTTCTGGTTTCTCTGCATAGTTTAAAACCGCGCAAAAATATCCCTGTATTAATAAGTAGGCACCACCCTTTGGAAACCGAGTATCTCAAGATGCACAAAACATATGCACAGTAACAAAAGTAGGCACCATCCTTAAATTATTTTATAGTGTACACTGTGTTTTTAAATTCGTTCTTCTTCAGACAAGGATTTCATGTGTGTCCAGTCCATGGATGGTATGTTGTCATTCTTTGAACAAGAGAGTTTTGCCTTTGGAAGATTCCTCCCTGGATTTCTTTTGCCTGGACCGCTGAGTTACGTCACAAAGAATGATTCCTTCCTAACTGTCAGCTCATCACGGCTTGTGGAATCTTACAAGTATGGATTCTTTCAAAATAATTTTTTTATAGCTTTAAAATAATATCATTTTAAATGTTTTAACTGTTTATAGTTTTTTAAAAAATACATGTAGTTCCAAGTTGCCATTTTAATACGGAGGCTTACAAACTCCAATTTGCTCACATACTGATGTTTCAAATTTTCTTTTTTTTCCAAGAATACTAAGAAATGGAATATTCTTCCAGAGAATGTAGTTAAAGCCCCATTTCATGCAGCTTTTGCTGCCCTTGTTTCAGTATTGTAATTTTCAGCTGGTTATTTATTATTGTTATTTATTTATTTAAATTCTTTTGACTGCTGACAATTATTTGGTAAATGGTAAAAACTCCAAATGTGATCTGAGCTTGTTTCAATTTGAAGGCAAAAGTCACTTATGATAGTCTTTGACTATTTGGGAGCCTATTAACGAGTAATTTCAAAGAGACATAGATAGTCTTGCATAAAACATTTAAATTACATGTATTTGTCTTGATATCTTGGTATCTGGACAAACTACATGTACAGTGGGTCTTTGCACCCCGACTCTACCTTAGTTTGCAAAATAATATACAGCTGTTCAATGCCATTGAAACATATTTCCGTTATGTACTTGCCTAATAGATATCAGACTCTCGCTGTTGCAACTGATGCTAATACAAAGGAGGACATTGGAAACAAAAAAGTGTCTGGAAAGAAACTAACGGTAATTATCAGGAGAATTGGCTGTATAATGTACCAGTATCTGTTCATTGGTCTGTGGGTCATGTTACTTTATATAAGTATATCATCTTTGGAGTGACTATTGTTTGTGTGTCTTTTTTTTTTTTTCACAGTCGTAAATTGAGGAGAGGGGGCTGGTGGGCCCGGAGTGAACACTTTACAAAATGTAGTCATACTTTACTGTCTTATGATATGACTCCTAGGATCAAAATTATATCATTTACAATGTATCAGTAAACTGTTGTTAGCCAACCTTGCATAATGGGAACTTCAGTAAATAATACAATACATGCACAATTAAATCTTTATGGCATGCATATAAAAGAGATTCATTCAAGGAGAGAGGCAGATGCCCTGCTTGATTAACCCCACTTACATGTACATGTACATTGTAAATGTGTGCCATCCTCTAGAAAATGATAGCACTGGATAAACTGCCAAATATTATTATTAAATACTGTATTTATTCGGTTAAGCACCCCCCTCGAGTAAGCGCTCGCCCTGAAAACCCAGAAAGTTAATAAGCACCTACCCTCAAATAAGTGCCCACCACACCCCCTCCCAACAAAAAACATTTCTGTACTAGCACAGCGTAAAGTTAGAGAATTAAGCGTCAGTCTCATTCCAAAATTGGTTTTAGATACGTCCAGTAGTCAATGAACTTTTATGTTGTTTATTGTTATCCCTTGTTTTGTTGTTCTCTGAAAATGTCCTTGCTTGCTAAAATGTTGGGAAATAATAAGCGCCCACCCTTGTGGACTCAAAATTAAATAAGTGCCCAGGGCGGTTAATCGAATAAATGCAGTATGAAATGAGCCACAAATTGTGATTAAACTCATCGCCAATAGATGAGCTTGGGGAAGGTGCCTAAGAGAAAGTGGTGCCAGGCGAGATACGAGCAACGTGCAGAGCATGAGGTATCCATTGCAACCCTTAGAGTGGATACCACCCAGGCACCGTCACACTGAAAAATCAGTGGAGATATTTGCCAACCCACATACTTACCATGACCAACAGACGGGAGGGGGAGAGAGGGAGCAATTAAGCACGCCACAAGGAGATTCAACACTCAAAGCAGCTGCATGTCCTCACAGAGCTGTATTGTAGCACACAGCCCTGCAAAACCCCGTATGAGACCTGAAACACGCATGACTACCCAAATGTCGCAGATCAGCATTGACTCCAGTCTAACTTAGCCTAAATTACATTTAGCTGCATCAAAAAGAATGAAAGAGGATAAATGAAAATCAACACCAAGAAATCAATATTTTGTAACCTTAGTTCTTGATTTTTGCAGATGGACTGGTCTTCAAATATAGGTGAACATGCAATTGACATTGTTGTTTTCAACAGTTCAAATGCAGCACTTTCAATTTTTGTTTTAGGTGAGTTGATTAATCTTTAAATTTGTTGACTTAGTGAATTTAGAGACTGTGTATTAGAGATTAGCAGGGATAATGAACAAACGTGTACATCTGGGAACTGTTACTTTTTAATTTTTGTTTGAACACTTCAAAGAAAGTGTATTCTAACTTCAGTATCAGATGCCATCCATCCTTCAGTTCCCTTTTCATCTTTCCATGATTCTGTCAGCGTGCCAGCCAGACGGCCAAGTTGTCAATCTGTCAGTCAGTCTGCCAGCCAGACAGTAAGGTAGTCAGTCAGTCAGTCTGCCAGCCAGACAGTAAGGTAGTCGGTCAGTCAGTCAGCCTGCCAGCCAGATAGACAGTCAAGTAGTCAGTCAGTCAGTCTGCCAGCCAGACAGAAAGGCAGTCAGTCAGTCAGTCAGTCAGTCAGTCAGTCAGTCAATCTATCAATCAGTCAGTCAGCCTGCCAGCCATACATGCCAGTCAAATAGTCAGTCAGTCAGTCAGTCAGTCAGTCAATCAGTCAATCATCCAGACAGTTAGTCGGTCAGGCAGTCAGTGAGTCAGTGAATTACCCAGACAGTTTATTGGTTATTAGGTCACTCAGCTATTCAGCTCAATCCTGAAATCAATAATAGATACCGGTAATTATCAGTTAATTGATATACACTGTACATTTTTTCATTTACATTGTAATGACTAACCAGTTAACTGACGGAGTTTTCTTGTTGTAGGTGAGCGCTCACTGTTTTGTCTTAATGACAATGGATCAGTGAGGTTTATGAAAAAGTTTGAATACAATCCAAGTTGTTTTATTCCTTATAATTCAGGTAAGACTTAGTTTCACATGTAATTCTTTAATCCATCCCCCTCACCCATGATTTCATCAGTTAAATTTAATTGATGGTAAACGGACGTCTACAGTGTCCCGTGGATGTCCACTATTGAAAAAAATTTTTATTAGGGACATTTCTTTTTTTAATGCCACATGCCTTGAGGACATTAACCAGTTTCTTACTACTGACTAAACGCCATGCGCTAGATACAAGAAGTGCTCCCAAGTTAAGAAGTTAAGATGTATTCTATTGCTGAGTATTGTTCAACAATGGCCTATTGTTAGTCTAACAGTAGTCTATTGTTAAGAAACAATACAGATGAACCCCTCATAATCGACCACCCATAATGCAGGGAAACATGGTGGTCTAGGGGCGGTGGTCACTTAAGAGAGGTTTTCAAGCTGACTAGTGATTTGCCTGAAAACCAGATATTCGGTATCACAGACAAGTGGTCCCTTAAGGTTCCCGTATACCTCTAGAGGTGTCTTGCATCCATTGAAGCGGTGTAGTGCGTCCGGTCTAAACTGTAGATACCTAAACCCCTACACGTATATCAAATTAAAGCTTATAGAGCGGGCTATTAAACTATACCAAGAATTTTGAAGTAAATTGAATTGTCAAATTTTTTAGCACTGTTTTTTCAAATCAATTTTTTCACTTGTAAAGAGCATTTGCCTTCAAATTTGGACAGTAGCTAGTTTAACATATAAACAACAAACACATGTCTGCGGATGTTTTCTTTCGAAATATTTTTTTCCGAGAGCGATTTTTGTACGATCACTTGACATTTTTTTAATCCTATTTCGAAAATCTGCTGTGGCTTTTCACTGCAAGTGTATATGGCAAAACGCAGACATTTTTTTAGCACAATGGGTCCAAAAACTGAGGAGGAAATTAAATTAGTGAAAAACAAAATTCGCTTTGACTTGTAGCTTTCTAAAAGTGATTTGGATGCTCGCATTTAGGATTGTGAAAAATTCGAAAATTCATTTTATTTCAAAATTCTTGGTATAGTTTGATTATAATAAGCTAGCTCTATAAACTTTAATTTGATATAGGGGTTTAGGTATCTACAGTTTAAACTGGACGCTCTACATTGCTTGGACGCGAGAAACCTCTAAAGGTATACGGTAACCTTTAAGGGCCCTAGTCAGCCACACCTTTGTTTTTGTTTATATGCAAGACTTAGAGTTTGGCTATTATATTTTATTCAGAGCATGTCGAAATGAACGAAATCACTGTGAAACTACTGAAGATAATGAAACATACTTTCAGGAACACAACTTTTAGTTAAGTAATAAGATTTATAAGATTTCACTTCACCATGCAACATCAATAATTTTGATGGCATTGAAAATGGCGGAGGCTGACTAGGGTCCTTTAAGGGAGGTGGTTGCTTACAAGAGGTGGTTGCAGAGGGAGGCTCAATTGTACTTAGGGTACATCTTACTGTTACTCTGGAAGGCTTCATGAATCTAGCTCCTGAACAGTAGTGGTGATAAATAAATGTATGTACATAATTACATACACCTGTAACGTCTCCTCATATTTTATTTTAGTGGTGGAAGGAACTGTGAATACTCTCATAGCTACATTCACCAAGACTATGATGATATATCAAGATGTAACCCTAGCATGGGCTGCTCAGCTTCCACACATTCCTGTTGCTATCAAAGTAGCATCCTTCCAGTGAGTCAAACATTGTTTAAGCTGCATCATACAAGTGAATCTTTTGTAAAATTTTGGTTAATATTCAATTCTCCTTCTTTCTCTTACAGTGAGTCTTATGTTATACTTTACTCTACAATACATGTATGCAGTTACAATAAATACCATAAGATTAATAGCTCTTATTTTAACAATTGATAATTCTGTGAGTGTAAAGAGACCTTTTTTCAGTTCAGGCTGGTTGTTGTAAAATTTTATACTCCCTCCATTACTTTTTCTTTTTTCAAATTATCTCCTGATAAATAAATAAATAATAAATCAATCAATCAATCAATCAGCTTTCTTTAGCGAGCATGACACTCAACAGTCTGTTACAACTGACAAACCTGTGACCCTCAGATTCAGATCGAATTGGAATTTGGAAATGTTGGTTTTTGTGGAGAGAGGAAAACTGGAGTACACAGAGAAAAACCTCTTGGAGCAAAAATGAGAACCAACAACAAACTCAACCTACATATAACATCAAGTCCAGGAATCGAACCAGGGCCAAGTTGGTGGGAAGCAAGTGCTTTCACCACTGTGCTATCCCTGTACCCCAATGGGTGGTGGGTAACTAGGGTAGTCAGCATTTTTCTATATAGCAGTTTTTTTTTGTTGGAGATGGGTTTCCAACCCAGGTGGGGTACTCGGGTATAAACGTGACGGGGGGTCCGACGGAGCCTAATATTTTGAACCCAAGTAATACAAGACTGGAAAATTTAGACCCAAAAAAATACATGACTTTTATACCCTAAAAATGCAATTTTAAGAACAGTATACATACTGCCTTTCTGCTGAAAAAGAAACAAAGTTTTGTGGTCAAGGTTGACTAGTTTTGGAACATAGAATGACAAAATATTTTTTTTTTGTGGTTTATATATCGCAACCATTAGCCTGGCGGAAATTCAAACCCAAAAAAATACGCGCAGATTTTTTAGACCCCCCAAAAATACACGGTTAAATCTTCAACCCAAAAAAATACAAGAGTTGAAAATGTTAGACCCAAAAAAATACGTCATTATACCCGAGTATCCCCCCTGGGGTTTCCAACTCTCCACTCATGAGAATTGAATAATCTTTCCTTTCTTGTTATTATTTTATTTATGTAGAGAATTACAAGGTGTCATAGTGACACTTGATGAGACCGGCTACCTTCACTGTGCTTATCTGGGAACTGATCCTTCAATGATGGTAACACCAGCACCTGAAGCAAGAGACATCAATTATGATGTGAGTGTTTCAGTTTTCTACAGGACTGTCAGTAGTTTGGTCAAAGAATTAACAGTAGGATGTAGAATTTGCTTGACCTGTATTAAATTAGGACATGAAGGAGAGAGGGTAAGGTTTAATTACAGTTGAAGCTCTCCTTGAGACCACTCTCGTAAGCGACCAGCTCTAATTACGACCACCATTGTGTCAAAACCCTGTTTGAATTTCACTTTAACTCTGTAATCAAAAGCTCTCGTAAGCAACCCCTCCCATAAGCGACCATGACCACGTTTGGGAATTACCAACTGGTCTTTTCCTTTGTTTTAAAGCTCTGGTAAGCGACCACTCAAAGATTGTGATACGTTTTGCGGCAACTCTTTCATAAAAGTAAACACTTTGTGATCACATTCACAGTCATATTGCACTGCCTAATAATGTTCGTAGATTAAGACCTTGAATCTAAAATTCAAGATGATTTACGACTGGATCAAGAGTGTTACCCTGAGACTGAGGTAGAAAGCTTTATGCTAAAAGCTCTGGTAAGTGACAACCTTCTATTGTTTCAGCCTTTGGTCGCTTCAGAAATTGCATTCTCGTAAGCGGCCAACTCTAGTTATGACCACTTTTTCCAAGGTCACTTACGAGAGCTTCGACTGTAGTAATTATTGTAAAAGGTTCTCCTTTTCAGCCCAGAGAAGGTGGCAGAGAATGAAAGGGTCTAAGTTAACTTGGCACATTTGCATTGTAAAGTACTGTAAACAGTTGTCTAAATTTTGCATAAATTATGCAAAGAGAATATTGGCTGGACAACACTTGTTTGTTACAGTTGTAAATGCCTGACTGGAACAAAGAAGTAGTAAAACATAATTATTGTCATACATTTCAGGAAGCAGATGTTGAAATGAAGGAACTTCAGAAAGAAATCAAGGAATCTACCATAAGTTCAGGTTGGTAAAAATTAATGTTGATAGACTATGGTAGTTTGTAATTGAATGTAAAAGTAAAAGGTACTGATAGTAATCTAATAATGCTGTGGTATTGTTGCTGCTACAAATGTACATGTAATAGTATGCTCTGTGCTGGATTAAAAATAAAAGGAAAAAAACGTTACTTTGCAACTTTCTCTACAAATTAAAAGCAAAGAGAAAACCAGTTTTGTCTTTTTTCCCCTGTTTGCCTTTTGCCCTAAAAGCTATTCCAAATCTCTCTAATGAACTCGTCGGAATAATGATCATGATAGTAGTCTTCCGACAGTACTGACGTTTCAACACCTTCAGTTTCCAGCAGAGAACATTAAAGTTTCGATATGGTACAAGTCATGTACATGTACATACATGTGCATGTACTTGCACTAATTCGGCGATGACTGTTTGCAAATCTTTGTTGCAGAAATCTTACCCCGAGCACAACAAAAAGAAGATCTTCTCATTTCTGTCCAAGTTCCAACGAGATTAGACGCAGTATCGGTAAGTACATGTTCAGGTATCTCCAGTTTCAATATTCATTGTTTGTTGTGTTTAGGTACCATCAGTTGCATCTAAGGCGTGGACAGTTGACAGACACACAGCTACACTGTGCGAGCACTACAAGCATAAGTGGCCCACATGGCTGGAGCTTAACCCGATTTCTGTTGCATGAAGCACCTAGGAGTATTACTACTCCTCCCTGGATGGGATGCTACATGTAGTCCAGCAGTATATTGTTGTTACCCATTTATACAACTGGCCCCAGTTGTTCAAAGAGCAGACAACTTTATCCAGCGGATAATTAACAATTATTCGCCGAAGGCGAAGTAAGTATTGGTGAATTCACTAATATTTACTGAGCCTGAGGCGAATAATTGTTTTAGTATAATTACTCAGGTGATTATCAGAGAAAAACAAGAACCGTCCGAAAAATGTCGATTTTGTTTGTTTGTTTGTTTCAAATTGTCACGCGTAAATGAACAGAGACGTGCAGTCTGCCGATCACATGCTCAATCGAAATCACACGCTCAATCGATAAACTGCACACGGCCTCAAGCAGAATGTCAGTATTCTTTAACTGCCGCTTCACTGAGACGAGGCATTGACTTCTTTGAATGAATGTTGGGTTTCTCCGATCCGTTAGCCAAAATAGATGGAGATGACCAGGCTGTTTGGCGTAAAACTCGAGGATCACAAGTGTTAGCGATAGCACTTTATCGCACAATTTCTTGTTGACATGATGCAGCATGATGGCTTCGCCGGTTAACGCACTTTCCTAAATTGCCCTCGGGGATAAGCTGCTTCAGGAAGGAATTAAGTCCTTTATTGGCTTCACTAAAAAAGTACACGGTTGTCGCAGATGAAAATTTTTTGTTGTGAGGCGGTGACTTTAGATGGTGGTCGAGAGCCGCTCGGACTGACAACAAACTAGTTTTCAGATTTAATATAAGACTTAAAAACTGTCGTCTTTCCTCCTCACTGAAACGTAAAACTCAAAGAGACATTTATTCATCTTGTTTACTTCCATGCTTTCAAATTCTGTCTCAAATTCGTTTTGTTTGTGAAATTATTCTGTTAAATAAAGAAAATCTTGCGCGCATTTACCGTAGTTAATTTGTTGTCTTCATTTTAAGCCATCTACTTTAACAACATGCAATTTCCAAGGGGTTTTTTATTACAATATTAGCAAAATATTATATATTGCCTTTGAAAAGTGTCACCTCGGACTTAGCTGCACCTTTAGCACCTTTCGGAATTGCATTTTCTTTCATCCTATTTACTTCTTCCTCGGAAACATCAATAAATCGTTAAGCGGCCATTTTGAAAATTAGTGCTCCCGCTATAATCACCTCGCGCGCGGTGATTATAGCAGGATATGACGCAATCCTCGACCAATCAGATCAACAGAATCTCTATAATCACCTGAGTAATTACACTAAAATGTATTGGTTGGAGTACATTTTTTTCCGTTGGATAGCGATTTATCCACTGAATAGAGCTATCCGTTTTTTGAACAACTGGATGAAGAGAGACAATGTGAAGCAAAGTTTCTAGCCTAAGGAAACAACACAGTAATGAAGAGACCAACCTGGCCTTGAACCACTCTGACTGTCAGATCTTCCGACACTGACAGGTTGATCGAAAGTCCGACGCGCTAACCACCGCACCTCCAATACATGGCAGTTAGTAACTGTTTCAGTTCAGAGCAAAACTAATGTTTTATTTTGTGTCTGCAGCAAAGTGCAATTGATGATGGCGATGATGAATCATTTCCGTCTATCACAGTTACGGTAAGCTGGCATCTGTGTTCTGCTATACCTTGTTGTAACTTTTTTTTACATTTGTTACCGCCGACCGGTTAGCTCAGTTGGTAGAGTACCGGACTGCCGTGCAGGAGGTCGCAGGTTCAAACCCCGGCCGGACCAACACTCAGGGGAAAGTGCTGCCTAACGACATCTGCAAATGGTTAGACTTTCTAGTCTTCTCGGATAGGGACGATAAACCGCAGGTCCCATCTCACAACCTTTTTCCTAATATGCTGTGAAAAAGAGTCGGGGACATAGTGCCCGGCTTGGTGGTCTATCTCTATCTCTGATTTCATCCGTCTTTCGCATTCATGCGTGGGTGGGTGGTTGCCTGGGTGAAATCAAATATGGACTGGCGTGGCTCCTTTTCATACTGATGTCTGATCTCACCCCACAGAAGAATTGTAAACCACCATGAGACTATGTGATATTGCGGTATATAACTACATTACCATTACCATTACAGTCTCTCTGAAACCTTGTTGTGTATTTTTCTCTTTTCAGGTCACCCTTAAGTCACAAGCTCCCAGTCCAATAGAAAATGTCGTCCTTAGCATCATCTCCAGCCCACCTATCATGTGCAATAGATCTTCTATAGTGTTTCCTATAATCGGTGAGTTAGTACCAGAATCAAACTACTAATCTGTCATAAGAATGTAACTTTCTCACTTGCAGGGGTGGCGCAGTGGTGAGAGCACTCGCCTCCCACCAATGTGGCTTGGGTTCGATTCCCAGTGTTGACGCCATATGTAGGCTGAGTTTGGTGTTGGTTCTCGTCCCTGTTCTGAGGGATTTTCTCTGGTTACTCCGGTTTTTCTCTTTTCAAAAAACCAACATTTCCAAATTCCAATTCGACCTGGAAACAATGGATGAAAGAGCCACTCTGTGGAAGCCACTGAAATTGCCATTTATTTATTTTTATTTTCTTTTGTGGAGCACACTTCGAGCATCTTTGAAAGACTGCTAAATAAATCTTATTCCGAAATGGCTGCCATTTTAATATTTATTTGTTTGCATTCAAATTAGCCTTTCTTGCCTCGTTCAAGGTAAAATATTCTCTTGCTTTTGGACCTTAAGAACGAGTTAAGAAGGGCTAATTTGAATAATTATAAACAAAAGTAAAATCGTAGCCATTTTGGAATAAGGTCTATAGCCTTCAGAGGTTTCCCATTAGAAAATCCTCTTTGTAGAAAAAAAGCAACGCGTTGCGTCATGTTTTCAGGGATAGCTGAAGAAGAGGAACATGTCAGCGTGCAAAAAAAGCAACAAACAAACAAAAACAAAAAAACAGCCACCAGCCAGACTGCAGAACAGTCCATATTTTTTGCAGTAGTCCATCCTACGTACTTGCGCAGTTTTCGAACAAAGTCTGGAGCTAGTGAGGAGATAGAAAGTAAGACTGAAGAGAGAGGTTTCAATTCGTCCTTTTGGTGATTCACATGTACCTGCATGAATTTCAATAGAAAAGACGACGTTTTTGCAGTCTACCAATCAGGTGGAAACGTGACCATATGAATTGCAGCAGTGCAGCACGCTTGTGTTCATGTAAGAATGTTGCATTGTACCCTGTGTTGTTTTCAGGTGATAGAAGTGAACCCGTGTCTGCAGAGGTGTCGTTCTATTCTCGCGGTGGATCAGTTCCTTGTTCTTTAAAAGCTCACATCACAGCCACATATCTCACAAACTCAGGTTAGTTATACCATGCAACCTGTCACTGTATTATTGCAGACTGGTGTAATGATTCAATTTAGCGCCCGGGGCGCTTAGGCCCGGTTCAGACGCCGTACTTCAAATGAGCGGAATCAAATTCGATTTTACACCGACCCAAATTATTAATCCCGGCTGAATTGATTCAGACGCCGAACTTAATTCAGCCGAAATTAATACACTGAAGCATATTCAGTGACTAAAGAAAATTGCAGATTTGTAATAATTTATGCATTTGATTCGGCTCATGTGAAGTACGGCGTCTGAATCTAAGCCGGTCCACAGCCGTTATTCCCGGCTGAGCTGATCCGAATTAGATCGGCCGTTTTGAATTGATTCAGACGCCGTACTTCACGTGAAGTTAATTCATTGAATTCGATTCGGCTCATGTGAAGTACGGCGTCATAACCAGGCCTTATTTACTTTTGGTACCTCAATGGAGGACGCTTATTTCTTTTTTGAGAAACAACCGAATGTGCAAAACAAACCTTTAAAAGGAACAATAACAGTTGCTCAGTAGCTCAGTTGGTAGAGCACTGCACCGGCATCGCAGAGGTCATGTGTTCGAATCCCATTCAAAGCTGAATTTTTTTCAGGCTTTCTTTTCGCAACTGCTTAAGTTGCGTACTAACTGCGAGGATCTTTCTTCTATTTGATCTTTCATCTGCAGTTCAAAATATAAGTTTCATATATTTACATTTATTTAATGTGAGAAACTGTAACAAATGAATGTGAGTATATAAAACATATATTTTAAACTGCGGATCAAGGTTAAATTGAAGAAAGATCCTCGCAGTTAGTACGCAACTTAAGCAGTTGCGAAAATGTGAATGTTCAGTTAATATACAGGAATTTTGAAAATCACTAGTCTATTCGTCGTCGACGGCTTCAGTGACATTTGCATAAATAATAAGCTTTCTTGGTGTAATGGAAAGAAGAGAATAGGGAGGCTTATTGAAATAAAGGCGCTTACCAATTTACGTAATAGGGAGGCTTATTAACAGAAACACATTCGAAAGGGGGCGCTAAATCGAATCGTTATCATGATAAGCGGACCTCTAATATAGGAAAAACTGGCTGTCAAGACTCCTTTTGTAGCTCGTCGATTTCCGTTTCTTATCATGCACAGAGTGTAGCCAATCGCTTTGACTTCAGCCTTCCGTGTTTGCAAAAGGGTATTCACTTGTCAAATAACTTTGTAAGAGGAGCATAGCCTCAATCGATGCGCTCAGTCTCAAAATTTTATGTTCAACGCAAACCGTTAATACGACCGCTTTCGGGCCTTGAAAATGTGGTCGTAATAACAGGGTAGTCGGATTAACGAGGTTGTAAAACTAAGGAAATGACCGGACTTTCAATTCGTTTGGGGCAGAAAAAGTGATCGTATTAACGTGGCGTCGTAAGGCGGAGTTCCACTGTACCATTAATTTTTTTTGACACTCTCGTAATGCCTCTTCCAGGGTGATACAGCTGTTTCGACAAAATTTGTCCAAAAAAAAAAGTGTAAAAGCGTACGCGACAACGCTAAAAGGTAGTCTAGGAAATCCCTGATAAATTGCAATAAAAGCTCCGAATCCATATTCCCCGCCATCTCAAGTTTTCGCTGTACGGTCGAGGCATTATGGATTCTAGCTCTTTATTGAAATTTATTGGGTATTTCCCAGGCTTCCTTTCGGCATTGTCGCGCACGCTTTTACGCTTTTTTGGGGACAACCTTTGTCGAAACAGCTGTATACCTCGGTACAACTCTGCTTAAGGGTCGTTGTTTGTAGTTTAAAAATGTGTTGATGACTTGCAGTTATACCTTTGCTTTTGCTCAGAGGCTCCACGAGTCGCACAAACAGATATTTATTTTCCATTGAGTGTTGTCTGCAAATGCTCTCCACCAATGAAGACTGCCATTCACAAGGTGAGAACCGAAATGGTAGAGGATGTTATATAAGACATTCAAATCTGAAGTCTTAGTAATGTTGAATGGAAAATCTCCCAGTGTCTAAAGCCAGCAACTTAGTGGGTGATTCTATATGCTTGTCGCAGCAGTTCATGAAACAGTAGACCTGCACTCTTCAAAAGCTCCTTTTTGACTGGACCCTGATAACCTGCAGCTGCATTGTCTTTTTGGGTTGGGAACATTGTTCTGTTGTTCGTTCTGTTGTCATCTCGACCAACCATGTAAGACGTTGCAAATGGTGCAGGTCGCTGCCGTTGAAATCGCGATTTTTACCAGCGATTCTGATCCCCACGGGGAAAAGAATTTTTCATTGAAGCATACGATCTCGACGATCGCACCAAAACATTTGTATCTGTGAACAGTCTAACAGCTTTACAGAAGCAGTTTAGGCTCCATTATGTGTTAGTACTGTAAAATTATGTCATACACATAACAATAATTTAAAAATGCAGTTATTGTTTTATTTTCTTTCAGTTAACAATAGACACCAACAAGCCCCCAGTAAACCTTGCTGAGTTATTTCCAGGTAAATCGTCTTGTAATTTAAATTTTTAACTTTTATACAATTGAAAAAATGTTATGAAATTCTACTCTGCCTAAGGTGGCTGGTACCGGTTTCCATTACTTTCCAACATTTACACTTTGACGGATCAAAACTACCAATCTTTATCAGTTGACACAACAACAATGATACCAAACAAAAGCGCTAATATTGGTGAACAAGTTATGGTCGTTTTCTCGATATAATGGGTTGCCATAGCGGCAGTATAACCTGCTAAAAACACCCCTATCTAACTAAAAAACGAGTTTGGCGACCCGCATTTTTTATTGTGGAACTGTGATCAGCATGTGTAGATACAATTTTTTGCAAAGTTTCAAAAGTTCTCTCAGAGATTTAAGGTGGTTCTGAACCTCTCTGATATTCAATTCTTTGTAGCCTGCAAAGCAAAGGAAAATTCTTTGTCGATTTTGTAGTAGTTGTTGTTTATTGACTCTGAGTATCTTGTCTTAATTATAGCACTGTACACCGATGCAATGAATGCGTTGCTCTTTCACTGAGAATATTATACAATAGAAATACAATGAAAATACAGTAAAAATACAGGCTGTGACGGGGGAAAGAAACAGAACTTGCGTCCCTATTTCAATCTGACCCCCTACTACTACAAGAAAAAGCTACAGTCGTAAGTAAACAAACAATCTTAAGTAAATAAACAATCGTAAGAAAATAAAAGATAATGTCGCAAGCACCATGCACTCTACCTCGGAAGTCTATAGGATACAAGCCTAGATAAGTAGATACTAATTAAGCTAGTCTTGAAAATGGAGAGTGAATTAGTTGCTTCAGTGCAAGAAGGCAACGAGTTCCACTATTCAGCAGTCCTAATGAAAAAAGATTTCCTGTTATAATCCTGATTGTGTTCATATATTTTCTAGATATGGTAAATGATGCGGTTATTCCAATGGCGGCGGTTGGTATACAGTACTTTGGTGGACCTGTGGTCACCATCCTTGCTTCGAAAACGTCACGTATGTAAACACGCCTTACTTCTACTCTGAATCAAACGCATCTGCACGAAAGCAAGAACTCACATTGTTTTAAGTCCCAGTAGTAACCAGGATCTAAATTCTCCATACAATATCGCTGCTTAATCAAACGTGCAGATATTAAGAATGGAGAAAATGATCACTAGATAAGTGGCTTGATCTTTAAACGTAATTCTAAATCTCTCTACAGGGAGTTTATGCAACAGGGCGGCTGATGTGGTGGGACGGCAAATTGTCGTTGTGTGACCAACGTGACGTCCGAGTATTTACGACTCTAGCTTGTAACATTCATACCGCTCGTGGTCTTAACGTTGTAGCAGATGTGAGAACACCAGTTTTAGTCGCAAATCGCCTAAAAATGTGAAGGTACTAAAATGTCATGTTGGTCACACAACGATAATTCACCGTCTCCTTCCGTCAGCCGTCCTGTTGCGTAAGATTACTTATCCGAGGGATATAGAATTACTTTCATTTCTTCCTTCCATAACAGTTACCCACCACAAGAAACGAAAGCCAACCGTTTTTGAATCAGCCCTTAATCCTAAATATTGTAGATAGGTGCTAAGCCCCGAAATGTTGTTCCTTGCCTAGCTGGAGCTCTATTCACTCAATTATCTGCCTAATAATAATAAATATGATAATGAACAATTATTCCACTCACGCTTGTTGGATATGAGATGATAGATAGCCAGCCAACTCGGGGCTGCGCGCCTCGTTGGCTATAATCATCTCATATCCAACAAGTGTGAGGAGAATAATTGCTTTATTAAAAACAATCAAGAAATATCGCTAGATTTTGCTCATTTCGCTTGCAAGAACAATTAGAAGACAATTTAATGGTTGCTTCTTCTCGGGCATGGTGTAATGACTCATATACCATGGCCGCTAAGCCAATCAAATCTCTGTAATTACATTATACAACGATCTAGTTTTTGATAAATAAAGTTATCCTATCCTATCCTAGGATCAGTAATGTTGAAAGTGTTTATGTTCTTATTGTTGTTACGTTTTCGTTTGCCTGTAGAGAGATACAGAATCCAGTGTGACGTGTTCCAAGGCATGTGGCTTGTTCTGTGTGAGCTGTCTAAGCGGTTAGAGGCATATTTCAAGAAAAACAAGGTAAATCCCGCGTGTGCATGGAACTAGTTAACTGACCACATTGTTTTAGCTCTTTCCACTGAAAAATTTCCAAAACTAAGGGAATGCCTATAACGGTAGTTCCATTTTCCAGGATAGGTCCTTTCGAATGGAAATTCGTTTCTGGAATTCTCGTACATACAGGAATCCCAAGTACGTTTTCCCGGCATCGTTGTAATCATCTGGGATGAGTTGCATAAAATTAAACGTCAGGCGCAACTGCTAGCGCCAGACCTTCATCCCAGTCATATTCAGTATGTTAACGTCTGACGATAGCATTTACGCCCGCCGTTAAGTTTTATGCAACTCGTCCCTGGCCTTTTTGTCTCCATCGAGATGGGCGGGACTTTTAGACTGTCAACTTCATTCTGAAAGTAATTCTCCGCTATTTTTGTTTTAATCTAGTAGATTATCCATCTGCAAATTCTGTGTTGTCCTGCTACAATTTTTCTGTTGTATTCTTTCCTTAGGACTCTGTTCAATTCCGCGCCTCATTCATGGGTCCGTTACCGCTTCAGGAATATTACGAACTCATCGATGCCCACTTTGAGGTAAGCGACTTTTCTTCTTTATTTTTCATAAACGCAAGGACAATCGCATCATAATTAGGGTGTTTAGGACGGACAAGCTGGGGTGGATATCAGTTTGAGCGCTCAGGAGAGGATAATGATGTTACTTACACGAGACAAAACCAGTCGCGTGTTTCGTTAAGTTTAAACTACAGTAAAAACCCGCGTATAAGAACCTAGAATTTTCGAGGTCAGGCTGAACAGGTTCTTATATTTTAGGGTAGTTTTTCACAATTCAGGCTGATTGGGTTCTTAATAGGTTCTTATTTTTCAGAGGTTGTCGTAGTTGTACTACTAATACAAAATGGTTTGGCACTTGTATTTTCAACAACAAAAATGCTTCCCTTGTTGCACTGTAGCTTTATGGAAAACATATTTCTAGTGAAAATCCAAACAAATGTAAATCAAAGAAAACATATACACAATAACTTTTTGTCAGAAGTTTCTCACAATTAAAATCCAGAATTTTGACCATCAAAATTGGAGTGATTGTTTTTGTATAAGAACCAATTTCTTTGCCAGGCTGAACATGTTCTTATATTTTTGGGTATTTAAATGCCAAATTTCAGCCTGTAGGTTCTTATATGTGGGTTTTTACTGTATGAGACATTGTTGCCGAAGGAAATGTTTTTCCGTTAAGCCGCTCATGTCTTTGGAAGCAAACTGCTGCTCGGAAATAATCAATAAAAGTCAAAACAGATTGTTGCTTTCTGCACGCAAGCACGTTTCTCCCTATCTTTTCAAATTCCAGCATTCCTCCTCAGAGTTGAAAGGTTCAACAGTTGTCATGATATTTTCAATTTCTAGTAAAAGGTTCAACCGTTTCTCCTCCTCATGATTTTTAAATTCTAGCAATAGGTTTACCAGTTTCTCCCCATGTTTTCAAATGCTGCCGTTTGGTTCAATAGTTTCTCCCCATATTTTCTTATTTTGGTAATGGGTTCAAAAGTTTCTCCTCATAATTTCAAATTCCAGCAACACATTCAATAGTTTTGTATGTATATTTCCAAATTTCACTAATGGCTTCAACAGTTTCGCCTCATATTTTCAAATTCACGATCTTACGCATGGTGGTACTTGGACCATTTATACGAGCATTTAGCGCAAAAGATTGTAATAGGCCTTCTCACGGTTTTCGACGCCACTTTGACGAGTAGGCAAACACGTCTTGAAAGAACAGTGTTTGTATGGAAATCCGATGTCAAATAATTTTCATAAAACATCGCTTTTGAAAAATTCATGAATTGGAAAATTTAGGCACTATGCAAAGGATTTTACAGAAAATAACTAAGGAATGCAGCTTTGCTAGAGAGCATCTAGTTGCGTTTTGACATTTCCATACATTTGTCTGTATAGCGAACCAGCCGTGAACTGCTACTAAAAATAGTTCGCGGGAAAAAAATACCGGGAAATGTATGGAAAGTTCAAAACCTGACTGGACGCTTTCTGGCACAGCTACATCCCGCCAAATTTTTGTTCTTAAAATCCTTTTCCTAGTGCCAAAAGTTTCCAATTCATGAATTTTTCAGAAGCGATGTTTTATAAAAATCATTTGACATCGGATTTCTATACAAACAATGTTATTTCAAGAGTTGTTTGCCTACTCGTCAAAATGGCGTCGAAAACCGTGATAAGGCCTATTGGGTTTCGCCTTTAAACGGCCTCACTGATGTGCCTGTTCAGATTGGGAAAATCTCGGATTTAGCTCTCTGCATTCACAAAAAAAATACGTCAGTTAACAATATGTATCATTGTCACTCACAGCAACGCCTCAATCAGACAAAATACCGCGAGCTCTTAGCACAGCGGGCTCAGCAGTTCCGAACCATCCAAAGAAGACTGTTAACAAGATTTAAAGACAAGACCCCAGCACCACTTGCAAACCTCGACACCTTGCTGGATGGAACATACAGACAGGTAAATTTCAGTGGTATTGTTAACTTTCTAAGGGCTTCTGTATGCCACAGTGATAATTGGAATGTCTCAAAGAATGAAATGCCGGACAAATGGCATCGACGAATCGTGATGAATCGTTTCTGATCGTGAAGACCCATCTGATCAACATTCTGTGCCCTTCAAAAAGGAAGTTTCCACATGACCGCAAACCATCACAGGATTGGCGTAGAATTGTTCACACCCTCAATCGTAAACGCGCGCAAAAAGCTGCTGTGTTTTTATAATTAAGATCGCAAACATTCGTAGTTTATCGCAGACAAACACGAACATGTTCTGTCATATGCAATCGCAGATGATCGCACAAGTGCTGCTTACGCCTTCGGCGAAGTTTCAATAATTGGTTTTGCTATTGTCTCGATCATGTATATTTATGGAAAAGAGCCTTGAGACTCAGCTTCCGTCATTTAAAGGTACGGCTATGTTGTTTAGCGTTTTGATGAATACTTGCACGAAGAATTCATATTCCCGAGCCTCGCCAAGTCATGTATTTTTATTTATTTATTTATTTTTTTTTTTGTATTTTAATAGTTTTTATTTCAATGTAATAGGATTACAGTTGTTTTTAAACTAAATTGCACACACACACACATTTGTACAAAGGACCTCAAACACACATTGCAAACTATCATAACGTGTCTCTTGCGAAAAGATGAAGTAAGGAAAGAATGAATAAGTTAGAATGATTTATATTGAAGGAAAGATAAAGCTAACTTGATTCATTCTCCTTATTGTATTTGCCCCATTTTACGAGATGGATGGGGAGTTTATTTTTTGATCTAGCAATTGTTGTCTCAAGCTGGAAAACCAACTTAATCTTCGCAGTGAACACTCTGATAGATGGTATGACTTTTTTGCATCGTACCAAGTCATCTATGCTTATACACGAGCCTCGAAAATTAGAAAAAAGATCGAATATACTGGTCCTCTGCTGTAGATTGAAAAGTAAGAAGCACGTCGACTAATTTAAAGCACAACTATGTGGGTAAATTTTGCAACTGTGAGAGTAAAAGAGTACTTAATAATATTATGACCCAAAATGACTTGTTAAGTCGTGTACATCTTCAGTTTCGTCGTAAATGTGCATTGCGGTACTTTGACGACAGCTCATAAGCATTGAATGTATGCTTGATGCAGGTGAACTGAATACATCCATCTGCTAGTATTATTCAGTGATAGCAATTTGCCATACACCCTAATTAGTCCCGCACTTGATTCTTTCCCCAGCTGTTAGCGTTAGGAGAGGCAGAGGAGGAATGTGAACGAGCCATCGAGACCGCTGCTAGTAATTTATCGTGCGGGACACGACTTGTCAATTTTCTTATCAAGTAAGTGATATTCTCAACATTTTGAGGCCTAAACTTGGCTTTTTTATGCTAGAATCTACGGACAGGATAGTTACAGTTACTGCAGATCATACTGCTGCTTCTTAATGAAGTTTTTAATTAACACCTTTTGATGGCTTCCATCTCAACTACAATCTTGGATAAAACCGTTGAGAAGCTTTTTGTCGACAAAGGTGTAAAATGAAGGAGGGCCTTGCCCTCTTACAGCGGAACGTCTTGTTTAAGGGGTAATGCCCGGTGCCAATGTGGCCTTAGTGCCCATTCCTGTGGCTACAAGTTAGCAACGCGTGCATGTGTACTTATGGCTTAGTCATTCCGAGCCACGTCCCACAAGTGTTTCACTTGGTCATCACTTGAAAAAATGTAAGATTTAAAGTGAAGCTTTGTCCTTCGTTTTTACGGCAGATTCTTGTAAAATTAAACGCTGGACAAATGTTTGAAGACTTTCTTATTTTTCCGTCTCAACTATCTATATCTATCTATATATATCAAACTGGTAAAAATGTAGGAATACGAATCTTTTGCCTTCGTTTTTCTCTGCTCATCGTGCAACATTGTTGAGAATTTCAGTTTTACCGTAGATTCTTGCAAAGTTGAATCCCGGTGTCTCGGACGTGTTGTTGTTTGTAACCCCCGATTTTCGGCAAAGATTTTCGTAATGGGAGAACTACATTTCCAATCTCGGGTGCGGAATCCATGACAGAATATTACTGGGAATGTTGCAAAAGAAGGAAAGCTCGAAATTCGATCAAACAACAAAGAGGACTTCAAACGCTTTAATCATACCACAGGTTATGGACCAGCATGTCAGACAAAGACTTTGAAGTTCTTCAGACCGCCCTCTCTCCAGACGTCTCGGAATCTGAGGATCAGGTATGGACTGTTTTACATCCATATTCTCGTTACAGTATCAATGCATTGTTAAGCAAACAGGTGATGAGAAGAAAGGACAGGATCAGCCGGTGGATGTTGCAGTACATCACATCAAATACAGGCTCCAGTTGTTCAAAGAGCGGATAACTTTATCCACTGGATAAGTTGCTATCCAGCGGAGCAAATGTACTCCAACCAATGCTTTTGGCAAGTTTTCCACACAATCCCATACTTAAATTTGACATATGCTTTTACTCTGTTCACAAATTGTAGGATTATCGGGAAAATACTGCACAGATTTTAATTGTCGGATAGCAACCTATCCAGGGGATAAAATTATCCGCTCTTTGAACAACTGGGGCCAGAACTAAAAAAAATTCTGTCATATAGACTTAAATAATGCGTCAACGTTACTAAATGAACGTCGCTTGGCACATTTGCATCCCATCGTATCTCCTAACGTGAGTAATTAGTTCACCTTGTCGTTTTGTTTTAGGGTTGGGAAGAAATCACGGATGCAGCCATTACGCACCTCTTGCGGACTTGTTTAGCCAAAAGCGCGAAGGACCAAGCTGGTTTGTATTTACCACCCAATTTTAACATGTCTTTCAGTTCTTCTGTGGTTCGAACTTGTCAGTCTGTGAATAATATCAGCCTAAATTATAATCATCTAAACGGAAGTTACTGAAGAGTACTTCCCTAGGCTCGATTTCCGCCGCTCCCTCGGGTACGGCTTTCCTCATTTTCCCGAACAGCGGCTGGTAATCGAGCCCTTACTTCCCGTGTGCTGTTTATTATGCTGTACAAGATGGCATGAAATCCTAAATTGTGACCGTTCAAATGATAACTACAGAACAATGCTTCCCTGTGATGGGCCATCATGCTGTTTGCAATGCTCTACAAGGTGGTTCTAACGTTTTAGTGTGTGGATGTAATTGTAAAGTGTGATCATTCAAATGAAAGCTACTGAGCAGTACGTTCCTGTGGTGCTGTTTATTATGCTGTACAAAGTTGCTCTAACGTTTGAGTCTGAATGAAATCGTAAAGTGTGACTTTTCAAATGAAAACTGCTGAGCAGTACTTTCGTGTGGCGCTTTCTGTTGTTAAGTACAAGTTGGTTTTGACTTTTGAGTCTGTGGAGGATATCCTGAATTGTGCTCATTGAAATTAAAGCTGCTGAGCGACTGCTGTGTTGCTGTTTATTATGCTGTACAAGGTGGTTCTAACTTTTGATTCTGTGGACGAAATTCTAAAGTGTAACCATTCAAATGAAAGCTACTGAGCTGTACTTTCCTGCGGTGCTGATTATTACGCTGTACAAAGTGACTCTAACTGCTGATCATGCAGATGAAATCCTTAAGTGTGATCATTCAAATGTAACCTGCTAAGCAACACTTTCCAATGTTGCTGTTAATTTTTCAGTACTTTTCAAAATAAAATGTTAATAGAGGTGGTCAGGGCAGCGTTAAACCTGGTGTTAACGTCTGTATTTTCTGTGCTTGAATTTAGTTGGTGTTTCAGCCATGAAAATCCCTAAAGACACAAGCAAACTGAAGAAACACATAGCACTGATGTGTGACAGACTCAACAAGGGTGGCAAGCTGGACCTGTCATCACAGACTGGGGAACCCCCGGTACAACAGCAGCAACAGAAGGCAGTGGCCCCCCTGGAACCACTCAGTGAAATGCAGGAGGAAGAAGATGAGACTGGTTAGTGTGGGGGAGGGGACAGGGGGAGGTATAATTCAAAATGCACAGTTTACATGTCTTTCAGTTCGTCTGTGGTTGAACCACGGTTTGCTCCAGCTAGTGGTCAGAGCGGGACTTGAACCCTGGACATCCGGATTTCAAGTCCGGCGCCCTAACCACTTGACCACGCTATCTCCTTTCGCTACCTACCTTCTTTCACCGCGTAGTCATGAACCACGCAAAAATAACTTTGTATTAGTAACTAAAGGTACTGTACTAAAGAAAATTTAAAGATTATAAAATCGACGCTGTTAAGGGAGTTTCAGCCGACGTTTCGGCAATGCTGCCTTCTTCAGGGTACCAAAGAAACCCGAGTTTGTCGCACCATGTTGAGATGCGCAGAGCGTATGCGCAGTAGCAAAAGGAAGCACCGTCCTAAACAAAAGTGTCAACTACTGTTTCTTTCTTCCTTCCTTCCAGATGGCTCCTCCTCCATAACTGACGGAAGTCGTTCTTCAGAAATCTCCGACACAGAGTCAGTGACGAGTAGCGGCCGTGACAAACCTCCAGCCCGCTTACCACAGCTCAATCACGCAAAGAATCCTCTCCCAGACTTGAACAAGCGGCTCCTCGTGACTCCGGGTTCAGAAGAGGAAGGTATGGTACTCAAGGGAATTGGTGCAGCATCCGTGACAAATGGTTTGCCTGAAGATCACGAAAGAGCGTTGTAACCCAATCCCACACGCAATCTATCACAATCACGACCCTGGACCTTTAATTTATAATTTAAAGTAGCGATTACAATGTCCATCGCGCAAGGTAACGCAGTCACAGTGAATCGTTACAAAACGTAAACCAATCACTTCATTGGACGTATCGCAATGCTGTATTTTCAAAGCAGTGCTTACAATGTCATCGCGCAAGGTAACGCAGTCACAGTGAATCGTTACAAAACGTAAACCAATCATTTCATGGGGCGTCACGCAATGTTTATTTATTCCAGGTTCATTCCGTTAACAGGCATGATGCTCGCGAGTTTTAAACCGATATTTAGTCTTTTCTTTTAGAATTTGGCATCAGTTCGTTGAGGTGTACCAGGGATGGTGTAGAGAAGTTTTGTTCTTATCTTCGTTTTAAGTTATCTTATCACTGGTAGATTTTTTCATGCTTCTGTAGATGAAGCATGTGCTAGGTCACGTTATTATGGCTGATTACGTTACCCCAGATAACCCTATACCATATTTGGGGTGACTGTCACAAAAATCACGCTATATCATAGGCGCTGTAACGCGTGTCTTAGCGTGACCCAGGATAGGTCACGCTTGGTGCATTGTAAGACATCCTATAGCTTGTTTGCGTGTTTATTGAACAAGAAGCTTGTAAAAAGTTTTAGTAATAATGTTCCTTAAATGTACACTAGACCTTTGAAAAATTATTTAATGTACAGCTAAATACTGATGTGAATGTCGCGTTTGACATTAACGCCTGTCTGTAAAATAAGCATGTTGTAATATAACGGATTTAATTCCAGTCAACTTATAGACATTTTGAAATTGTGGACTGTTATCCACAGTTACTAGAACAGATACTCCAAAACAAGGTTGGACACCTTATGATGTTTACAAAGCAGAAATGTTATTTCAAACTTGAAAGTAAAAGAAGTTAAAATTAAATTTGTGTACGCCTCGAACCAGGGTAATTTGTTTCATATCTCCTGTCCATATCGACTAGACCAAAGAGGGCTAGCTGAAGAAAAGGGTAATTTTTGACTTGTTTCAAAGAGTGAGCCATGTCAACAAATGACAACAAACCGTTCAAATCAGTGCTTGGGCCTAAATAGTGTAGATCAGTGATAAACCCTAAGAACGGCTATTCTCTGCCTAAATGGAGCTCTATTCTCTCAGTTTTGTGCCTCAACAAATGGCAGCTTCTGTTCTCGTCTAGGTCAGGGCTATCACGATACTACATTGTATAAACAACATAAGGTGTCCAGCCTTGTTTGTAGTATCCATTCTAGGAGCAACCTATCTAGAAAGATTTCCGTTATCCAAGCTTTAGAAAGTTACAGTCAATCTTGGTCTCGTGGGACCAATGTTTTCGAATATCTGAATCAAGTCTTTAACACTGTGCGTTTATGTTGATTTAAATGGAGAAGAAGTTGCGAGAATTCGTTGCAAGATTACAAATGGCCATGTAAATACCTTCCCAAACTTATTAATAAAAATAAAACAAAGAAAATCACCACCGTGAATGAGGTTTGGAAAAGTGATCTTAATTATCGTAAAATTTGGCGAACGTTTGCTTTGATTTTAATTGTGAATGGTTTGAGAAGCTATATCAAACACTCGAACGAGTGTTTCATTCGATTTCCAAACACCTCGAAGTTGGTCTAAAAAAATTTGGCTTTGCTTCGTTCTTTCAAACTATTCCTGAGTGTTTGGCAATCGGATGAAACTCTTTTCCTCGTGTTTGATATAGTACAGGAAGGAGGGATGGGGAAAGCACCCTTCTGAAAATGACGGGGATGATCGACCTATATATTAAGGGAAAAAATTGTTTGTTTGTTTCACCACACACGTTACAAAGAAACAAAATAGGATTACAAAAAATATATATTACAGAAAGAGTGGCGAGGACTGAAGCCTTCGGAGAAACCATAGGGCCAATAGAATAAGGCTTCCTCATTACAGAGTTGTTACATATAATGTTTGAAGACTGTGAGACGATCGATACAATTACAGTTGAAACTAATAGACAGGAAACGAAAACATGTGACAGGAATCATTGGTCAGTCAACTGATTTAAAACCTCTTAGAGGTGAAAATGAATTTGAATCATGCAAACAAAACGGGGTTCTGGTACCTACAGCATTAGGTTAACGTGTAAAAGCAAGAAATAACGGATTTTTTTTTTCGGGCCACTTTGTGTAGCCTTTATTTTATAACGGATTACGTGAAAATATATTCCTTGTTGTTTGGTCCATGTTTTCCATGTTACCTTTTAGTGTTTTTTTTGTTTTCGTTTTGTTTGCGCGTGTGGAACTAGCCTTGAAGGGGAAGTATCACGAAAATTTGCTGTCATTTCAAAACCCAAAAATGTTTGACTGTTAGCAGAAACAACAAAATAATTGTCAAGTTTGTTAAAAATTATCACCCCGGTACAATAAAACTGTCGATTAGTTCCTCTGGCCAGAGACAGGGTAGGCCGGTTTCGATTGAAACTTGAAAAATATTAGGCTAATGTTTTTCAAGTTCTCGCATTTTTGTTTCCAAAATGCGCTAGAGTAGATCACAAGTTGTTTCTTTCAAGAATTGAGTTGATTTCTTTCCTCTCGTCATTCTAGAATTATTTGGCAGGTGATTGAAGGCCTTATTTCATCATTTTTATCAAAAGGTATCAAAAACCCCATGATACTTCCCCTACTGCGCATGCTTTCTGCGCATCTCAAGATACTCGGGTTTCCTATTGGTGGTGCCTACTAATACAGTGATATTTTTGGGCGGTTTAAAACTATGCGGAAAAAGTAGAACTTAGCAAGTGCCCTTGGTATCCAGAGAGAAAATTTGGGGTAATCATGCATTTTTCAGAGATATTAAACCTTCAATTTGGAAAAAACGCCATACGTTGCTTTGCATTTTACTGCTTTTTTTTTTTTTTTTTTTTCTTTTGAATAATTGTTGCTTAATTATCTCTAAAAAACTGCGTGGTTAAAAACGCCATACGTTACCCCCAATGATTCCAATGGCCGTTGCTAAAATCTGCTTTTTCTGCTTAGTCGTAATAAACTGCGCAAAAATACTTCTGTATTAGTAGGCACCGTCCTTAATATAGTGTCACAAGCCAGGAGAATGAGGTGTAATTTGAAAAACCCCAAAACTTTTTTTTTTTTTGTTATCAAAAGAAACCTAAAAATAATGGTCGATTTCTTCTATAAATTACCACCCCCAGTGTACTAAAACTGTCAATTATTGTCTTGGTCACGAATACTGCAAGTTAGAATGGATTGCAACTTGAAAAATATTGGGCTTTTCAAGTTTTTTTAAGTGTCTGCTTTTTCAGTATATTCGTTTCCAAAATGCGGTGGAACAGATAATGATTTGATTGAAACTGCAGTTGATTTCTTTCTCCTAGTGTTAAGGATTAAGTGATGGTATTGAAGTGCCATTTTATCCCCAAATGTTCACTTCCTCTCTAAAGCCGCCGTTACACGTTGAAACTTTTAGCTGAAACTTGTGTGCAACGCCTCGCAGCGGTCGCAGTGGTGATAAAACAAGAGTTTCACCGTGCAACACCACTTCGTGAAACTGGTCTCGTTCCACGAAGTGGTGTTACACGGTGAAACTCTTGTTTTTTCACCACTGCGACCGTTGCAGAAGTGGAAAGCGGTTCTACTTTTCGTGAAACTTGTCTCGCAACGGAAGTTCGAAAAAGTTTCAAACCGACCATGTTACATGGTGCAACGCCTGCTGAAACTTGTTTCGCAGCGCCGTTGCATCCAAGTTTCAGCTAAAAGTTTCAACGTGTAACGGCAGCTTAAGTATGAGACAACGGAAAGGGCGAAGTTTGAGGTACCGGGTTTCCAGTGTACGAGCTACACACACAAATGGCTCAGTTTCTCTTGTATAGTTGTATTGTTGGTTACTTGGGCGGGTCTTCCGCGCAAAATTAAAGATACGATACAAATGTCAGTTGTAGACTGAGTCAGGTTAATTCTCACCTTAGAAATATTACAAGTAAAGATCTAAAATTGTTCATTTTTTTTTTCTGGTACCTCAATATCTCAAGTCAATGTGGATACAAAATTACACTTACGATTTATTGTCCTTCCACCAAAAAGTTAATAATTTTCACTCTGGAAATCCTAACAAAGGATTAAAATGTCTTACAATGTTGCACTCAATAATGTAGAGTTGAGCGCGATTTCCGAAGAAGCGAGAGGCGTTTTCTCGCTTTATCTCTCTAGCAAAATGAGACTAGTAAGTCTTGATAAATTTCGAGATTTACCCTCAAGACAAATACATTGCAAATTGGTTAGGTCACAGCCTCGTCCCCAGTTTTCCTTGGCGCGCATGCAATTAAATGTGACGCGCTAGGCCCCAAGTTTCCAGCACAAAGCTCTATTCGCTGCCGGATAAGCCCGTTTAGGCCTGGGAATGAGGCCAATTAAGAGGTATTGTATTGAATTCGCATACAAATGTCTTTTTTATCGGAAAAATAGATCATCCCTGGGACGTTCTACAACTGACGGAGATGCTTCATTTACCAGCTATCAAGAAACGTTTTTAAATAAAGTATAAATAAGGTTGACTTACAATAGGTTTTTAGTGTTAAATTTGAACAAGTACGAGTAGAACGTATTCGATGAATGACCTACCGCCAATTAAAATTACCAGCTAAAGTTAAGGCGCTGTTACACTAGGCAGTTTTTCTTGCAACTTGCCCCGCAATTTCATTGCGCCGTGCGACACAAGTTGCCCGAATGTTTGCCTAGTGTAACATGCCCTGAAATGAATGTCTCAACGTTTTTTGCTGCAGTCACCGTTGCGAGAAGTAGAACCGACTTCTACTTCTCGCAACAATTACGGCAACAAAAATGTTCATTTCAGAGCATATTACACGATTTGTGCAACTTGTGTCGCAACAAAATTGCGAGACAAGTTGAAATTTGCCAATTTGGCAAGAAAAATTACCCCGAAGAAGGCAGCATTGCCGAAACGTCGGTTTAAACTCTCTTAACAGCGTCTATTTTATAATCTTTAAATTGCCAAGAAAAATTGCCTGGTGTAACAGCGCGTTTAGTGTGTAGTAGTACCTCAGTTAAAGGGTTATACCTCGTTATAACTTACTATTAAGGCCGTACTAAAAGTTTAGGGATAGTAGTCTTTCGTTTACCTGATCTATGCGCTAATACGTTATTTGCCCACAAAAAGCTCTCTTCGTCCGGCTTTTTTGCCAGAAAAAGTTCTACAGTGTACTGTCACAGGAGCCCATTACCTAGAGTTTGCAACTGCTATATATTAATTAGTGTTTTGACAGACCTTCCAAAGCTATTTTTAGATTGGATTTCCGATGAAGTCAGACTTCCGCATACGTTCCACTGATCTAAAGGAAATAAGGTATTGTACGCCTCTGAAAAGTCTCGTCACGCAACGTAGTAGTGTGGTTTTAACCGCGGTCAACATCTCGAATAAGAAACGTCGTTTAAAGATAAAAGGCCTCATCACGGTTTTCGACGCCATTTTGACGAGTAGGCAAAGACGTCTTGGAATAACATTTTTTGTATGGAAATCCGATGTGAAATAACTTTCATTAAACATCGCTTTTCAGAAATTTATGAATTGGAAACTTTTGGCTCTAGGAAAAGGATTTTAAGAAAAAAAATGGAGGGATATAGCTGTGCCAAAAAGCGTCCAGTCGTGTTTTGAACTTTCCACACATTTCCCTGTATTTTTTTCCCGCGAACTATTTTTAGTAGCAGTTCACGGCTGGTTCACTATACAGACAAATGTATGAAAATGTCAAAACCCAACTAGATGCTTTCTAGCACAGCCACATTCCTCAGTTATTTTCTGTAAAATCCTTTGCAAAGTGCCAAAAGTTTCTAATTCATGAATTTTACACAAGCGATGTTTTATGAAAATATTTTGACATCGGATTTCCATACAAACACTGTTATTTCAAGACGTGTTTACCTACTCGTCAAAATGGCGTCCAAAACCGTGTGCTTACTAAATCATTTTACGATTTAGTAAACTCACAGACTGACAAAAAGCTTGTCAGCTTTGAGCTCTCAAAGTAGAAACATCGTCTTTAGGGGATCCTTCTTATTTTGTTACGTTTGACCGCGGCCAATCTGCGGTTCTACTTTTTACTGATAAACTGAAAAGGTTGTAGCTTTTTTGAGTCCGTGGATGAAACATAAAGAACCTACTGAGCAGTAATTATTGTTCTATGGTCCTGCTTGTAGTTCAATATTTACAAAAATTAAATTGACAATCTTCTATCAGACTGTTCACAGTCCCCCTATTTTTCAGTGGAATTCTCGAGACTGGTGGGCTTCGATGGTCTTGCGCGAGCGCGATCTGGGGAGAATGTCTAAACTACCGAGGGGAGCGGGAGTGGGGAGCAGCTCTCCCTCCCCGACTCAACTAATCCCCACTCTGGCTCCCCTCGGTAGTTTAGAGACTCTCCCCAGATCGCGCTCGCTTTTACAAACCAAGATGGCGGCAACTCCATCGAAGCGTACCAGTGTCGAGAATCTCACGGAAAAATAGGGGGACTGTGAACAGTCTAATCTTCTATCTTAGGAGTGAAAAGAGAGATACACATCTTACTTGGTTTACTGAGGCCAATGACCTCTTAGATCCTTGGTGCATTGTCTGGCGTGTCACTTACTTGCTATCTCTACCCGGATCTTCGTCCGTTTGTAAAGAAGTTCATTAATTTGTACTTCTATTTGTTCTACGTCTCGCTCTTTGTCGAGCTTTTCTTGTATCATTTAAATATATTTTTCCTGAATCTCTACATGAACAGGTTCAATTCTGTGCTGGACCTCTCTATTGACCAATTCAGTCTTAACCAAAGCTACTGGTCTCAGCTAAGCTAGCTTTCTCTTGCATTGTCCCTGTTCAGTCTTCTTATCCACTGGTGGCTTCTCTTTGAGCTCACAGCGGCAGCTCGTAGTTTACCCTGCATTAGAGCCAGCTGCAGAAAAAACAAAACACAACACAAAAAGTGAGCATCCTTTGCAGTTGAACATTGCATTATATATAAAGTTAAAGGCAAGGTAAAGCCACAGGACACCCACGCGACTGAAGCTTACACAACACTGGTTTTCCGTGCGGGTTTACGGCACACAATTGAAAACCGCTCTATTCCGACAATAGACTACTGTTTAGAAACCATGCATGTTGGCCTAGAAAGGCTTTATGGATCTGGCCCCAGTTGTTCAAAGGGCGGCTAACTTTATCCATAAATCGCTATCATCCAGCGGATAAAATGTATTGTCACTCGATGGCATGTTTTTCTTCCTTTTCATTGGCCGAAAGCAAATCACCTGACCTGCAAATAACTGCCTACAAATAATGGTCTGCTCATGCGCAATACTGTCCAACTGTGTTTTGCTTAGTGTTTTGCTGAAAATAATATTCTGCTCCTGCGTAATTGAAGCCACGCTCTTGTGTGAAAATGGCAGATCGCTTCCCTGAGCTATCAGCGAGAAACTAATTATGAAAAACAAACTCGGTGATTGAATGATGAAACAATTATTGAACTCGGTTATCGCCAGATATCATGATTTTTTAGTGACTCGCAGATAATTTTTATTTGCCTCAGCCTTCGGCTTCGGCAAATAATTAATCTGCTCGCCACTGACAAAACACAATTTTTTGCTCAACCTCTTCCAATAATTGTTAATTGTTTGGAGTACATTTTAGCCGCCGGATAGCGATGTATCTAATGAATAGAGTTATCCCCTCTTTGAACAACCGGTACCTGGTAGAGAGAGACAATAGCTGCGGTCGCATTGGAGATTTAACACTGGTGTTTACAACGATTTTTTTTCCGCTATCATGTTGATCAGGGTGAATTTGTTATTAAGGATGAATTTGGTGTTTACGCCAGTGTTGACTCTTCAATGCGACCGCACTCAATGAGGACCAAATGTTTAGCCCTGGGAGGGGATGTTACTCCCAAATTTTGGGGGAGTACCCCTGGGGGGTTGACGTAGAAATTACGAGCAAGTTGCGTCATGGCCTTCACTAATTTTATCGTGTGACATTCACTTAGCAGTTTCTTTCGGTGTTGAATGTTTTGCAACATGCTAACAAAAAGTTTCCGTCCGTAATTATTGCGGCGTGCTGATAACGTAACTACTAGCAAGTAATTTTGTACTTAGTTTGGTTAAATTTTTTTTGTGTAGAGCTGACATTCGCTAAAAAAAGTTAAATCGTTAACTTGAAAATTACTATAAGTACACGTACATGCCTTAGTCTATTGCATATAGCCGAATCTGAACAACTTAAATTACCATCTTTTATTTCAAAAATAGATTATGAGTTTGCAGGTTCTATCATTATCATATTATTAGTAGTTGAGGAGGGTGCACTCTACTTCTTATAATGGCAAAATTCAAGTGCTGTTCTTTTATAATTTTTTTTTTGCAGGAGTAAAAAAATGTTCAAAACTGAAGCCAATCGTAGCTTACAGCGGTTACCAATAACACGCTACCTACGGCATTCAAAAGTTGTGTTTTGGTGGACGTCAATCAAAGAAAAGCCGTTGAAATTATTTTGAATTCTGACAAGATTCCAAGGTAACCCGGCAGGAAACTAAGAATTTTACCTCGCTAAGAGAAGGAAACTTTATTTAAATTGATTCTCGAGCCAGATCAAGCGCAAATAAAAGGTATTTTTGAATTAAAAATTTCAATTTTCACTGCACGTGATAATTTGCTCACTTGCACGCATCGCTGATTTAAATATCAGGTGCAGCGATTTCGAATGTTTCATAAAAAATACGGCTTCGTCTAAACAATGCCCATTTTTTTAGATAACCGGGCTTGGAAATCAACTTTCATTAAGTTTATCATCCGTCAGCAGATAAAACTGTCAATTTCTTGGTTCTGTTGCCTTGAAATGTTTTCAGAATTCAAAATAATTTCAACGGCTTTTCTATGATTGACGTCCACCAAAACGCAACTTTATCGGAGTCTTTTGAAGGCGACAGGTCGCGTGTCATTCGTAACCGCTGTAATAGTTCCCTAATGTTTTCCTGCGGTAGTCAGCGGTTGCACGTTTTACCTCACTTGCCCACGTGCCTTTTGCACGTTTTTTCTTCGAATTCTGATTGGCTTATCTAAATGCAGTTCTGATGATCGGCCAAACGTATTATAATTTTTATTTTGGCTTTAAACACTTCAAATAACTACTTTGAACCTCATTCAAACCAAAGCTTAAACGTTTATAAACTTGTTTAGTTAAACAAAGCTTGAAGATGTTTCCTTACTTAGTTTTTATTCAGTTGGTTGTTCCCGTAATGAAACCAATAGTAGGACGCTTGCTTGTGCCCTGTGTAAAATTCACAGTCAATCCAGGTGTTGAGTTGATTGTCACTGATTAAAAGTTCTTAAAACTCCGTTTAACTAAACATGTGAAGTTGATGCGAATGGGATTTAGACGTTTACCATGTTCATTATAAACGATGAAATATTACAACGTCTTGAATTGAGTTTAAAACGGATTGTTAAATTAGTTATGTGAAAATCTCTAGTTAATAAGTGGTTAGAAAGAGTTTAGAGGTTTATACATTTTATAGTACTGCGCGCATACCTTTGCTTGACAAAGGTTTTTGCTAGTTTTTGCTTTTGGCTTCGTTTGTAACTTGCCAATCTCGTACATAGAATCCTCAGGCGGTTGGTCGCTAGGGGCGACTGATGTACCGGAATTTTTTCACCGTAGGATTTCTGCGGTAGAACAATGTAGAACTTTTTCGTTTCAGCAAATCAAAAAAAAATTCATTTCCCCAGAGTCTCTCTCGAAGACGAACCGCTGGCCAAAGAGCCTGAGGACTTAGGGTATGAAATTGGCAACCGGCCAATCAAAATGCAAGAATTACTGGCGGCGGAATTGTCAAGTTGCATGCTCTGAAGTGAACATAGCTCGCCACATTTTGGTTGCAAAAAAATGAGTTTTACCGTCAGTGTTGTAAGCAGTATAATCGTGTTCTTCTAATTAATGCAACACAAAACGATGCGGGACATATCCATTTAGCCATGTTACACTGGGCAGCGAGACAAGTTGCAAGAAAATTGCGTAGTATGAAGCAGGGTTAAAAATCCATTTCTAAATCGCTTGTGAGCGATTATCCGGAAAGTGTTATCCAAAAATAAGCTAGCTTGTGAAAACTCCGTTTCACACATGAAGACTGGAAGGTGGACTCTTCGGCTAATGAGCTCACGTGAAAACTTTCTCAAGTGCAAACGGTACAGCGAACAGCACTATTATAATTGACTTAAGTTAAGAAACGCTAGTTGAGGTTAGTAAGTTAGGCAGATTAACACGAAAGTCCAGTTGATAGGAATACTACCAGCTGACAAGTTATCATTATTCAGTATACATGTATACCAAACCAGTGGATATTGTTAATGGCGCGCTCTGAATGGTTGAAATTTAAACAATGGAGTGAAAGGTTATAATAAGTCTCTTACCTGTGGAGGGCATTTCCACAACTGGATACATTTTGTTCTTTGATTGTTCCACACTGTACCCGCGGGACATCGACAACCAGGCACACAAGACCTGGTGGGACACGGAACGCTTACGTCCTCCTTGTTTTCGCACGTCCGCTGGCAGGCAGGAACGCAGTCATCAAAGACAGCGCCACCCTTGCAGGATACTCCTTACAATCAGGAAAACAAACACTTAATGTTTATTTTCTAATGAATGAATGACTCAATGAATGGATGGATGGATGGATGGATGGATGGATGGATGGATGGATGGATGGATGGATGGATGGATGAATGAATCTTTATTTGATCTACAAAATGGATCAGCGAATTACATACGAGTTATTAAGTATAAAGTATCAACGAATTATAAATGAAATAGTATTAACAAATTCAAAAATTGATAAATTCTAAACCAAGATCAGCTTGCCAATTTCAATGTGACGTTTTCTAGCTATGGTGTCGTTTAAATGCAGCGGCCAGAACGGCATTTAATTTTCTCTTTATTGAACAGTTTTTAAATGAATGTCGTGAAACCAAACTAATTACTCTGGCAAATCGCAGCACACGTAAACAGCGCAATAAGCCAATCAGTATTCCAAGCAAAAACATGTAACCGACGCTAAGCGCGGGAAAACGCGAGCGTGCAAATCACGATTGGTTTGGGTTTTGCTTCTTATTGGTTGAGAAAGTGGCGCGAGTTTTGTCAACCAATCACAGAGCATAGAAAAGCAAAACCATTCACTGCTCATTATTCACTGGTTTGGTGCATACTAAATCAATTCTTTCAAAATTAAAACTATTGAACTTTTTACGAAGTGTGGATTAAAATAAATTTGATAGATAAGCACCAGCTTTTTTGCCCTATTGCAAAAATTTACGTAATTCTACACTGAAGGTACTGTACCCTGGTTTTCCGCTTTCGTATGCTCCTAACAGACCAATGAAAAAACTCAAATTCCCTAACGAATTGACGTAACTCAGCAGATAGCAGCTACGTGATGCAACACGAAATTTCACCGATATACTCGCAGTGACTTGGAAAATAAATTCAGAAGAAAAGCCCGATGTGCAAAATTTGAAAACTGTTACCAAGTATGTTTTCTTTTCCCAAATTCGGAGAAAGATTTTGCGTATGCGAGAACGGAAAATCCAGGACTCAACAAACCTCACTAGGATTTAACCCGCTATGGGGGTGGGGTCAGGTGAGTTGTGGCAACAGGACTACCTTTACTTTGAGGTATTTTCTGCCTGAATTATCCTCCTCGCTACCTCAGCCAAACCTCGTTTATTGTATAAATTATTAATGTGGTTCTAACAAGTTTAGGTGTTATACGTGAAAACGTTGTACCGAATAGTTTCATCCGACTGCTTGATTTTAAACATTCAATGAAAAGAAATTTTCAGTTCCTTTGTACTTTGACTTATGGACGGTTAAAATGGACGGGAACTGCGCTGTTGCCAGAGTAAAGGTTTCTAGCAAGATGTTAGTTTCGATCGCTTACCACAAGTGTTTTTTCTGCCCCAGTTCACCGCGACTCCCTCGCGCCTGCATGCGCGCGCATACGCCATCAAAGCCTCGCACTCACACCTCCTCCCTGAACACCGACATACATCAGAAATACAAGACCAGAAAAACGCGTTGGGCTTGACCTTCTTGTGACAGTTTGCAAACTGTTTTTTGATTGGCCAGCAGCGCTTGTGCGCGCGCCAGTAAACTCTTAATCGGTTGCGGCATGTCGATATTGTGGAATCCACTGGCGGCGAAGGAGCTTTGTCGCATCCGTGATTCCTTCTACCCAGCGACCAGCCTTCACCGAACTCTTGTGCAGACGAGACAAGCCTTCCATTTTTCACCATAAAGTCATCTTTAGAATCGCCGTTGTAATTCCCGCACAGACCACAGACTTTCCCCATGAACCTTTTTGGTACTTGGATCTCGATGAAACCGTTGCCATCCCATTGTACCTGAAGGAAAGAAAGAAAGAAAGAAAGAACTTTCGTTGACGAGTTTTCATTTGGGTGTCTAAGGTTTTTCCGTTTTCTTCGGATTTATTTTGCTGTATCCTGTGATTGGCTACCAAAAATAAGCAGAAACAACAACAACAACAACAATGAAACAATCAAGGCAAGAAACAGAAATCTCTCGACATTAAATGACCATTTCTTTAAGAAATAGAGGTCAGTTAACTGACCACACAATCGCAAAATGGACCATTCTAATTAGTTCCTTGGATTATTACGGTGTGTTGTTCTTGTTCAGAGTATTTACTTTCATTTTACTTCTATGACTAGCAGTTATAAAACCACGGTGCTAAAGCAAATATTAAGGAAGCCATCCAAAAAACCAACTCAAAATCTACAAAAAATTTGAGTGCAAAATAAGATAAAGTCAGAAGTTTGCTGCTAAAATGCAATCGAGCTCCAGTGAGTGAAGTGGAGTTTGAGATTAAACAAACGGCGCCAAGTCTATTTTTGGAGATAAAAAATTAACAAAAAAGGTCCGCTAACAACCATTAGTGATTTTGTATCTTGCCACTCCCATCTTTCAAGGCTGTTTCCATCAAAAGTCTGGATGAAGTTGCAGCAGCGTCAAACCCAAAATACAGGGAAGGCTTCATTCCCGTGTGAGAAAAGTTAATAGCCTGCGTGGTTGGCATAATCTGTGAGGGGGAGAGGGGGCCCCTCTCCTTCCCGATTACGTCTGCCACGCAGTCTAGTTAAAAAAAGATGTTTTGGTGTGGCGTGCCCTCTGAATTAGATTTCCCTCCCCCCGAGAAAGTTACGCCAACTTACAGACCCCACCCCGAAACTTCCTCCTTCCATAACGTCCTGAATTCACATTTAATATTTAACAGTCATTCTCGCAAGCTTGTTGGATATGAAATGATAGATAGCCAACGAGGCGGGTAGCACCGACTCGGCTATAATCATCTCATGTCCAACAAGCGCGAGTGGAATAATTGTTTTATTAAAAACAATCAAGAAATGTTGCTAGATCTTGCTGATTTCGCTTTGTAAGGACAACCAGAATACAGTTTAATGGTCGCTATTTCTCGGGCATGGTATAACAGCTCATATACCATGGCTGTTAAGCCAATCAAATTCCTGGAATTGCATTATACAATGATCCATTTTTTAATAATTGTCATTATAATCCTCACCTGTATTCCCACCTTGGTGATCAGAAGGACCGTAAAGCTGCCCTTGACGATCTGAAAATATGGCAGATGATAGTAAGGAAGGGTCACGTCCGATTTGTTGACCTTCACTTGTAAGTCCTTGTGTAAAACGATCACTGACCCGCCCAAGTGGATCGTGAGGGCCTTGGACCAAGCATACACGTTGGAGTACCTTCGTTCATTGCGCATGCGTATGGTGAATTGACTACTGACACAGTCTGAAGTCAGCTGGTATCGGCAGGTGCCGTGAAAGTTGAACATTTGTCCGTCGAATGTTTGGTAGTGAGGGTCACCATATGATGTACAAACGCCAGTTTCTGAAAAACAATAGCATCAAACGTCACTTCGATTAAAGCAAAATGTGTTTTGGGGTTGATTATATAGTGTGGCTGATTCGCTTCTACTTTCGTCGCTTTAGGTTGCACTCGATTGACTGTGTTTCGGAATAATAATAAGCGGAATAGCTGGTAGATTTCACAGTGATTTTAGGTAAATTTGGAAAGACGCACATATCCACAAACGTCTGGCGATACAGTAACACGATAATTTAAGAGCCATTTTGTACTCCAGTAACTCCAGAAATCTCTCATGAGGGATTTCTAGTAATCATTATATGTATTCCTATTCCGGAACAGGGCCAATCGAACGGACCCTAAGAGTCTTTGGGTACAATTTGTTCAAACATTTTGCGAAAAAAAAAAACTGTTGGATAACAAAACTAAAAAGAGCTTGATTCAGTAAGTGAAAGTTTGAGGATCAGGGCCAAGTTGTTAAAAACAATTTTCAATGTTTTGATGAGCAAACCCTGCCTTTACCAAAAGAATTTCTGTAATCCTCTTGCTTTTACAGATGCAGCAAGTCTGTGGTTGCAAGCGACACAAGAGGAGAAATCAGCTATCTCCCATTTGTGTTAGAGTAAAGTAAAATCTTTGGCGTTATGTTAGAAAATGAATGAACTTAAAACTATCAAGTGTCTGGTGACGAGGAGCCACGATTTGACATGCATGGCAGCTCGTGTGTGCTAAAAACATTGCCACATCTTTGGGGATGGTAAAAGGAACTTACCCTCAATGCATTGTGGGCAGCAAGCTCCGGGAACCTGGCCTGGTTTTTTGCCCTTCAAGAAGGAGACAAACAGAAAAAAACGAAAATTAACATTTTGATTTGTTTTTGTTAATTTTTATGTTGGTTTCGACAGTATTTTTCCGCCTTATAAAGAAAATAAACTGCTCTGAAGTAAGTAGATGGTTAATTAATTCGGTCCATTTCCCCGCCTTTTCCAGTTTTTCCTGTGCAAAAACTGCGAAAAGCCTGGGAACTATTAAGAGAGGCTACCTAGTCATTCGAAAACAAAATGGCGGACGGTGATGGACTGAACTTTCATTCAGGTAAGATCATCATTTGCGCTCCATTTCACTCGTTGCGGCATCCCTAAACTGCTAAACGGAATTTCTATGAATTGTGGTTGATGGGCAAACAATGTTTTAAAGTTAAGAGTAAGTGTTAAACGTTGAGTAAGACGTTTTTAGCGATGGTCGACCCTGCGCAGAAATCCCCAGATCAGTGCTAGTGGTTGCTTACAGACTGTAAATTAAACTGGGGTAAACTTTTTAGATTTGAGGAAGGCTATTTCTTTTCAATTTTCTCCCAATTTTGAACTATGCGACAAATTTGCGCGTGCTTGTTTTTACTGCATCTATGTGACGTTTTATTAAAGTCAAGGTTGCAATAATTTTAACTTGCAAGTACATGGTACAGAGTAGTTTGGAATTCAAAGGCGTGCAACTTACTGGCATACCACTTGATAAGCTTGCATGTCATGAGAAAAAAAGTAAATGATCACCTAAGATAAATTGCCGTGACGTTTAACCAGATTCTCTCAACTTTTACTGCAAGAAATCTATGGAGACCAGTCAGGAGAATTTGAATGTTAATATCAGTAGTCAAGCAAAATTTACTCACTGCTGGACAATTGAGTGATTCTCGTGATGTACATTTCTGCTGACCACATGTCACAGTGCCATTTTTACAATGGCATATTTGGCAGTCCTTTGCAAACCATGACTCATTATACTGCGTGGACAACAAGAAACAAAAAATGTTATTTCCGCTTTCACGGGATTGGATAAATGAATACAGGGCCTGTTTTTCTGATGACAAACTGTTTTCCATTGTTGAAGCACTTTGGAGCTGATCGAAACAAATTCCAAATTTACTGATGTCAATATTCTACTGTGTCTTGCCGCACAGACTCTGCGATGTTGACAACTTGGTCCATGTCTAAACCAAAATGACTGGCAGCTTGGTCAGGCGGAGGTTCTTTTAATAGTGCAGGTCCATGTTCAACTTTCAGTTTCCCCAGACATGATTGGCTCAGTTTGTCATAATGGACAAAATGAAAAAGAGGTTGATTCAGCCAAGAGTAAACGAAGGTTTCAGGATCAGGACCCAGTTGTTTAAAGTATGATTAAGCCAACCCAGGGTTATTGTGAACTTTGATGCCAGTTTAATTACTAATCAATAAATACCCTTCCAAACGATTTTTGCCCTTCAGTTTTGACTCATACTTTACATGTACCTCTTGCTTAAGATTAGCTTTGAACAGTATTTTGAATGGGTGAAATTAAAACTTTGGTTACTTTTAATCATCATCCATGATTGGCCTTGATTGTCTTTTGAACAACAAGGCCTAGAAGTTCTAAAAAGGTATGGGGAGTGGGAACATAAAGCCTCCTGGTTTCTGCCTGAGGACATTTGGAACTCTTCTGTCCCCTTCTTGTAAATCTCTGTTTTTTACTTTTTATTGATCAATGCAGATGACGCTTGGTACCTGAAAGGTTCTTCCTTGATGAGTGCACACAGTCGATACTGCTAAGAAAAGAAAAAAGAATTGTTCGCTTGGGTTAGTAAGCTTATCTGTAGCTTGTTGTTGGTGATAAACTGGTCACTAAGCAATCCTGAGATATTGGTTGCATTACAGGTGGGGTGGGGTGGTGTAGGGTAAAGTTTCATGTGAGGGGGGGGGGGGGGGAGGGCTCTGCCTGGAGGCTGAACCCCTTACCACCCTTCTCATGTCAAGGTTTATTGGAAAGGTACCCCTCTCACATATGAAGGGGTGCCTGTAAAAAAGCCTTAAGTGACCTCTGATAAATTGCTAGATTCTCCTTCTAAACTGCCTTGCAGTCACTTTTGAAACAAAAGGAGAATTTACATCAAAAGTCACTTAGGGCCTTATTCCATGCACCCCTTCATATACAAAACAAGAAATTGCACTCCTTTCCTAAAATGATCCATTTAAATAGAGACCTGTCAAGGTGAAAAAAATGTCGACTGCTGGGGTTAGCTAATCAGATTGCAAAATTTAGGTTGTGTACGGTATGGAGCAAAATAAATAAATGAATAAAAATAGTGTTAGAACATGTAGTTGTATATTTTCACACTTCTTAAGCTGAGAGTGTTATGCTTGGTTCTGTAGTTGGTTATACGACTTCCAATCTGTTGTATCCTTCTCTCTCAATAACCTTTGTGTCTTTTATATGTGTTAACTGTTTGTATTAATGTTTTAACTTTGTCAACACGTATTCTCGAGCCTTGTTATTTTGTTATTAATCTAGTAAAAATAAGTGGTAAGAAAGACACTTCTTTAAATTAAATTATTTTGTAATGACAAGGTATACATAATAAATTAACGCTCCATAATTTTTAGTATTATTTTATTCACAGTAGGATTTTCTAAGATAGAATATACGTCTCGATGGAAGAGCATATCTTATTTGTATACATGAATTGATACCTTGTTTTAATAATGCTATGATTGATTGACTTTTTTTTCTCCTTACAATATCGGTATATCACCCAGGAGACTTCGTTTAGGAGAAAACAGAAAAACGTCAAATATCAAATAATTTCTTGAGGCGAGAAAATACAATGTTTTTTTTTTTATTAATCCGGTGATTGACTGTAATCTAGCAGGAAAAAAACGATAATTCTACCTTTTTAGTCAAATAACCCTCAATTAAACTGGTCTTCGAAAAGAACAAAGGAGCAAACAGTGCGCTGTAAATTCTAATAGTTCACTTACAGACCAAACGAACCCTTTAAAGTGAAAAGTAACTCAAACGTTTTGAAAATTTTGATGAGTAAGTGTGGACAATGATCCACGGAATGTCAATTTTAATTCTCTTATTTTTTCGGTGTCAATTTTTGTTGTTTGAAAATTTAAAACAGAATGAAAAATGAGTGAGTTGTTTTTCTTCATTTTCGTCAGGAAATGGCGGAGACGGTTAGGCGCCTTGCCATTCAATAGTTCAAAAGGTTTTCATCACGTCCACGATTTTATTTGATAACGCGTCGTTGATACTCAACCCTCCCTCAGGCAACGTATATATTAGTTACTGTCAATTAAATATCCAAACAGGAAATTACTGTTGGACGATGGCCTCCCACAGTCGGGGCATCCAAGGAGAACATTTAGGCAAAACATTAAAAAAATTGTCCATAATTTAAAATGTTAGTTAACAAGGCTAAAAAGTTTAAAAAGAAAACGAAATCGAACGTTTTCGACTAATTAAATCATCTTCTGAAGATGACGTAATTAGTTCGGTTTGGTTTTCGTTTTAAACCTTTTAACCTTTTGAAAGAGTATTTTATTAAAAAAAAAATGTATTTTATGTTGTCTTTAAAAGGCATAGTTGACGCTTGCACGCGGTCAATTCCCCAGCTACACAGGCCACAATTTGATCAGTTCGGATGTTTTAGCTGAAAAGTTAAGCTAAAAAACGTTTTAGGAAACGGAATTGTATTCCTTGAATTTACGAGCTTTTTGTTCAGTGTTTTTTATTTGAACACAGAAATTCATCAGTACAATACAAAACTGTACAGAAAATGTAGTAAAAAGTAACCAATGTACACGACCCGAAGACGAAAACGGTGCGTTTTGCTTTCTGTTTGAAAAACCCCAGGGAGTCACACTGTTCCAGATCTATTTGAGGCAGAGCATTCTATTGAACGTCCACGTTTTCAGGTACACTGTTCTAGGCTTCGGTAGTTTGAGTTTCTTACTCGAATTTCTCAAACCATAAGCTGTTGTTAGGTTTAGTAAAATACTAACTCAAACTTTGCTTGAACACCGGTATCAAAGCCACTAAGAAGTCGGCATTGTTTGCATAGAACTTTGTTAGGATTCTTTGCTTTGTTTATTTCTTTACAAAATTATACGTGTGATATTTGTATTCCTTGTAATATATATAAGCTACGCTTGTTTGTAAAAGTATCCATCGTTTGATAATGGTTTTGAATTTAACCGAAATATTACGTTTCTATAAATCTATCTCCTGGTTGTTGACTTAAATATTGAGTACTGCAGGATATTCGTCGGAGTTGCTTTCTACTTTATTTGACCTTTTTTCGCATTTTTAACGACCTATTTGCCCCGCCGGAAACAAAGGGGATTGGTTTTTCAGTGTAACGAAATTTGGGCTGAAATTTTGCCAAAGAAAATTTAGATTTTCTTTACAGCTGTCCAAATTTCTGAGGTGATTAAGGACTTCCGGAAAGATAGCCACCAAAATTGACCCGCGTTGGGTGCTCATTGTTGATCATGACTATTTATCGACTACATTTTCAATAACTTTTTTAACTCATTCTCTTCGAGAGAAAAATCTTGAATCATGAAAGAAATGTTTTAGTCTGTAGGGCATATGGGTGTTGGGATTAAGCTTTTGAGAAGCACTGTCTTGTGGTGACTGTGTTTTGCTACTGAGCAGTTCTTGCCTGAGGTGCTGTTTATTATGCTGTACAAAGTGGTTTTAACTTTGAGTCTGTGGATGAAATCTTAAAGTGTGACCATTCAAATGAAAGCTACTGAGCAGTACTTGCCTAAGGTGATGTTTATCATGCTGTATAAAGTGGTTTTAACTTTAAGTCTGTGGATGAAATCCTAAAGTGTGACCATTTTAATTGAGCTATTGAGCAGAACTTTCCTGTGGTGCTGTTTATTATGGTGTACAAGGTGGTTCTCATTTTTGGATCTGTGGATGAAATCCTAAAGTGTGACCATTCAAATGACAGCTTCTGAGCAGTACTTTCCTGTACTGCTGTTTATTATGCTGTCCAAGGTGGTTCTCATTTTTGGATCTGTGGATGAAATCCTAAAGTGTGACCATTCAAATGAAAGCTACTGAGCAGTACTTTCCTGTGCTGCTGTTTATTATGCTGTACAAAGTTGTTCACATATTTGGGTCTGTTGATGAATTCCTAAAGTGTATTAAATGTCAATCCAGGGTGTCCGAAAAAAGATGGTGGCTTTACATTTTACCACAATGCCTTGACAAGCTAAAGCGGCCAATAGGCACATAGAAAGCTATAGTTTTGGTGAAATTCGTCCCTGTACTAACAACATTATGTGTACTAGGTTTGAAGTTTTTAGAACTTTTTTTCTGTCCGTTTTTGTGAGCGTTTTTACAGTTTTCGCATGCTAAGAATTTTGAAGACTAACGACCTTAAATGAACGTGTGTTACACCGATATTGAAAGAAATATTTCAGCTAAATCTCAGTTTCTGTACTTGTTAAGGTCGTTAAGTGATTTTCTTTCAGTATGATAAACTTTACCCAAGCTATCAAATGAGGTAAGCAAATTACTTAAAATCAATGCATTGTTCTGGATTGCTTATTTGCCATTTTTTTTTAGGATACTTGTGTAATCTTTAACCTATCAATGGTATTATAACTCTTAAATTAGATTTGTTTCTCTGTCGTAATTCCGATAGACCGTACGTATTATTAGCGTTCTTTATCAAAGGTGTTATTTACAGAAAACAAACAAACTAAAAATCCTAGTCTATTTGCAATATTTTATCACGGACACTTTTAAAGCACTAAAAACAGTAGACATCGCAAATTTGCTCTTCTCTTCTCTCGTTGGAGAATCCGATATTGGTATGAGTAGCCATCTTCGTCAAAGTTATTGTAACGGGCGAAAACACATTCATATCCAGGTGTCGGTAGCTTACTGCTTTGCTATATTTAGTAAGACTCTTTTGTCAAAGAATACCGCATTTCAAGTTTGCAACACATCAAGCTACAAAGTCAACTGAAAACAGAGTCAACTGAAGAAGGCACTGCTTGGTAGCTTTCATTCGAACATGTTAACAAATTTAGAACCATATTTAAGAGCGTGATAAGCAATTCCACGAGAGTGTACTTGGTAAGCACATTGACTGTGCACTGATTTCATAGTCTAAAATTTTATAGAACCAGATCAGACGAGGCTGACTATCGAAGAGAAATGCTTATTTCTCAGAAGTTTGACAAAGTAATTAATATCGAAGTATACACGATTCTTTACATGAGTTGGATTTTTACATTCTCGTAATTTTTGCGGACGTAAATACTGGCTTAACGTGTGTGCAATGCAGAATATGAACGGGACGGATTCTAAGAGTATGAACGGCTGAAAGGCACATTAAAAATAAATGTTTAGAAAACTCAAGCTTTGACTCGAGGATAAAACGTTTGTTAAAATCATTGGACCTCGGTAATTTATTATCCTTAATGGCTTCAAAATTACAGATCTCTACAAATCTAAAGATAAAATAATCGTCCCATTGACGCCATAGGCGGGACGATCAAAGGTTTCCCGCCAAAAATTGGCGGCTGGCGCTTTCGTTGCACAACCATGTTTAATCGCCAAAGCCGTCTAATGTCGGCAGAAATAATTATTAGGCTAATGAGGATATGTAAGTGAAGATACTTAATTATTTGAATTTACAAGGGATCGGAAATAACAGTGAATTAGATGGAGCGAGACGTTCAAACATTTATCCGCTATAAAGAGTTGTGATGAGGGATTTTGTAAATCAGATTTTAATGAATCAGTGTTGATTGAAGGATCTGAGCAAATATTTGTTTGAGCTAATTAAATACAAGCAAACAAACACCTGTATATTTATAGATTTAATCGCGAAGAGTAAACATTCCAAGCCTTTAAGTGAATTTTTTTTTTAGTTTAAACAAAGCGATACTTTTCAGATTGCCTTTTCACGCAAGGGCCCCAAACAGTGTTATTTTAATATTAATCCTTCTAGAAAAGAAAGGAAACAATTGAAACACATTGAAGAACATTTGTTGTGATGGAAATAAAGAACACATATACGAGATACACGGTACTACTCAGTGGCGATCGATTTCGATATCAAATCTGTATTAAAATTTTAGGAAAAAAAATGTTATCGAATAAGAATGCTAAGCTAATGCTGATGTATAATTACTGATATACGCTTGGCGTTTGGTTACTATAGTTCAGAGTTCCATGTATTTCTCATTCAAAAAACAGCCTTCCCTACCTTGCAAATATTTATTGTGTTAATGCTGATATAACTGCAAACAATGTCCATTATTACGCGTCGAGTCTGCGGTCTGTGGTGAAGCTTTCCGAAATAGTACACGGCGATTGCTGTAATCTAATTAATCGAATAAAGTCACTTATCACGTACAGAGTGTCAGTGTCATATCGGTTTCTTTCTCCCAGTCAAACAATCCGCATTGTGTTGTGTTTTATGTATCAATCTTTCTTTTTTTCTTATGAACGAATTTGGTCCAAAATCGCTCTCTTTCCGGCGGAGTTTTCAACTCATTGAATTTGCTTAGGACCGATTGAATGATAAGAATTACAAATGGCCCGTGTTATGTTTTACTTGAACAAGATTAAAACTTTACTATTGCCACCCCAGACGCGCTTTTGACTGGTTATGGCTCAGGGGACAGCCAAATTCTTAATTGTGAATTAATTTCGGAATATATCTGATCCCGTTAAAAAAAATTCTTTAAGTATAAACCCCGGAATCTTTCATTAAACATTGTCCTTTTCCTCGTGATAAACTAAACTTTCCGCCACCCTAGACGCTTGTGACCGGTTATTAATCGTAACAGTACGCGCAAAATATGCCACAAATGACCCTGCTGGCAGGCATGGCAAAGCTCAGGGCACAGCCAAATTCTTAATTATAATTTCGTAACATATCTGATGCCATTAAAATATTTTTCTTCAAGTTCATTAATTATAATTTCGTAACATATCTGATGCCATTTAAATATTTTTCTTCAAGTTCAAACCTCGGAATCATTCATTGAACATTGTCCTTTTCTCGTGATAACCTAAACTGTTCGAGTGCAACAAAGCTATATTCCTTGTCACTTCTTAGTTTGTTGTTCCACGCCTAGCAGTCCACAGTTTCAGTAACGCAAAGAGGCAAGTTAACTATTGAACATTACATGTCTAGACCCTCTCCTGTTCTGAGTCGCCACATCCTATCGTCTTTTCAGCTTTAGAATGCTGCGGGGAGGCTTTAGTTTATTTGTAAATAGCTTTGGCTGATCCGATTCAACAAGGATCATAAGCGATTATACTGAATAAACAACAAGACAACCTCTTGGATGGCCGAATGACCACCCTAATCGGTACTTTTTTAGTGGCATTCATACACAAGACAGTTTTAATATCGTGACACATTTCCAAGCCTCTGTGAGCAGAAGTGAAGTATTCTTTGTGAAGTGTTTTGATTTAACTAGCTTCACACTCAAATTGTTTTGAAAGGTCGCAGTGTAGATTCAGCGCACATGTTAAAAAATTTAAACCACATTGATTAGTTCTTATAAGCACTGCCGAAACCAAATTCTGAAAATCCTGTCTAAAACCTTAATTAAACATCCTTAAGCCAAAAAATTTTCAGCGGTAGGAGACAAATCGACCGAGTCATTATTTGACAAAGTTGTATTTCGCCGCAACTTCCGGAACATTACTGTGGTTTTTTGGAGAATAGAGGGCAAAATGGTTAAGTGAAAATGGGACAATAGACATTTGTTTGGTAAATTGCCCTCAACCACAACAACATCGTTGGAAAAGCTCATGGGTGTAGGCTGTTAAGATTGTCAGAAAGGAGCTTTTAGTTTTGAGTATTAGGGGGAGTTTAGCGTGTTCTTTGATACCTAAACCGGAATATGCAATGTCGGCCTAACCACTAGCTTGTACGGTGAAGGAATGCGCCCAAATTCTTGAAGCGTGGTTTTCATTAGCGGCGCAAAGCACAAGACGAGTATACTTACTGAAAATAGACTCGATGCAAGCATAAGCGGAAGAGTTAAAATTCTGCTTTCGCTTGCCCTTAGGCTTATGTCGCCATTATTTCTTAATAAAAACCTGGTAAGTAGATTAAGTGAGTTTGTTCTTCTTATATCTATGCTCACTGCTGATGCTTGCAGGGTCACAGTTATTTTATACATTACTAGCGTAGCAAGCAAAACCTCAAGCACAAGTGATAGACGAAAGTATAGCATACAATGGGCCCTTATATCAAAGCTGACAGTAACGCAAGTTAAAGGAGTACTGTCACGAAGATTTTGCTGTATTTTGACCAAAACTACTCAAATATTGCATGAAGAACTTTTTCTCTGACATGAAATTGTTCGTAGAGCACCGGGAGGAAAATATCAACTGATTTCTTCAATGATAAAGAACAAACTATTAAGCTGTTTTCAGCAATTTCTCCAAAATACACGGGAAGAACTTGAAAAAATTGGCTAATTTTTTTAAAGTTGTATCCATTGCCATCCAAGCCATCCGCAGCTAAAGATAACAATACTGAACCATTGTTTTAACATTCCCATCGATATAAATATGTTTTTATGCTATTCAAAGGCACACTAAAAACTGGTGACACTGCCTCTTTAAGGCATTACGGGATTACCACAAAAGAAAAATATATTAGCGCGTAACATTTGCAGAAATGCTTCAAGTTCCCCAGAAATCTTACCAAAGAAGTCTCTGTTCCTATTACATCAGTGAGATTTGACAATAAATTTATTGAATACCTTTTTGCGAAAATGGTTGTATTATTTTTAAACCTTTCTGCACCACACACCTAAAAGCGCTCCACCACTACAAATTTCATCTGCTATCAAAGTGACTTATAAAAAGTTCAATCAATACGTCGTTAATTCTTATGTTCTGCATTAGAGCGTGAAGTATCTTGGGCCCCTTTTCGTGAAAATAAGGACCTATAAAACCTCCATTTGCGACCTGATAGGTCTTCAGGAGTAAAAAAACCAGGGCCCTAACTAACAACAAACGAACGTGAATGTGCTTCCATACAGGCATTTTAGATAATAGACTGTTCCACGTTGTCTGACACCGTCGTGGTTGGGGGAATTTAAGTACTCCTGTGAAAGGGATTTTGGTCGACTTTAAACTTCTGTAACTGCAACCGCTCTATTTCTTCGTGCTTTAGGCTTTTAGAAGACATTAATCCTAAAATTGTTTTCGTTGAATATAGAGTACAGATTCAGGCTGAGAAATGATGTAACTGAAATAAACAAAGATATTTCCAACTTTTGAAATTTATAGCGGTGTCAAAGTAGGCCAAAATGCCTTATATTTACTGTAATTTTAGCCGTATTTGTCCACCAACCAAGATGGCGTCAGAAGCCTTGGAAAGGTCTGGTTTTTATGGCGCTTTACAGACATATATATATATTCCGAAATCTTTTTTAATAACATGTTTCTCGATGACACCACCCCTAACTACTTCCTTAAATACTTCGAGAACAGTTTGAAATGCCGATCATAAGTGCCAGAAACTCTACTTGATAACATGCACAGTTGCACAGTTCAAAACGTTTAGATGACAACACTTGCCTCGAACGCAAAGTCACATAGTTCTGCAAGCAGTCCGAATATTGACTGTCACAGATACGAAATGGCTACAATGTATTTTCAAACAATTTTTACTCTTGTGCCTATGCTTGCATCGAGTCTACTGTCAAGTTGATGCTCGTCTTGTGCTTTGCGTCGCTAATGAAAACCATCGCTTCAAGACTATGGGCGCATTCCTTGTGCGAGCTATTCTGGTCAGGTCATTTCATATTCCGGTTTAGGTATCAAAGAGTAAGCAAAACCCCCTTTTGCTCAAAATAATTACCTCGACTTCCATCGCAGACCGGACAGCATTGGTTCTTCTGTCTTCTGATCACTCCTTTGCACGAATTCATTTTCGGACATACCTCTCGGGCACATTCCACGGATTTGTTCTGAAAAAAGGCAGCCAGCAAAAGTGTGTTAAAAGTTTTACTTCTACGAGATTACCCCTTTAAACTCTAATAGTGACCAACGTCTAATTTCTCTTTACAATCTCACTACTTGATCCAACATTCGAGTCATGAGAACGAAGGAAATGATCATCAAAGATAAATGTCTTGATCTTTAAACAAATTCTCCAAACTAATACCATAAGTAAGATATGGGGAACAGTAAAGAGAACTTACATGCTGGTATTGGAGATTCAAGGGGTGTTGAAATCTTGCCCAAGTGGCTCTGAGACAGGAATTCATAATTATTGTTTTCTAATAGTATTAGTGTAGTAACTCTCTTAAGCTTGTAATTGTTGTAATTGTGTTGCAGCTGCTATTGTTTTTAGGGTTTTATTTATTTATTTATTTTATTTTATTTTATCAACTTCATTGGACACATCAAAATAAATACAAAGAACGAAGCAGAAATACAAGAAACAAAATGAGTGGTCCAAAGGGTATTGCGCAAAACGGGACAACAAGACCCGTGGGAGGCGCAACCCCTTAAACATCATTAAAACATATGCAATTTGCTGTATTCTGGTCAAAACTGCTGAAATCTTTGCCAAAAAACCGTTCTGTAACATGAAATTGCTCTTACAACACCGGGAAGAAATTAATAAGGTTTTTCTCCTAGGAAGAACAAACCATAATCAATATTTAGCGACTTCTCTAAAATATAAAGGAAGAACTTGAAAAAATTGCCTGTGTTTTTTTCAAGTTGCAATCCACTTGACATAATTAATAGCAGTTTCTATGCACTATTAGAGTTATTGTCAAAAAAACTCAACCACTATTTTAACGATTCCATTGAAACAAATACGGTTTTAGGCTAAACATTTTGACACTCAAAGTAGGTGACACTGCCCCTTTAAGCTTGCGCCTGCTTCTGATTGGCTGCATAGAATTTATTTTTTTGGCGGCGTTTGGTAATTAATTCAGATCTCTTATTGAGAAGACCAGACTTATCAGCAGTTGAGATGCAACGTTCTTCTGATAAACAAAAATTACCACAACTCTAACATTCTTCAGGAGAAGTGAGGCAGAATTTTTCAACTAGAGTGACACTTTTAGTTTTATTTCTTGTTGAATTAATATGAATATATGAAACAGATATACATATTAATTTATTCATCCTTCACGGGTATATTACAAACTCACAATATGACCAGCTCCCAGTTGGCTTGATAGCTCAGTTGGTAGAGCACTGCACCGGCATCACAGAGGTCATGGGTTCGAATCCCGTTCAAGCCTGAATTTTCTTCAGGCTTTCTTTACGCAACTGCTTAAGTTGCGTAAATAACTGCGAGGATCTTTCTTCTATTTAATGTTTTATTGTTTTTGTTAGTTCATCTACTTTATTACAGTACTACATTTATTAAAGCATTACTATCACTTCCTTATACCAACTTACCCACCCTATTTACTTGCACTATTACATCTTAGGTTGCGTTCGATTGACCTTATTCCGGAATAAGAATAAACGGAATACCTGTTAAATTTCTCTTTTAAGAAATTTGGGAGGCCGATTCTGCAAACTATCGCTGACACATGAGAATTTAAGAGTCGTCTCGTGCTCCAATAACTCCTAAAACCTTTTGTGAGGGCTTTCTTGTCATCGTTGTATTACTAACTAACACAATACAACATTATTCACAAATTATTGACACGTTGCTACCGGTCAGCTTTGTCTATTTTACCTCAGTCTGAAGAATTGTTTTGTATTCTTATGAACATAATCCTTTGGACATCGTAAGAAAATATTTAGTTTGTGCTTTGCCCAGACTGACCAAGAAAGGAAGCGATCTTAATTAGCAGAGATTTAAATATGAGAAAAACCTTTTGGATTCCCCGACCCCTCCCCCAAAATGAGACTTTCCGAGGCTTTATCGTGTTTTGTTTCTTCCTAGATCCTGATCCTTCCACTGTTTACATATTCAAGTTTATTAACGCATAAATTTTCATCCTCAAGTGTGGTTACATTGTTTGGGTTAAAAAGTAGAGTGGAAATTTTGTGTTTGGAAATATTTGTAGAATTAGCACTAATTAGAAGATTAGAACCTGTCGTGCGAGATTGCACGTTTTATCATACATGTTTACGCACGTAAAAAAAAGGCTTTTAATAAAGCTAACATTCTTGTAATATTGATTGAGGCAAAACAAACAAATAAAAAAAGAAAACAAAATAAAGAAAGAATGGGTTTAATGCGGTTCAATTTGTGAATGCTATGCTGTGTTCGTTTTTGTTGAAAGAATTCAATCAAACTTTTTTTTTTTTTTTTTAAGTAGAGCAGGCCTAAAAAGTCAAGCAGCATTTTTTCGTTTTGTGAAAGATAATTTTCGGAGTGTAGCAATATATTTTTTTCTTCGTTTGATGTTATGCCCCGACAATCTTTTGTGCGAGCATGTTCAATGTCACGAGCAAAAATGTTGTACAACAATTTGGAACATTTAGTCCCCATTTACAATGATCTTCCTTTTGCTTATTCTTTTTACCAGCCCAGTAACGAGGAAGCCTCCTAAGGCTTCTTCACCACTTTCTTTTTAGTTTTTCTTCTCTCTTCGTATTTTTGTAACGTGTTTGGTGAAATAAATATCTAATAAATAAATAGTTTTCAAATTTGATTCTTCCATTCTCCCAATTTTAAACATTTTTCCATTATCTCTTATTTACTCTTTTTTTTATTTTTGTTAATAGGCTTTTAAATAGTTGATGCTGCTGAATTTTTAAATATTCTAAATATTTATGTAAATAACTATACAACTCAGCCTTTCGGCTGCAATATGATTATTCTATCTATCTATTTTAGTGAACACTTGTTTCATTGTAACCACTACAGATCTTGTCAAAAATTATTCTCTCTTAGTCCTTTTCTAATTTTCAAAGACCGATTATTCTCTGTCATTTCTTAGACTTCAGTGATAAAGATAACAAGTTTATGTAAAAGATGCTAGCGCCTCACTAAACAGTCCTTGAATTTGAAACCTGAAGTTTTGAGGTTGTTTTAAGAACGGTGGCAACTATTGTTACTGCGCATACCTTCTGTGCGTGAGTATCTCGTGAAACTCTGTTTCCTATGGGTGGTGCCTACTAATACAGGGATATTTTTGCGCAGTTTAAAACTATGCGGAGAAAGCAGACTTAGCAAGTGCTTCTAGTATCCAAAAGGAAAATTGGGGGTAGCCATGCATTTTTCAGGGATAATAAAGCTTCAACTATGGGGTACAAAACGCCATACATTGCTTTGTATTTTATTGCTTTTTAGAATAATTGTTGCTTAATTGTCTCTAAAAAAATACTTGGTCCCCCCATTTTCTTTTTGGATTTCCATAGCCCTTGCTAAGATCTGCTTTCCCCGCATAGTCATAAACCGCGCAAAAGTACTTCGGTATTAGTAGGCACCGCCCTTAAATAGGAATTGATCCAGTTTTGATAGCAACTGCTCAGTACTCAACGGTTTTCGTGTGAACGGTTTCCAAACGATAGGAACTTTAACCACATAGTCAAATGTTAGAGCCACTGTGCACACAGCACACTTACGAACAGTCTTACTACTGTGAGCACCAGAGGTCTTAGATGGTTCATGTGCGATAATTTCGAATTTCAGAAGTCAGAACTAGTTAATACAGCATAATTAGCAAAGCAATACATCCATTAACTGCTGTAAAAGGTGATCATACTTAACGAGGCACTTGAAGGTGGGGGGAGGCAGGGATGGCACAGAGGTGACAGCACTCGCGAATGTTCGAGATTCGCCGGAGGAATTGAACGGAAATGTTGTAGGTTCGAAGTTTTTTCTGCGGGTACTCTAGTTTTGCTCCCTCCAGAAAAAACAACATATTAACTAAATTCCGATTCAATCAAGAAACAGTGGATAGAACCGAAGATCCACTCTGTGGATTTCCACTGTAACTCCCATTTAACTATAATATATTTTATCCATAATTTTAATTACGCTAGCTTTTAAAGACGACTTGACCAGTCTGTTAGGTCAGCCAGGATTCCAATTTGTCCCCCACTCCACCCATTTCATAAATTTTCACATGAGCGTGCCACACTTCACTCTCTCATTTCAAATCCCAAATGTTTTCACTATTTGCAGCATAGTAAACCATGCTCAAATTATAAATGAGTAATATTTGCGAAAAAATGTCAAAAAAACAAAAAACCGTAGCTTTACATGTTAGAGAATTTTCTCTTTCAAACCTTTAATTGAGTTCAGTAAAATTACTTGAAGAATAACGTCACTTGAATTTCTATTTTATCTAGTCGGTGTTACTTGTGTAGACTGAAGGAGCAAGGCAAACAAGATGAGTAAGTGTCTAATTTGTGGGGAAACGAGTGTCATTTGTGGCTATTCATAATCCCTTCATCATACCCCCAGCCAAACCTAATTCTTGTGGTATTTTTTAGTATGCTGTACAATGTTGATCTAACGTGAGTGTCTGGGTGACTGTTTAATAGTTAAACTATTGAAATATAAAAACTACTGAGTGCTGCTTTCTAGTGGTGCTGTACCGAAGTGATTATAAGTTAAGTGTGTGGTTGACTTTCTATCAGAGTTCAACATTGAAACACAAACCACTGAGAAGTGCTTTGTAGTAATACTGTTTATTATGCTATACAAGGTGATTCTAACTTCAAGAGTGTCTGGATGACGTGTCTATAGTTTAAAATTGAAATGCAAACCATTGAGTAATGAGTGCTTTGTAGTAATACTGTTTATTATGCTATACAAGGTGATTCTAATTTAAGTGTAGATGACGTTTCTATAGTTTAACATTGAAATACAAGCCATTGCGTACTGAGTGCTTTGCAGTGATACTGTTTATTTTGTTATTCAAGGTGATTCTAACTTGACTGCGTGGAAGACTTTTCTATAGTTTAACATGGAACTGTACAAACAACCAGTGAGCGGCGATTTCCACTGGTACTGTTTAAATATTATGCTATACAAGGTGATTCGAACATTTGAGACTGTGGATGAAGTCCTAAAATGTGACCGTTCACACGAAAACTCTTCAGCCGTTATTTCGATGGTGCTGTTTGCTTTTCACTAATTTACAAAGCGAAATATGGACGTTTTCTGAGTTCTGATCTTAGGGCGCAGACTATTATCTCATAAGCACGTGCCAAGACAAGAGCTTCCCGTGTTTCTAAACTTGCGTGTGGCAAACTTCCAAACACCCATAAATTTGACGATTGACAAGGGGCTTGATTTCGAGAGGTCACACTTCGTCCGCTTTGTTAGTAGTCATTCAACCTTGTCCACTCGCGAGTTTTTATTGGTTAAATGATCATTAAACAAACATCGTATGACTGTGCAAATAATTTTTAAACATTTGTGGAAATAAGTATCCGTATCGCACATGTGCACGTCATGTCTTCTCTTAACAACTTTGACGTCAGCGACATTATGATTTGACACCACGAACATGCACGAAACGTCTCTGCAGCTTGTAAAAACAAAATCCGTTAATCCTATTTCCTCTTTTCTGTTTTTTTTTAACTGGTTAAAAAATGGCAACCAGAATTTAATTTACATTTGTTATATTTAATTTTCTTTCACGACACTGTTTGTAGACAGTTAAATCCAATTTAGTTGATTCCTCTGATTCAGTGAATGGAATTTTCTGCCGAGACCCAATTTGTCTGCAATAAAGCTTTAGGCTAACCCGCAAACCTCACTAAATTGTAGTCGGGTTTATCGGTTACCTACCTGACGAGAGCTGAGCTGAGCAGATTTTTCCAAATCCAATTTTTTGACAATTAAGGGAATGTGGCAAATCGATGAAATTCTTTTCTTCATAAAAATTCAATCAAATTTATCGCCTTCTGCTTGTGCTGTTCGAACCTTAAAAATTAGAGATGACATTTTATCCTCATAGTGATAAGGAAAAACCTCATTTGCATTTACTTTCAACACACTTTTACATTCGCGACTACAAAACTAGTTTCGTCAACTACGAAACTAGTTTTGTAGTCGCGAATGTAAAAGTGTGTTGAAAGTAAATGCAAATGAGGTTTTTCCTTATCACTATGATGTTGAGTAACACTTTCTTGGCTTCGACAAGCAAAATTTCACAAAGACATTTTATCCTCAATAATGTTTCACGCAGTTATTGTACGAAAGAGGTACTTTACCACAAAACTGGAAGAGGGATTGCTAATTTCATTTTTAGAATATTACAAAGCTGTCGGTAACCCGTTGAATTACCGTTGAAAAGCTCCTTTTAATTTCTTTGTAAAACACGGACCAAACAAGGAGTATGAAAACACTTAGAGGAGGGAGTTGGTTTCTAAAGAAACTGTGGTGCCGCGTCGGTGAGAAAGAAGAAACGAATATTTGGTTTTATCAACTGAGCCAATGAGGTAATTTGGCCGCCGAGGAGAGATTTGAGTGCTGACGTTCGAGTGTTGGCCCTTCGTCAGAGCGTTAGCCCGTTCGCTCTGACGAAGGGCCAGCACTCGAAAGGTCAGCTCTCGAATCTTCTGCTGTGGCCAAATTACCGTATCAACTCAGTTGATTAAAACAACTTTTCGTTAAAAAACACGGGTCGTACCACACAAGAAAAACACCACTTGATACTTCGAATACCTTTGAAGGTAATGCGGAAAATGTTTTAACGTTTGTGAATGAAATCCCTACCAAGGGGTCGTGTCAACTAACCGACTAATACACTGACTTCGGCATGCTACTGAAAATGTACTCGTCACCTTCAACAGTCAAAACTTGTCATAGAAATATGTTGTCGTAGCTATTAAGTATGTTGACGTTTTCTTGGAGTGTGAACATTTAAGTGAAATTTACTCCCCAGCAGCTTGTCGTACTTCCCCCCTGGTGCCGGCTGTTCATCGGTATGCAGAACACGACAGATCATGCTTTCTCAGTGGCGTTTAGTTTTTGGTGCGGTTTAGCTGTTTGCTGTACAAGGTCCTTCTAGTTTTCGAAAGTTTGGTGCTGCTCTTTCGGATCAGTTTATCTTTTTGCTGTATGGCAGATCTTTCTATCTTTCTAGCGTTTTGGATGATGAAAGCCTAACATATCGGCATTTAAATTGGCAACACATCATTCCTACATTCAGTTCATGTGACGACGATTAAGTTTAATGTTGTACAAGTTGTACAAATTGAAAACAACGTACTTTTCTTCGCTGCAACATGTTTCTTGTCTGCCAATAGGCAAAACCAAGGCGCGAAACCTTTTTAAATGTAGCAAGTAGTAAAGAAATGTCGTTTGACGTTGTTAGATTTTTTCGAGAAGGAACTTCAAACGCAGGATACTTCGCCGAGCCTTAAGACATGTAATGTGACTCTAACTTTTCAGTTAGTGGACGAAATCCTTACAGCGCGGCCATTCAAATGAGAGCAGTACTTTCCTTTGGTGCTGTTTATTATGCAGTAAAAAGTGGTTTTGCCTTGAGTGTCTGTTGATCAAATCAACCTAAAGCGTGACCACATTCAAATGAAAGCTATCGAGCAGTTCTTTCCTGTAGTTCTCTTTATTGTGATATACCAGATGGATTTTACTTTTGAGTCGGTGGATGAAATACAGGTGAAACCATTTAAATAAAAGCTCTGCGGAAGTACAGAAACAAAATTTTAATTTTTCCCTTGAATTCTGTTTTTGGGCGCTCACGTGAGTAAATAGGTTACGTGTCCCAAAAGGCTTCTGGAATCTTTTAATCATCAAACCTGGTTTCATGCATATTCGTTTTCAATGCTCTAGTGTCAGCTATTTATCACTCTTGATACTTCTCTTTCATGCTTTGCAACGTTCCTAAATCAACTGTGTGATAGATTAGGCATTTGGCCCTTCAAGTGAAATACTTCGAATAGCTAAGATTCACGGACTAAATCGTGACCATGAGATACTTGTAGCTTTTGCTCTTTTTTAACGGGAGTGTCCAAGAAACTGGAAAGATTCCTCAGGCCTTCGTTCGCACGCTGATCGTACCCTATAATTTTAGCCACAAACTCCATAGTTAGAAGCGTGTTCCTGATTAAGCTGAGGTTGATTTTCTAGAGGAAAAAGGCTACACTGGTCACAACTGATTTTCCGGACAATCCTAACTGAGTCAAGCTTTAGTTTGGTCCCAAATTTTGTGTATCAACTCGTTTCACCTTGCCCAGGTATTTACATTCCTATATTTAGACTGCATGTATTTAAAACATGCATTGCCAACAAATAAGAAGGCATTTTCTTCAGTGGTGTCAAGAGATAGATGAAGTTGTCTTAAGAGTTTTTGGAATTTGCTGTCATCCATCATTGGCTTAATCCTCCAAGAGTCGAGACTGGCGAGTTTTCCTTAACATGCCAACGCCCTGAAACCAAATTCTTAAGACAACATCTTGGTAAAAACGTACGGTATAACTTCACAGGACATTAAACAGTCCTTACTCTAACAAATGTCAAAACAAAACAGAACAACAAAATACCGTTGACCACTATGTTAAGCATTGCTCAGTAACTATCCTTCGAAAAGTCACGTTTTAACGTTCCATCTACAATCATCTACAAGTTCGGCATACCAAACGTGCCACTCAGTAACTTTCATTTGAGTGGTCACGCTGTAGGGTTTTATCTCGAACGTTGGAGCACTTTGTGAAGCATAATACACAGTAACCACAGAGTTAGTACCGCTCAACGCCGAGTTTTTATTTGGATGAATGCACCATAGGATTTCACTCAATAGGCTGAAGACTTCTCCGTCAACGATACTAAACGAGATGGCACACACATAGTCTTAACACAAAAGGTTTTCTTTCGTCTGAAGTCTCTATGACAATATTGTTATACTTTGTGAGATCCAGAGGAATAAAAAAGTGATTGTTTAGGCAGATTGCGCGCTCGATAATTTTTCGGGATGCGCTCTGATTAATGTGGTTAAGCTTTTTGGAGTTAACGAGCGCGATGAGTGAAGTTTTTAATTTAATGGCGTTCTTTCTGCAGTCTTGTTCTTTGCATCCTTACCAAGTGACGACTGAACGAGTTTGAAGTGCGTTAATGATTCTTTCCTGTTGTCATTTAATGGACTACAGCTTTGTCAAATGGAGGTTTCTTCCTCGTTGTATGAAAAGTAAAGTTCACGAGAATTTACCTTATCTGCCACTCTCGTATGCGATCACCTCCCTTTCACAAGCAACTTTGACACCTTCATGAATTCCCGTCTGATTCAAGTCTCGTTCGAAATCTCTTTTAAGCTACAGTAAAGCGAGTCGGCATTACTCAGTCGTGATTCAAAGAGTGGACGCTTAGCTTACAAGACTCAGCCATAATTGATTGCGAACGACTTGACGGCCGATTTACAACACTTCAAAAGTAAATAAGACGGCACTTCGATGATCCGAACAGCTTTCGACCTTTCCTGATATCAGGAATGTGAGGTGACTCAATATTACGTTACTCACACCTTATTTTAACTACTTATACTGTACACAAACCTTGTGTTACTTTGTTGACACATTCAGCGGTTTATATAGATACGCGAGCCATGGGCTTTATTTAGCTATAACCTGTTGATTTATCTAAATAAAGCATATACAACTACCGAGTGTAACTACAGCAATTACGTGCAATTAGTCGCTGTATTTATCGCAACATCCACGCAAATCGATCATGCTGCGCTGAAAAACTTATTGGAACTGTCCACATACGTTTTTCGTCGTGAAGATATCGATGAGAGTTCGTTAACTTGCGATCTCCTACACGCGCCCAGAGTTACGAACAATTACGTTTTTCTTCGTGTGAAATGTAAATACCGTTTCTTTGCCTTTTCACCCACCGAATGTTTACGTTGAAATTTGAACATCAATTTTTCCCATTTCCTAATCCTATAACAACTTTTGTTGCCTTTTTATAGTGCTCCTTGTGTTTCATGCCAGCTCGTGTCAACTAGGCATTCCTCCTTATCGAAAGATTCGTCCGCCGGACCATCAATCGCTTGTCACGTCCAAAGTGGCAAATTCTTTGACAAGAAAAAGAAAACGTTTGTACAAACCTTGCAGCGGCACACAAAACATGGATTTCCCGCCAAAATTGGTAGATCAATGACTTCGTTTTCGACGTTGCAGGACGCTAGACTCCCTGCAGAACACAAACTGGCAGTTAGTGGCTTTGAAATTGCTCCCCTATGGTTTTTGGACCAGTGCTATAAAGACTGGCGTCATTCAAGGACCGAGTCTTACAAACCTAGTAAGCCAGGTGCTGTTGCAACCGCTTGCGAAATTATCAGTAAAAAAGCGACCGAGCTTAACAGCTGCGAATTAACTTGCCGTGAGTCAACCATACCAAAACGACTTTTCGACTGGAGCATACGTTTTTGCCCTAACCTAACCCGATTACGTCTTCCACTTCAATGGACCTCAAGTGCTCAAGCTTGTGCAGCTATGTAATGACAAGGCAACGTGTGTGTTTGTCGCTTTTCAACAGATTTTTGCCACTTCCGTCACAAAGCCACGGAAATGTTTTCGTCTCGCAGGCGCCGACGCCGTCCCGGTAGGCGGAGGACAGCCTTATGTGATATATGTGTTATATCACTGGTTCACGCGAGCGCTAATCGATAACCGCATGGCAATATTAATTACCGTCTTCGGGTAAAGCTGGCTCTTTTCAAAATTCCAGCGTGTTTTTCGGTCATTCATCATTATGAGGACACTCAAGCCACGGGTCAAGCTGTCATCAGCGATTTACATAACAGGCTTCCATAAACGAGTGTGTACATAGCTGAGGAATGCGTTGTGCAAACTGAGGTTTAAGATCAATTGTTCGTGCCACGCGGAATAGGTTTTGTAACTGAGTAGTGTGTGTGTATGTGGGCTTATTTCGCCCTTTCTTTATTTGTCTAGTGTGTTCTTTGTTTGTTCCCGAATTCAATGAACAAAAGGTGTCGGATTTAATCGCTCGTAGTTTGGTTGTTGATAGCGATCTATGTGTTTGAACTTCTTGTCGAGTAGCTCGTGTCACTAGTTGTGAATTCTGTCGGTGCACCTCGCTAATTTGTTTTTAATTTCTTCACACTCTGGTACAAACAAACCGTGATCATTCTGCACAATTTTGAAAAGATTTCCGAACTAAGTGCAAAGTTTATTGAATTCATTACGAAGAATGCTGTCTTCAATGAGCCTAGCCATCCAGGCGCCTCCAAACAAGGCCGAGAAAAAATTGGCTTAATTTTCAACAATTTAAATAAGTCACTTAAATCTACGAAAACACCTGTTTGCCGACGCCATGGACTTGAAACCTTGTTAAACTTACTTTCCTCAGTCGTTTATCCGTCTAAGTCCCCAAAAGTATCAATGTAAAAAGTTGTCTTGCCAAAGTTTTCCGACTTTTTAACGTGCACAAAGTTGCTAAACTTTCGCGTTGAGGTACACGAAACTACTGTTTAATAGCTTTGATTTGGATGCTCATACTTTTGTATTTCTTCCGCAGCTCCTAATATCAAAACCACATTATCATGATCCAATAGATTTAAATTTACTTTGTCCCTTGAAGTTACTGCTTTAATTACTCTTATCACATAATCTTTTAACAGCTAGACGTCAACACCTTTGAATAACTCCACGTTATCAACCGACCAGGGGATAAGTTGAGATATGAGGGACCAAATGAAATATCTTGCCCCTTTTTTATGTGCTCTCGGCTACGCGGCTTATCTTTGCCTTTCCACATCAGTGAAATACGCTAAAAAGACAATTACTTGTTTCAATCGAGAGACGCCTAGCCGGCGAGGTCGGTCCAGCCTGCCTGCTTAAGGATCTTTATACTCTTCATAAGGTGTTAATAAACAGATAAAACATGTAAACTCAATTAGCACAAAGGTGACTGCTTTTGTGCTCTGCGTGGAAATAAATAAGCAGGGCACGTTTGGATGAAACATAACTGACCTATATCGATGCATTTGTGTTCCAATGAGTTTTGTTTTGAAAACTATTTCGTTTAACGTTATATCGATCCTGAATTCTCCGGCCGCAGGAGATCCTAACCACGTTTGAACTACCATTTCTCGTCAGTTCTTTAATATTTTTCAAGCGTGTTTCGTAATATACATGATATGGTGCTTCGACGCTCTTCCTGTCTCGTTAGTTATGGTCATGTATCTCGTTTTCCATCACAGCTCAGCATTACGCGTATTCCTTATCGTTCGTATGCTAAAAAGACACGCTCCAACTGCATTTGTGTTCTAATTCCCGGCTGATTTGATATTTCTTAAGCCTTTATTTTAATGCTCTTGACCCTTCTGTGATAAAGAGTCTTGCCTTGACTGTAATTAAAAAATTTATTCGAGCCTTTCCATTCTTCAACCCTCTAAGCCTCAGTAGTGACCACCATCCAACTTCTCCTTTCAATACCACTACTAAATCAAACACCTACGTCTGGAGAATTAAGGAAATGATCAGTTGCCAAATATAAAATGTCTTGACGTGCGAGCAAATTTTTCTAAGTGGATACCGTAAGAAATGTATGGCAAACAGTGAATAGAATTTGCATTGTATTTGGGCGTCTAGGGTAAGATGGCCGACTTGTCTGCATTAGGATAAAAGCACGTAAATAGGCGGGTTTGTTCAACCCTTTGCGTAGCATCCCAAAGCGGTTAAGACTGAGATTAGACAAAAATCCTTAAATTTCGTTTTCAGAGGAGGTATTGTTTTTTTAAAACAAAAAACCGCGTTGAAGTGTATTACTTAAGTGCTTTCCTTTGAAGTTCAGATTCAAGAGTTAAAACCTTTTTCAACAGCGTCAGTTACATGCAGTGACGCATACAAGTACTCGTAGGTAGTAGCTTTCATGTAAGTGGCCTCGCATAAGGATTTCATCCAGACACCAAAATGATACCGGCTTGAAAAGTGACGTTGTGTGTTTAAGTGTGCCGATGTCAATAACTCTATAAGCATGACTTATTTTTATCCGTAAATCTGTTAAGGAGGTCATTCACATATTGTGGCTCATATAAGAGCAGAAGTTCTAAGGTAATTACTTTGCGGCCGGAAGCAGTTTCGTTTTTATTACGTACGTTCACTGTGTCTACGTTACTACCAAAGCACACAAAGGGGCGGCTCTACTCAACCCTTCTACAGTTCCTTCGAATGAGACCGAGATTAGGCAAAATCCCCAAATTTCGTTTTCAGTTTAAACACACACCGCATTAAACTCTACTACCCACATAAAGGCCTGAAAATCGTATCAAACAGTACCGTATTAAAGCTTTACTAGGTAGCTTTCATTTAAATGGCCACGCTTAAATGAGGATTTCTTTCACAAAATAAAACGTTACCAACTTGAAGTTTGACGTTACTAGTTTTAGACTCGGGTCGTTGCCGATGTCATTTCCTCTACAAGCATGACTTGTTTTATTAGTAAATCTGTTTAATAACGAGGCTATTTACATAGCGTAGCCCATGTACAGTAGAAAGTCATTTATAAGTAATGATGTTCCGGAAAAGGGTTCCTTTCTAATCAACAAAATAATAGTACTTATCTGTATTTATCAGTTTTTGTTTTCCTCGAATATTGCACTTAAAGAATTTGCCGACTTATTTGCAAGATAATTTCTAGAAATAACTCCATTAACTTAAATACCAGTGCCATTTTATCTGGTTAATGATTTTTTTATCATTCATGGCGAAGATAAGATGTCTTCATCATCAGTGCCCCTTAATAAAATCCCTCTTAAGTTTGTAGATAGCTCATTTTTAGTTTTCTTCAATCTGCCGGAGAATGCACGAGAAATCTGAAGCTCGTTTCATTTGGATCAAATGGATAAAGTATTTGAGTGTAATTAGAATTCATTCTTGAGCTGGTTAGAGATTACTAATAGCTTGCAGACTTAACGTGGCAACTAAAAAGACCGAAATAGACCTTTGTGTTTGACGCCCATCGATAAAAATAGACTTTTAATGGTTGACGCCCATCATTAAAAGAATATTTTACTGCACAACTGAGCATCCATCCTTTGGAATATACTCCCTCTGTTTCTTTAACATGGCATTAGTTATCAACTTAATGGTCTTAAATATCTAACGTGAAATTTTTAGATGATTTTTTTTAAGGTATACTTCGTGACTATAGCCGTCGAGGGGAGGTAAAGAGGCATTGGAATGAACGTTTTCGAAAGAAGGAGTAAACGAAACAGCCATAAAACATCGTTTAAGATATTGAGCGGTTCAGTGACGGGAAGCGTCCGATTACTTACTGTTCTCACGAAATTCAAGATATATTTCGCCTTCTAGTGCGTCTAATTGCCGATTTGAGAGATCTGCGATAATAGTTCTTTGTTTTGATGTTCCGTAACAAAGCCAATCTAAAACAACCCAACATTTCGGTCCGGGAGGTTGGCAGTTGAAAAAGTACATTTATTTGCAATGCCAATATATGTCGATTTCGCCATGCAATACATACACGACAACTGGTAAATAGCTTGGAATTCTGTTGGTTTTGAACTGATTTCTGTTGAGGAACCATATTGGACATATTCAGGGGTTAAGACTGCTAAACCCAGCTGTTGAACCATAATGGATTTGACCAAGTGTGGTCTTCGACTTAATAAATCAACACATTCCACAGGTAAAAATTCTTTGTCTGTTTCGAATTTTCAACAAGTCTTTTATGGAGGTTTTGGTACATACTCAAAATGACGAAAAATCGGCGAAAGAAATAATTGATTTAAAATTTTAAGGAGTTATTGGAATATTATTGCCCCAGTTTTACGAGCTGCTACCAATAGACCCTTCTCCAAAATGGCGACAACAGATTTGAATGAGTTAAAATTGAACTGAATGAAAACTGATACCAGCACTGGAAAGAGCACCTTTACTTTAGTAACCTTGCAAAACTTCAGCATATTAGGTGTTATATCGGCTTAGGAAATGTAAGATGAAATTTGACAAATTTACAGACGTTTGTATGACTGGGGGTATACGTCATACCCCCAGTCATACAAACGTCTGTAAATTTTTCTTTTTTCAACTTACATTTTCTCAGCTGATATTACACCTGATATGCTGAAACTTTGCAGGGTTACTAAAGTAAAGGTGCTCTTTCCAGTGCTGGTTAACATTTTTTAATTATAACTTATTTGAATTTTCGACCGCCATTTTGGAGAAGGGTCTATTAAGAATAGGTACAGCACGGATCGCAGCTGTCCAAGGGGCACAGGTATCCCACACGCCTGGCGAATACCTCCGATTTCTGCAGCAAGAAACAACTAGGAGTCCAATTCGGTACTCTTTTATGGGTGTGATGCTAATCCATCGAAGGGAGTTTCGCGCACCATTTTGTCGCCGTTACCATTTTTACATGACACAGCTGCAAATTCTAGCTAGTTGGCTCCTTGATTTTTGACCAAAACTTCATTTTATCCCTCCCAAGACAAAAGGTCTGTTGTCGCACGTTACGAAGGCCAAATATGGCATTTATTTTACTAAAGAAATCTTTTTCTTTTTATCGCATTTAAAAACGGAATATCTGTGGCGATTAACCCTGTTATACGCCCGGAGTCACCCTCCACTTATCAGTATTATATATAGTAACTTTTGATTCATGGACGAAAGCCAAAATGTTGCAAGATTGTGAAAGCTCCTGAAGAAAACTTTGTGTTGGCACTGTTTCATTATGCTGCACATGCTGGTTAGCTACTGAGCACTGAGTGCTTTCCTGTGTTGCCGTTCATTATGCTGCACACAAGATGGTTGTAAGTCTTAACACTGTGGATGAAATCCAAAATCAGACAGCAGTACATTTCTTTGGTACTGTCTGTTTCTCGTTATGCTGAAGAATGAAATTTTGGATTAATTTTCACGACAGAGGCATTTTTATTTTTAGATATATGCAGGGTCGTTTGGGCGGCGTCTGATTCACAGCCAAGTTATCACTTGCAAAACACGCTGTCTACGCTGGCCGCGGTCTCGGCGTTAGACACAAGTGCGCCAAGAATCTTTACCAAGTACAGATGAAGGAACACAAACAAATCTTTCAATAATTCGCGAAACCACTTGAACTCTTGAATTAAATCGCATGGCCTCTCGTCTTGGGCGAGATATGTTTTGAAACGTCATTCTCGGTGGTTCTATATCGAAAAGCTGATTTGAAGACTGAATGCATTTAGTTCATTGCGGCCCAAGTGTCAGTAATGTTACGTGTGTGTTGCATTACATCGAAGGGTTTAGTTGCATCGTTTTGCGTTTTGTAGTTGAAAATGTCTTGAAAATTCTCATAGTCTTCTTATAGATTCCTATAACAAACAATGCAAGATAAAGCCGTGAAAATCGGATTAAAGCTTGGAGGATTTTGGCTTTGAAAATTGCTAATCTCCTAACTATGACAAAATTGCATTGTAATTAACAATCCAATTTGGTGACTACTTTTATAAGCAATGAGAAGCAAATAACGTGATTCTACCGATGGCTTTTGTTCTTTTAAAGTATGATATGAAAGTGGCCTACCGATTGGGGGTTAGGTGGATAGGAAACTTCACTTCCTGCGTGTTCTCTCTCCTCCCCTTGCCTTCAGTCTTGTTGACAGTGTATAGAAAGGCCACAGCATCATCATACAGAAACTGTCATTACTGGTAATGTTAGCGTCAGTTTTTTAAAAATTTGCAAGGACCCGTTACCGTAAGAAGTAGGGCCACACTTATAAATGCGTGCCTTTGATTTATTTCTCTCGAGCTCGATCTTCAATCTGGTCTTTGTCTTCTGATCTTTCAATCTGATTCATTGCCTTAGAACCCTTGGTATTAATACTTGAAAGTCCATCAAAGGACTTTGTTTCCTGCTTAGAGCGTTGTTTTTTTTTTAACTTCACTTTCAGAACCTTCGTCGTCATATTTGTGTGCATTAGGTTCCTGGATTAAGTCAAACAGTCCGTGATATCAAGAAACCGGAATTGGAACTTTAGAAAGCAGAAACAATCAGGGATTCGCAAAAGAAAATGAGCAATGCTAGAACCAACAATGCACTTGTATTGCAACTGATATCCCTATAGACAAAAAAGTGCTGTGTTTCGCCTGTCAAATGCTTTGACTCTATTTCTCTCTCCCTCGTTAGCAAGACGCGTCCCAGTTCAAGCAAAAGTCTACGGATGCGGGCTCGATTGCCCTTATTCTGGAATAGAAATACATACAACGATGACAAAAAATCCCTCATGACAGGTTTTTGGAGTTACTGGAATACAGAATCGTTCTTAAATTATCATGTGTCAGCGAACGTTTGCAGAAATGCACTCTTTGTTATGTAAGAACGTCTAGCTAATTTGGGGGCTGAGGCCAGGCTGAACGTTCATATATTTTTTTTTTTTTGCAATTTGAGCCTGGAAACTTTGTGACAGTAGTTATAAGTCCTGAATGAAAACAAAAAAAAAAAAAAGAGAGAGAGCCTAAGTCCGACACAAAATGAGATGTTTGACTATGTACCAAGCATGCAATAAGAAATCCATTGTTAATATTAAAATGTGTCCCTTTATCATTTGGGGTTATTGGACTGTATTGACTGAAGTTTTACCTGTGTTATTTTTATCCGTATTTATGCTGTTCATTTTAAAAACATTTGGTCAAAATAAAAATGTTCTTAACTGTCTCTCAGCCTGGGTAATGTTCTTAGTATGTTCTTAAATTTTAGTTAATCTCAGCCTCAATGTTCTTATAAAAAAGGTTCTTATATAAAAATAATAATAATGAATAAAAAATAAACTTTGAAAAAGAGTGTGTCTTCCCAAAAAGCTGTTGTTACGGAATACGGTCAATCTAACGCAACCTAAGTGATTTTGTTAGTTTATTTCTTGTCTGGCTTCAGTTGATACTGTCTCCATTTGTAGACAGTTTTAGTATTGATGACAGGTCCACAGTTTCGTCAATAATTATTCTTTAGTTCAATGTGTACTCCAAGCGAAAATTGTCAGTGAAGTAAATATTTAATGTTGAAATCTTAACTTCGTAAATGCGAACGACTCTAAAATTTGTAGATGTGGTATTCCTATACTTAAAGAAAAAATGACCTAAATTTGCCAACCTGACGTGGTCTTAGTAATGTTTATAAAAGACAGACAAAAACCATGGACAAACAAAGCAAAACAAAACGTTTGTACGTTATTATTGAATGTAGTTTGTCAAATTGAGAAGTGGTTTCTCAACCAACTTGAATGATTTTTGTACTTGAATTTTAGTATGTTTTATGATGTAGTTTAGCGTAGTTTCGATTTAGTTCTTATCTTTTCTCCCGAAGATACTAGTTTATCTTAGCTATTTTATAACTTCAAGTTGAAATAAAGGTTTATGCATGTGTATGTATGTAACCGTTTGGTCTATTAGGGGCTAAAATTAAACTAAGTCACACATGGCTGTTTTGTTTAATTCTGTTTTGATTTATCTACGCGTTGGTCGTTAGTTTTCGTCTTTAATCTTACTGATCTAGCTCAGTCACTATGGTTCAAAGGTTACAATAATTAACAAATAGATTATGTGCTACAATGTTGTCCGAATCTACTATCATGCACGCATAGAAATCGAGAGAGAATGATCTAATTGTTTTAGTACAAATCTTGATTAACATTCCGGCACTGAAACACGAGGAAAATTGCTTCATTGCATAGTAATTTTAAGTAAGTGAATCGAGCGTCTTTTTCGGCTACTGGCATTGACTATCTCAGAAGCGGTAGCGATTAGCTTTTATTAGCCAATAAGATTACTGCATTTGTGACTGAACGCTTGTGGATCGATGCTAATGCTGCCGTGTAAATAGGTATTTGAAAGGGAAGGGAAACTATTAATCTCCTCAAACATTCAGATTTTAGTTGTGATGAAAACTAAGAGTTTACTCGGCCCCTGCTAAAATGCCACATTGTTTTCTTAGCATGCGACCCAAGACCTTCTGGAAGAGAAAACATGTCAGTTTGGGCACGCACAAAGGCCAGCAGAGGAACTTGTAGTGGTGTAAAGGTGAGCGGGTCGGCTTTTTAATCGGACAATTGGTGGTTCGACGCTACAATCTTGGTCACAGCTCTAGTAACACTTGCATGTTCACGCTTCATGTTCACGCTTGCATGTTCCTCCCCCTTCACAAATTTCTAAAACCGTGTGTATGTTTTGGCAATTGCACACCGCCTAAATTTAACCCTTGATTCTCCTGACTGACTGCCGTACATTTCTTTTTAAAGGTAGTTCACAGAATTCGGTGTTACATGAAACAAAATAATGATCACCCAGTTGATGATTTTCTTTATTCTCATCACCTGTCTGGTTGACAATGTATTGATAATGTAAAGAGAAATTACACGATATTGATCACTCCTGGGAGTGAAAGGGTTAAGGTGAGCGAACAAGAGGGTTATTTTTCTACGGACAAAATCACTTGCAGTATACACGAAAGGATGCATACGTAGATGCAACTTTATATTAATATGTTAGCCACAAACAAGTGCAAGCTGGTTTCCATGTCAGGCGTTTTTGCAAATGGTGGTGGTCTCTCCTTTCGCTACGAAAAGGTATAAATATTACAAATAAATGGAATCCCCTTTTAAGTGTATGTGCCATGAAGTTCAACAAGTTGGACTCCGTGCGACATGTCGCTGGAGACAAAATTTCCCCAAAATTAATCGGTGTGCATGAGAATAAAAGTATCAGCGCAGGTAAGGGACATATCCCTGGGACATGCCCCTGCAACATTTCAAACGCTATAATTTGTCCCCTATCCTCTCTACTTGCCCATGCTACACTTCCCCTGAATTTGCCTAGTAAAGGCCCGTTTAAACGGTTTCAACATTTGCTTCAACATGCGTTCAACGCAGTTGTTGAACCAAATGTCGGGGTCGTTTGAACAGGTCGTTCAGCATTGTTGAAAGCATGTTGAATCAAATTTAACTTTCATTTAACATCGATTCAAATTGTTTTTTTTTTTTTGTTCTTGGAAATGTTGAATAGCGTTGAAACTGTTTTAACACTCCGTTCATTCAACATTTGCCCAACATCGGTTCAACGTTTGTTGAAAAAATGTTGGGCAAATGTTGAAACCGTTTAAAAGGGCCTTAAGGATGATTTGGGTCGTGTCTGTCCACCTTTCTGGGTTAAGGGGTGCAAACTTGGAAAATATAAATGCAACAACTGTTTATCAAGATTGATCGAGATGTTAGGTTGGAGTTGGGTCCTCGAGAAGAAGCGTACCGGTAGTTCCACCTCGTCTCTTTCACCCCTGGGGTACTATTAATAAGTACCGGTAAACCCTGGGAGAACTCTCACCAAATGCTGGGGAGTAACTCCCTGATATATTAGAGTGTGGTGTAGAAAATACTCTTAGTTGCTTCTTATCACATAAATCGCAAATAGACGCCGGCATTGTGGGCTGTCTTTGGCCTGCGTTTGCATATGTTTGGATTTTGCTTACACTCTTTTTTTTAAGAATATCGAGGGTGAAATTTGCCAAAGTTTGAGGATAATTTAAGAATAAACCCGAGGCTGAGATTTTGTAAAGAATATAATTTTGTGTGTTGAAAATTTGTAAATACAATACGATTATATGTTTTTGACTAACCCGTATAAAATTTTAGCTTTCTCTTAACGGCAAAACTAGCCAATAAAACGATAAAAACCTTCACTAGCCAAATGTCCGATGCTAATGACAGTTCGATGAACGGTACATGTCATACTTATGTATGGTATACAGCGCAAAAGACATGAACCTAACCGCAAAAAGTATCAAGTAAATTCTTGCTTTTTTCAAATAACTTAATTGATACCCAATACATTCCTGAAAACGGAAGTGTCATACGATATAATCTAAGAATATTCACAAGAATATTTTTTCAGTCTTACATCGGCAGAAAAATAAGGGTATTTAGCCTGGGTCGGAAAAACAATATTCTTATTAAAAATATATATTTAAAAAAATAGTGTACCGATAAACCCTGGGAGAACTCTCACAAAATGCTGGGGGGTAATCCCCTGACAGGGTGCCGAATCGAAAATTCTCTCAGTTGCTTCATATCACATAAATCGCAAATGGACGCTGGCATTGTGGGCTGTCTGTGGCCTGCGTTTGCATATGCTTGGATTTTGCTTTTCAAGGGTGAATTCGATTGCACAAGTGTCCAAATGAGAATACACTGATATCGTTGTCCACGGCTCCACCCAGTTCCTGGATTGATGTAAAAGCGGTAGATTTTCAAGCGGTATTTTTGCCCACTGTTTTGGGGGAAAAGCAGATCGTGTGGTTCATCAAATTTCAAACCGGAAATTAGCTAGTGTTATTACAGGTAATTAAAATAAGCCAGGTATAACGTGGAAACGTGACTCTTTTTATGTAAGCCCCTGAGAATATGTTAATACATTCATTGTTATATTGATATTGGTATTAGTCATTTCTTTGTTTCGTTGGCAAAGAAAACACTTTTGTTTTCTTATGTATTCTTCCTTGGGTGTTTTCATTCTTTCGGACAAGACGGTTTTCGTCAATAATTGACATACAACTTTTCAGAGCGCAATCGAATTTCAGAATAAAATTTGTTATCTTTTTCAACGATTAATGTTTTGGGCTTGAAACTCATCATGACTCAATCCTAGATTATGCTTTTTTGTTGGGTGCCGAAATCTCTTGATGTGCTTTAATATTTCAAAATTGTCCATACAAACGCTTCACTGTCAGCGCTTGGTTGTTACGTGATTAACGGCAGTGATGTGAGACAATGGTGTGGCGATTTTATAACTTTTGACAACCCATGCTTAAATAGACGGTAGCCCTGTTGAGGTCAAATTTCTGTAGTGTTATTGTTTGACAGAGTATTTCTACTGAGAAAATTTGTAATTGTCAATCGCAAAAAAAAAAAAAAATTACGAATAGTTTAAGAGTTACATCATCCATTCTGTTGTTGTTATCCAGGGTTAGCATCAACTTTGAACTTGGAATTTAACTTCTTCATAAGTAGCATCCGGCTGTAAGTTGGGTTAATCTCGGTCTGAAACTTATATTTAGCAATGAAAGCCCTAAAACAAGGGAAAGGAAGATCTAAATCTCGGATAAGTAAGTGTTAATCGGCTTTTGAACCACCTTGCTAGACCCCGATTCTATTCTTGTAGCAATGATTGACTGTTTCCCTAACAGAAGCCTACAAGTCAAAATATGGAAATTCAATAAATGCAGAAACACCAGCCCAAGGGAAGTTCAGCTCAGTTGTTTGAGTGGACTCAAAAGTGAGAATCGTACCGGCGTAATAAACTCCATCACACTAAGTATGGCTCAATATTGAATAGTTACACTTAAATATTTTATCTTCAGACTCAAAGAGTTACGCCTTGTTCAAACGTCAATTTTACATTTGCCTTACCTAAAAGCAGCAGATTTACCGTGATTATGTTCGGCACATGTAAAGTGCGACGTTTGAGCCGGTCCTTATCTAGTTTTATCTTAGAACCACGTTGCACGGTATAATATAACAATAGAGTTGATGTTCGCGGGCGTAAATATGTTTTTGGCCCGACTCAGGCTCAAATGAGTTCTGAGAGGGGCCAAAAACATATTTACGCCCAAGAACATCAACTCTATTACTATTATGATAATTTCAGAGGGCATTCACAAAAGGAATCAAAGACAGTACAGTAAGCGATTGCGATATCTTCTGTGAACGCTGCCGGAATCGCGTCGGCGTTTATTTTATTGTACAAAAGCTTTCTTTGTCACAAAAACTTAAAACTTTGGCAGAACACCGCAAATTTTGTCAAAAGAATCTTTGCTTCTAAGTTTTCAGAAGGAAAATAACAGAATTTTGTAAACAGCGAAGAAATAGTCTCTTACGACTGTTAAAATTAATTGTGCAATTGCTTAAAGCTGGTTTCACTCAAAGAAGACAAGTTACATTCACCTCGCCTCCGGCCGTGGAGCTATTACAGGCATTATTTCCACCATCGCCCACGAGTTTCTGTATTAAATGTTCTCTTCAGCTAGCTCAGACGACTGAGAATTTGCTTCTTCGTTAGGTTTTCCATCGATTTTGTAGCTCAAAACAACCTTTTTGCAAATGGCAGCGGTTCCAGTCAAACAAACAAAAAAACGGCGCGAACAGTTGAATGGCTTCCAGTTCTGATTGGCTGGCTACGTTATTTTCTTCTTTCTGATTGGTTCAGAGCAGCGGGCTAAAATATATTTTAGCCCGCTGAATTCTTCATTTTAGCCCGCAAAATACGCCGCAATGCCCGATGAAATTATTATAATAAACAGTACCACAGGAAAGTGCTGTCCAATAGTTGTCATTTGAAGGGGCATTCAATCTTGCGTTGTGTGACGACCCAAAGGAATAGCTGGTACAGCGTGACTACTGCCGTAACGCTAGCAATGTATGCACGCCCCACGCCACTGGCAAGGAATGCTGGGAATAAAAAATAGATCAATCACCCATATGTAATTCACTGTCACTATTGACTTTGTGGTTTGAAATTCGTGTTTGCATTTAGCATATTGAAAAGCAGAGGATCTGTGAAGGGTATGGCATCCCAACGTCTCAAACAATCTGTTCGAGCTAGAGGAAGGAGAGAAAACGAGCCTTACGACAAACATTTCGACTATATAGGAATTTGAACACAACAATCGTCAGTGAATGAAATATTCTGGGAATGTTTAACTTTCACTGAGAGTTTTTATTAAAAAGTATTTTTTTTTTGGTTGTACGATATTGCGCTTTCTATACCGTTCACCGTAAAAGTTTTTCCTCTTGTAAGATACACATAAAATAACCTCCTCGTCCCTTCTCACGTGAACAGGAAATTCACAGTAATTAAAGGGACCCCTCTCATACTTCTACATAATGAAAATCAGCCTTTATACGTTGTTTACATTTTGCCCTTTTTACTCCATCCTGAGTAATTTGTTTCTAATTTACTATCAATACGGCCCAACTTCCGGTAGTGTTGCCAAATTTTGTTTTCCTTCAGGTGGGTCTAATTTGTTTGTCCATTGGCGAAATCTAAAATGTAACATCCAACTAAAAGTTGTTCATAAACACTTAAAATCTGCCTTCTTGTTTTACTTTCCGGTCTTTTCTTTTTTTTTTCTTTATTTCTAACGTGGCTTTAATTTACGTTTCGTGAATAAAATCTGAACAGTAATCATCTCAATAGAAGTTGTTAATTAATCCTTTCCGGTGCTGTTGCCAACAATGTATTAAGTGGTCGTACAGCAGTGTACTTCATGGGTTCTTGAGTATAATCTATAATGTAGCCATCGTAATACAAAGCCTCTTGGGAGTACATTCCATGTCGTGCCTATAAAATTATGTTGTACAAGGTAGTGATTTACTGTGTTTCGTGTACAAAATCTAAAGTGTAACTACCGTAAAATACGAGCTGTTGATGGCTACTCTCCTGTGGTGCTGTTAATTATGTTGTACACAGTTCCATGTTTTAAATCTGTGCATAAAACCGGGCATGCATATGAAAGATTCAAACAAGTACAATATGATTTAGTCTGAACATGGGGACTAAACACCTCATGGTTGGACATTAAGAAAACGTACCAAGTGCTTTTCGACTTTTTTCCACTTTTTCGAGTGAAAAATTCAGGCAATTGCGATGTTTCAAATTAGTAATTAGGCCGATTTGCCCCCCAGGGAGCTATGTAGACGTATTTCCTGATGTAAAGTGCATGCACAGTGACCAATTTTCCGTGTTTGTGACGTCTGTAAGGCTGTCTCTCCAGGATACTAAGACAGAAGACGCCCTTCCTGTACGTTATGTGTCGGATCGTCCCCCATTCAGTTGTAATGACCTTCGATAAAAGTATCTTGTTGCAGGCAGAATGTTTTAGTTATGCAAACATGATAGGATAATTCTGTTGTAATTTTTTTGTACTTTTACTAGCTTTACTAGCTCTGCCTTCTTACTTAGCAGTAAAAGTCATTCTTTCTTATTTTCACCCTGGCCCGCCTAGATTAGCTTTGTTACCTGTGGCGCCAGGAAATTGTACTTATATATAAACATCTAATAAAGTTCAAAGTACTCTATATCGATCGCTTGTGACATTTTCTTATGAAATAACTTTGTAAAACAAGGTTACCTGGATCCATAGTCTCTCTTTGGGACATGTGGCTTAAATCAGGAAAATTATGGCGAAAACTATGCTAAACTTGTGTTAAAGGTATAAAGTGTACAAAGTATTTTATAGTGCCATGAAAAGAAGGTCAAAACCCTGTAATGTTTGTAGACTACAGCCTGTTCGACGTTAATTTTGGGGATTTCGCTGTGTTTTTGGTCCAAACTGTACCACATATTTGACCTTTGCCTAACTATGATATTGTTCCTAGCGCATCTCGAAGAAAATATCAGGTAATTTCCGAAGAAAGAACGAACCTGGCGTGAGTTGCATAAAATTTAACGTCGGGCGTAAATGCTAACGCCAGACCTTCAGCCCAGTCACATTCAGTATTTTAACGTCTGACGATAGCATTTACGCCGGCCATTAAGTTTTATGCAACTCGTCCCAGGTTCTTTAGTCAGTTTTCCAATCCACTTTGGGAAAACTTGACAAAAATTGTCTTTTTTTTTCTTGTTGCAATCCATTTCCATCCAGGCCATCGGCATCCAATTAGTTAACAATTAATTTTAGTTCCTTTGCAAGGGAACTGGCCAGATTAACTTTGTTCGAACGGAACCCACCTTATCTAGGGTACCGGGTAGGGAGGGGGTGGGGAAGGTATCGAAAACACCATCTATCTCATGAACTTTACCGACAAAATTTTATTGGGTTTAAAATTTGCGTTCACACAGAAATATTCAGTTGACCAGAGTCAGCAATATTAGAAACAACAAGAAAAGTGAGCTTTGAATCTCATTGTCATCTTCTACTGCTGGATAGATAGGAAGGTATGCAATAAAGACACCATCTTTTGAGGTTGAGGAAGGGGCTGCAGGCAGAGACCACCATCTATTTGGTCGTTTGGTGGGTGCTGTTCGAGAATAATAGTCTTGACTACTGCTCTAATAGCTTAACAAAACTGGATCATCTTTTTAACGTTGTCATTAATACAACTAAGTTGTTTTGATGATTGGAAGTGGCACTAAAAATAGGTGACATTTCCCCTTTAAGAGACAATTCTTTTTGAACGTCTATGGATTAACATACTTTGAACACCTTATGAGTGGTAAATCACATCCTCTTTTAATTTGTGTTATAACTGAAGCCGATTTTGTGACTTCAAGGTTCATTTGGAGGTTTTGCATTCCAGGACTCAATATTTGAACAACGAAGAAAGGGCTGAACAAGGCCTGATAGGATAAAGTCACGCTCGAGAAACTGACATGGCCGCGCTATTTTGGGTTGGTGCACCTAAAGTTTGTACAGTCTGTGTTCGTTCTGACTTTTAAACTCAGTTTTGCTCAAGGAATATGTTTCTTATGTAAGAGCTTGTACGATTGAGAAACAGAGAACGCCAGACTCTTAATCTTAATAATTCTGTAATGTTCTTTACCTTCAGGCATTTTAATGTCATTCTGCTGTTGAGGGGAAATTACCAGGATCGTAACCGGCAAAGCTCATGCAATTTACTTGGTCTATGGCCAATCATGTGTATCTTTTTTTTAACAGTTTATACTATCAATCAAACACTTTTGAAGAAGAAAAAGAAAATGTAAATCCGTCAATAATAATATTCATAATTCTAATAAGATTAAATCTAGAAATACAGTTGACTATGCAAATAAGCGAAAAAACGGAACGACGTTTCGGTGTCATCTTGGCACCATTATCAAATAAAGAATGTGACAGAAAAGACGATTTCTACAGAAAGTAAAGGTGTGAAATAGAATAAAATTAATATAATAATTTAATTTATTTTCTTTCTGTTTAAATGATCTTTTCTGCTGCACTCTTTACTTGTCTCCAATGATAATGGTGCCAAGATGACACCGAAACGTCGTTCCGTTTTTTCGCTTATTTTTGTAGTCAACTGTAATAATATTCATACCTTGAAAATAATAACTTGTGTCAACATCAAATAAACCCAAAGAACTGTTTTGTTATCAAAATGTCTTGAGTCGTAAACGATGCAACCTCAAGGCGGGGGGGGGGGGGGGGGGGGTTGATCTAATAAGCATGCGCGTATTTCGTGTTTTTTGCGTATGAAAAATTTTAAGCCATAAAACCGCACGTGCTTTTATTTGCAACAAAAAGAATGCAAATTAGCTCATGGGTCAAATGCTTCCCAGAAAGTTGTTGGTTCTTATTGTCCATGGGTTTATACCAAGGAGTCCTTGGGTTTATACCGTCTATCAGACAAAGTTTTTGCAATCGAGTGTATTCAGATTTAAATGTGATGAGAAATCTAGAGGTTCGTAGAGATATGTGACCTCAAACTTTGAGAATGTAAGAGGATGAATATTTTTTGTCCTCGGAGGGATGAAAGTGCTATTTTGGTGAATAGAAAGAAAACCAACAGCTCGTAAATCCGAAATTATTATTGTTAATAACTCGTAATATTAAAATTATTTAGCCCCGGCTCGACTGTATAGAAGAGGACTGTTAGAAGTCTTATCTTATAGCAAGTTTTTGAGTTATAAAGGGCGAGAACTCACACATTTTCCTGCAATATTACGCTGTTTGGGTGGTCTGCTGTGGTATGATCGAGTCACTTAGCTTGCTATCCAAGAATTTTTATTTCGGACTAATTAGTAGGGATTATGCGATAAGTTCAATAAAGCAACAGCATATGTACCATTTTTAAGATCATTTTCAATCGATGCTATCAATCGAATACTTATTTAAAAATCTAACTCCCTCGATTATGGTATTTATACGTTAAAAATAATAGGCTGTGTCAACCTCGAGGGCATCCCAGCGAGTTGTTTTGGTATTAAAATGCCTTAATCTTGTCAGATATTCAGATTGAAATGTAAGAAAAGAACTTGAAGTTTGCAGAGAATGTGACCTCAAACTTTGGGAACGTGAGAGAATTAAAGTATGAGAATGATGTATTATTCAGTAAGTGACACAGGCACAATGCTCCCATCAGGAGTCGAACCTAAGACCTTCCGATTACTAGTTCGGATGCTCTATACTACCACTGAGCTACAGGAGACTCGTCGTGGGAGCTAAGGCCATTAAACTAGGTTCATGGGACAAACATTCTGCATCCGTACTGCTAGGATGGAATTAAGAAGGCTCGAGGCAGTTTTTTTGGACTTAGGGTGGAAGTTTTGAAATTACAATCTCGCATACAAGATAAACTTCGATCTCCTTCATACTACATCATCATTTCAACATATGATCAAAGTTAATTTTCTCATCGGTTTCCAAGCAACAGCTATTACCATAGCAACGGAAGCGCATAGCCTCTCATTTTCAACATTGTCGATTATCTCGAAATCTAGTCAGACACTTTATAACGAAACTTTAGGGATTTAAACTACTCAATCTAGACAACTTGTAGGCGAAATTAGAAAAAAATCTGTAAGAGCGTTTTCAAGTAAATAATGAATCAATTTTTACAGGGTAATTTTGTTTATTCCAGCATTTTTCACCAATATTGCTGGCAAAATAAAACTTGACAATTTGTCTTTTCTGTCAAAAGGTCATTGCTAATAGCAAAATATTCTAAATGTACATTGAGCTTCATGGGTGTCTTCGATTTTAAGATATTTATGTTTGAAAACAGTTAAAATAAAGCGCAAATGAATGAAAAAGTTCCTACTTTGGATAAATCGAGATATCTTTAAAATACCTCTGGGGATTTTTCTGTTAAATTACAAGCGGTTAGAGTAAGAATTCTTTTCGATATTCACACAAGTTTTAGGCCCAAGAACCGAAACCGGTGTTAGGTAAGAAGGCTGAATCTTGGTCAAGTTTCAGTCGTTATTCGCTTCCTCCGAACAAGAGTGTTATTTTGTTTGTCCCGGTCTATTCCACTGCTATTCACCTGCTGTGAATATTTATGATTACGTGAAGTCGTGCAAAAGGTAAAATTTACATAAATATATGCTCCTGCTTCTCAAGTCTTCCATTGTAAATTTTACCTTTTGCACGACTTCACGTTATGATAAATATTCAAAGCACGTGAATAGCAGTGAAATAGACCGGGACAAACAAAATAAAATTCTTGTTCGGAGAAAGCGAATAACGACTGAAACTTGACCAAGATTCAGCCTTTTTATCTAATGCCAATTTCGGTTCCTGAGCCTAAAACTTGCGCAGATATCGAAAAGAATTCTTACTTTAACCGCTTGTAATTTAACAGAAAAATCAGTGGGGGCATTTTAAAGATATCTCGATTTATGCAAAGTAGGAACTTTTACATTCATCTGAGCTTTATTTTCACCGTTTTTAAACATAAATATCTTAAAATCGGAGACACCCATGAAGCTCAATATACATTTAAAATGTTTTGAGAAAATTAACTTTGATCATATGTTGAAACTATGATGTAGTATGAAGGAGATCGAAGTTTATCTTGTATGCGAGATTGTAATTTCAAAACTTCCACCCTAAGTCCAAAAAAACTGCCTCGAGCCTCCTTAAAGTATGTTGTCTACATGGAGGGAGCATCCGTAGCAGGAGCTCTTAAATCCTAAATTATTAATTATTGTTGATAATTCTCAGTAATTATGATTAATACCCTTGATAAAACGGTTCAGGGTTACGCTGTGTGGTTGAAATAATTCTTGCAGAACTTCAGCCCATTCAACGATAAAAAGCAATTCAACAAATAGAAGATCTTGAATTGTCTTGTCCAGGATACTAATTGTTAAAATTATTTGTTGCTTTACGAAGACCGAAATGACCAAACTTTGTTACACAGTATCTTTCAAAAGGCCTTTAACAAAATAGGATTTCACAGAAAAAAAAATGGAAAATCTTCTGTTTAAATCGTCTAATTCCCTCTTTGAGCTCCCAGTGTATTAAGATACATAACAAAATTAGTTCCCTGCGAAGGCGTGTTAGAACCGAAACGAAAGAGTGACCAGCAAAAGACGGGAGTTAGCTAAAATTTAATTGAAACGCTTTACCCACAGCATGCTCTTTCAAAAATAAAATAAAATAAAAACGATGATGATGATAAACATGCTCTTCCACTTAAATTAAAATATATATTACACTATGTAAACTTTTCTGGGAAAGTCGGAGTTAATCTTCTGTTCAACACTAGCTGACCATGCTGCATGTTTTGAGGAAAATTAACTTTGGACTCTTTAAAACGTCTTGGAATTTACGTTTGTGATTCCAAATGCTTTCGCTTAGTAATAACTTCTGGTGTGAATTTATTCATTGTACATGTAAATAGCAGTGTCTTTGCCCCTCTTTTGATGGATATCTTGTTTACTTCCCAACAATGTTGTCGGATTCCATAAACTTGGAATCCACTTGTACACCCACATGCACCTTGCTTGCAGAGCCTTTCTTTTGCTTGCTCGATTTATGAAAAAGACAAAAGGAGGCTCTGCTCGCAGGGTGACACACATGGCGGTCAAAGTAAACATTTTAAAGGTGTAAAACGTGGTAATTTCTTCCTCATTTATATTCTTGTTTATGCATTCTCGAATGAAAAACCATTGGTAAAAGGACAAAAACGTTAGGTTCTGATCCATTTCAAGAGCTTGTTCACCTACCACGCCATCGTAAACATCGTCCAACCTGGCAGATTTCAAATCTCCGTATTTCCAAAGCAGAACAGTTTAACTGAGGAAAGAAACTTTTTTCTCTGGCGTAGTTTTTCCACTCATAATGCTCAGAAAAAGCCAAATGACGAGCTTTTGTAGAGTAAGTGATTTATATTTTACAATTTTGGTAACGTCAGATACAAAAAACTATTTGCTCGCTATATGCCTTTACTCAAACAAGCGCTTTGTCGGGCCGTTATCGGCATTGTTTGCTGTAACGGGACCGTATCGCGCCAAAGTATCGCATTTCGTTTACCTTATTTTCACGTTCTTTAAAGGGACTGTGTCAGTTGTGGTACGTGCGCAGTAGAGTCCGGTTGAAACTAATTTGCATACAACTCGTAGCGGGATTTTTGCTTTTCTGCCATTGCAAAAGCTTTCAAAAATACCGCAACAAACAGCTTCTGTAATTACTAAAGAACGTTTGTAAATAAAATATTCTGCTTTCTTCTCGAAGGTAACGCGATTCAAACAGATGAAAACATCTTCCTGAACTCCCTGTTGTTGGGCCAACGATCTGAAAGTGCTTCTCACCAACGCGCGCATGCGCCTGTGTTGACATAGTCCCTTTTACCAAGTGGCACTGAATTTAAAACTAAGTTAGATAAAAGAATTCACGTGAGCTCGCGTTTGGAGTTGAAGTGAAAGGATTACAAGAATAGTGC